>NC_064870.1:7254583-7577500 GCF_943734695.1 Anopheles maculipalpis | reverse complement strand
AAACAAATATAGCTAATCTTCTCACCTCCCCCACACACAAGAATAACCAATGAAAAAAAATTGACGGTTCTAACGGTTCCGTAATCGATTCCGAATGGAACCGTGTATTCAATTTCCTTGGAATCCGAACCCATCACGCTACTTCCTTATCCTTACCTGTTGCTGTTGTTGCATCATTAGATGCTGCATATGTGGATGTTGCTGAAGCTGCTGACGCTGAAGGGCAAGCGATGCCTGGGTCAGGTTGGAGCTTCCACCTCCACCCGGATCGTCTCCATTCATCTGTGATCCCGGACCGGGTCCGGGCGGTTTGTTGCCACCGCTCAGTGAGTCGACCCATGTGTTGTCGCCCATCAGCTCGTCTGGCAGGTGGTTTTCCAGATCGAACATTTGATCGAGCGTGGTTGTAATAACTTCTGGACGTGAAAGCCCCGCCACGAGCGAATGTTTATTATGTGAAAACGAATATGAAACGATAAGAAAGAAAAAAAACGAGAGAGCATTTCCCGAGCGTTAATTACAGGTGTTGATTTTAATCATTATTACAATAATTTACAAATGGAAGGAAATTTTTTATCATTTCAACAGTACACGCATAGAGGTTTTTTTATCGGTTATCCGTAAAACTTGATCGTCTTTTATCGTTCAAAGTGTGCAGCATTTTCCTGTATCCGTGTGTCCAAGGATCACCTCCCTCCAATATCTGAGAGGAGGACATTTTGGACAGACGCTCCCGCTTTTCTCCCGCTGTAATGTCTCTGTTTTTCAATAGCACAATTTCGAATTCACCTTGGGAGCTGCACGTTTAATATTTCACTAATTCTCATACAATCATATCGGTTTGTCCAAAGATTGCATATCAAACCGATTTACAGCAAAAAAAAAAGTGGTGAAATTCGCCTAGACTACTAAAAAAACCTTTTATTACACCCAAATGATGATGACGACGACATCGACGATGAACATGTTTCAGCGAGTTTGTGTGTGTGTGTGTGTGTGTGTGTGTGTGTGATGAGGTATCGAAAAATGGGAAGCGCTGAACCGGAATGATGCACTCATCACTATTGTTCATACCACACGCACACCAGCAAATAGACGCGCGCAAAAACGATTTGTGTTACAAATGGATGAGATGAAAGCGAGCAGAGAGCCAGCACACGCACACAAGCGCGCAGACCACTTTTACAGTGTGTATGGGAGCGCGTGTGTGCGTCTGAACGTTTTCTAAAATATACAGTCCGCTCAAACACACAACGAAACAAATTAGAGAGCGAGAAAAGCGAGAGAGAGAGAGAGAGAGAGAGAGAGAGAGAGAAATCGTCTATGCAATGGTGTTATGGGGAGTTGGAAAACGAGTTTTATAAGGTAGAGAAAATCATATTTAGACGCGTACCTAAACGCTTCAACAAATCCAGTCATTTTGCAACGATCGAACGCACCACAGCGATTATAACGAACGTTCTATGCCTATCATTGCTCTATAGCAGATGTTGACCAATGCGCGATTAGCTCTATTCTTTTGTTGACAATTTTAAAACACGTATCTCAGCCCTACATTGACAGTATCTGGATAAAAGACACTAATATGGCAAATTTGAGTACTTCATAAGTAGACCGTTGAAAATAACTCAACTCCTTTTCCTAGTATTTTTCAATTTTTATTTTCTTATTCAACTCATAGATGAGGGCGCTGTGTGCCGTATGATCAAACGCCGCATGTGTTTATTAATTGAAAATTTCACAATTTGTACATTTTTCCTCGATGGATTTTGCATTGTAAGGATTAAATAAGGAATAACCATTTATCAGATTCCATCCGATTCCCATATTTTTCCCAACTTCTTGAATTCACATCGAAAAATTTATGGAGAAACTCGGTTTTGAGCTGTGAGTGTTCTGGACAGTCTGGATTGTATTATTCATATTATGATTAATTTTGTGAAAATCAATTATCCCAATATCAACATGTTTCATTCATTTTCCTTTGGGTTGCTTCAACGACGCAAAATTGGAAATGATAAGTTAGACAAAAACCCACACATCATAGAATTATGGCATTTTTGTTGCCCTGCTTCAATGCAACAAAAGCATTAATATTAGATGGACCGTGGGGTGTAATAACGGTTAAATGTTTAATACAATTTATTTGAACTGGCCGAGACTTTCCAGGCATAAAAGCTTGTCTCTTTCATGATTCCAGAAGGTAGAAAAACAACACCCAATTTATCCTATTTGTATTTTCTATAATTCGATTCTCCTATAAAAGTGTGTCCTTAAAAACTTATCAAAACGAAGCACCAAAGTCGTGAATAATATGAATCCCGTGAATTCGATTTCAAAAATTGGACATTTGAGAATCAGTAAAAAATCGGATGATAATATTAAATTATATTCTTTGATTTTATGTGAGTTTCCACCGTAAAGAGATAATCTCCTCGCATGAACGACCCTACGACGAAGTTGAGTCAAGGAATTACAGTAAAAGAGATAAATGAACAAGAATTGATTCGAGACTTTCGAAAACGGTGGCCGTGGGGCCGGTAGTATATGGGGCGGATCCCATAGTATAAGCAAACTAAGCAGATACTTTGAGCTCCCCCCAAACTTTCATGGGGCCTCAACTCAAGCCTAGAGCATTTAGAGGAGCCCACGATCACTGTATTCCTCTCCAAAAGGATATTTTTGGCAAAGATATCTGTTGTAAATCGGCATGGCTCTGCCAGTCGTGCTTTGGACGATTTTCTTGTATTTGGAATATATTTGGAAAGAGTCTTTGGACACGGTGACACGCTCAGCTGATACGATGTAGTAGGGGGGTGCCTGAACTCCCATTTTGATAGTAGGCTTCCTTGAGACTTGATCCGCCACTGGGTAGTATAGATGATTCAGTTCCCGCCAGGAAACCGCCACCTCGTAGAAAAGACTGACTGAACTGAAGCCCGGGAAGGTCAGCAATGGAACCTGCCAGGCGAGTTTTATTTCTGACTAATAATTTCGCCCCCCCCAAAAACTTTTAGAAGTTAATTTGGCTGCTTTATATGTAGACTACTAGTTAGTGATTGGGTGTCATCATCAATTCTGAGCGCATTCAAATGCATCAACCCAAATCTCTGATCTCTGATGAGTCTGCTACCCAAACCATTCGCCCTTAATGAGGAAATTCTACTGCACGACATTCTTCTTCTTCTTCGTGGCCTACTCAAGATAAAGCAAGTCGCGTCGACATAGCCAGGTCTCCAATAAGTTTCCAGGAAACTCGTTCTAGGGCTGCAGTCCTCTTGCACTTGACCCAGCAAACGAGTGCTCCTCTACGCCTCGTGCATGAGTCTGTCATCCTCATCACGTGCCCCAGGCCAACGTATCCTACCGGCTTTGACTACCGCCAGAATGTCAGCACTGCCAAACAGCTCAGCTTATCTTGTGGTTCATTCGCCACACCGCCAAAGATAGTCCTTAGCACCCGCCGTCCTCGAAAATGGCGAGAGCATTGGCGTCCTCCGTCAACATAGTCCAAGACTCGTACCCGTAGAGAACTACCGAACGTATCAAGGTGCTGTAAATCGTACATTTCGTGTGTTGTTGGATTCTTCTGGATCGCAGAAGTTTGTGAAGTCCGTAGTAGGCACGATTCCCCTGAAGTGTTGGTTCCCCTGAAAGGGAACCAAAACTTCGCGACATTACTAAGACTAATTAGCCAATATTCGGCATTCTACACCTGCACCTGATCGAGTTCGTCATTTATCCCACTTTAATTTTTTAACTCCGTTTTCGGGCTACATGTGAACGGGCATGCTGATGACTACTATTATGTTTCTTCCTTGTCAGATTTATTGTTTGTGACGATTTGTCCAACGCAAGCGGTCAACTGGAAGTTTGCACCAACGCGGCATGAAAGGAAAGTTAAAAAAAAATCAGCTGGACGCGTTTTAACGTGTTGAGTGAATTCCTGGAGGACAAGATTCACAGCGGTAACAACACCAGACAATTCAGGGCTTAAGAACCCATAGAACAAGCATTACAATAGCTTAAACAATGCAGAATTCAAGATGTACAACCTCTTTCCCACCTGAACACACATTAACGTCAGCTACGCTGTTTCAACCTATAAAACAATGGCAATGGCAATCGATATAGAAAGCCGTCAGATTTGATACTTTTACCCCATACCTTGATCATGGCCATCGGTTTTTGGATTCGGAACGGTTTGCGTGTTCCGTTTAGAAATTACGATTCATTTCTCCAGACGCTTGGATTGATAACTACTCAGTATAACAAAATCCAATCCAGGAACTCATTTTTGTATGCTAAACATAGCCATCGTAAATGTCCAGAAAAAGGGCCGAATCGGACGTTCAAGTCGGGTACCGTGTAGGAATGTTGTGTATCTCGAATCCCACTTTATTTGTACTATTCTAATGCCTCTTCTATGGGACTGTTAAACCTTGCATAAAATTTTACTTTCAATGAAAATAGCTGCGTTTGAAGGGGTCCTATAAGGGAGGTGAATATCGGTCAATAAGCCCACGCAGCCTCTACAAAACAGATTTCTAAAAATCTTCTTCTTGGCTCAATGGCCTGATGAACCCTGATCCTGCCTTGTTAAGACCGAAGCCGATGCCAACTCGAACACCGGACCGCCTCTAGATAAAAAAGTGAGTGATTCAAGTCGGTTGATCCTTTTCTTTTTTGGTGCCACACAATTTCGACAGGTCTTGCCCTAAAATGGCTGACTTGCTTTGACTTGATTGAAACCCCTTAGCTGATCATCAGTCCCATCCGCACCATACCGCGAGGTCAGCTGATAATGGAGTCTACGATAGCCAAAGCAAGTTTTTTTTTACTTGTATTTGAAGCAAGTTTGACGTTTCGTCGATAAAATGCTAACTTCCTCTTCCAGATCTAAAATATCCAGATTTTCAGGAAGAAGTTACCATTGCTGTATAATTTTGAGCTCATAGCTGTACATAAATTGATAGTTGTAGATCGCTATAGGAGCATCTGTTGATCGCATGAAATATCTGCAACTTCAGTTGACTTTTTTTGAGTGTGTCATCTTGGTCTATATGCAGCATTGAGAGAATTTGGTCCTTCATTGACTTATCTGAAGGATTCATATTCATCGCACATCCGTCAATCATAACACTGAAAGGATCATTTGGCCCGTCGTTAGGTTCGAGCACGCACTTGATGTACCTTCCCCAACTAAGCAGAATCCAGACCCCCTCCCTGCTTCCGGGAGAGGACGGTCCCCGGTTGAGATTCGATAGCGGTGTCTCTTTGTACTGGGGAGTCTGTGTCACAGCCCTAACAATGTCAAGTTTGGTTTGTAATTTTTTGTGCAAAAATTGTTGATAAGGGTGCGGGGAAGAGGAACTTACCTGAGGATACATCCCGAACTTTCGCCCTTTTCATCGGGGGCTCCTCCATATGATCGGCCATTGTTTATCAATGTACTAATTTTGATAGTAGCGACTCGCACAGCAAGCAGAGAGAGAGAGGACGCCGAGAGGGTGGGCTGATATCGTCGACGTTGGTGGTGGTGTGGGCTGGTGGAACGAGCAGATGGAACAGAAACGAACAAGTTGCAGGCACAGCCACTACTACTATTACTACTACCACCACCACACAGGTTCCGTTTTCTTTCCCTTTTCTCTTCTCTTGCGTTTGCCCCCACCCCTCCCAACTCCCCTCACTTCGTTTGCGTTCACTCTTCGCACTGTCACATACGCGCGCGCGCTCGCGCTTGGCTTCACCAGTTTATATCTCTCTGTTACGGTTTCTCTGCTGATTTCAGCTATTTTTTATATATGTTTTGTTTTGAGAACACGTGTTTCTTTTAGCGTATTGTTAAAATTACATACTTTTTTTCATAAATTATTTACTTTACTATTGTTGCACATACACATAAACACACACACGTATTTCATATTTCATGAATTTCGCTATTTCTGCTTCTTACAATTGCACTTATTCAACAATAATATTAACTTTTGCGGCGGCCGCTTCTCTCTGCCATACTGAGTGTGGATTGATGCGGCGAGGCTGCTCTCTCTCTCGCGTTTTCAGAATTACTTTCCTCTCTCTCTCTTACTAGCACTTTCTTGCTATTGTTTTCGGATGCGCGTGTTCCGCTTTTCCTCTATTGGGTTTTGCTCGGCGCTCTTGTTTATTGCAGGCGGCTGTGCCGATGTTACGGTTGCTTGAAGGATGGTCATGATGTTTGCGGATGCATGATTGATTTCACGATGCGAAAACTCCACGCCTTCACACAAATATACACACACACACAATGAAAACACGAGATTTTGCTTCTTCGTTTTGCTTACACACACACAGCGCACACTTTACACTATTCGATGGTGGCGGCGCGTCGTAGCATAAAATCACTCTCTCCCACACACACACGCACACTAGCAAACGCGGGCGCGCGCGCGCACACGCAGAGAGCGAGATGATGGTCGGGGTGGTGTGTGTGTGTGTGTGCGCGCGCTGCACAGAACTTGAGGAGAGAGGGCGAGCGAGCAAGATGGAGACACGCACGGCTCACAACGGAATATACAAAAACACACACACACACACACGATGCTGACGGTATTCACCAACCGCACGCATATACATATAGGGGCGCGCGCACACCTAAACAACGCACTATTGCACCGTTTTCCTCCTTCCGCTGTGTTGTACGCGGGCTTGTGTGTGTGTGGGGGGGGAGTGGAGGGCGGTTTCGTCGCTCAGCATCCGCACCTGAGTGCCAGTAAGTGAATTGGTATGCTGGTCCTGCTGCTTCGCCTCCTTCCGATTGAGTGAACGCTGTGCTGCTGCAGCTCTCTGTGTTCAGCTGCTGCTGCTCTGTTGTTTGTATGTGTGCGCGCGCGCGCATGCTGCCCTCCTTGTGTGCAGTGTGTCCCTTTGCTGGAAAGAGCCGCACACCACTACTATTCCGGAATACTGTACGACACACTGGCCCACGGCGAAACAAACATGGCTACGAAACTCCTTGCTCTATTATTCGCCTCTGTTTCGTATTGCTTGCTGGTTGCTGCTGCTGCTGCTACTTGCTGAGCGCCACCGCTTTATTGCAATTGATCCCGCTTAATTATAAACACGTTAAAAATAGTGGCGCTTATTCTTTGCTTTTTCTTTTTTCTTAGTAGTAGGCGTTGCTAAACTACCAAGTCACTATTGCATTAAAATCTATTCCAGCCCGTTCATCTTCATGATGATAAGATAGAAATACAGAGAGAAAAAATGAAACAATATATTAAAAATTATTGCAATAAAACAAACCTAAAAATAACAATTTATGCTAATGTGTATAAGGCAACGAACCGGACAGCCTTAAAACAGGGATACAGGGGAGGCAGGGCCATTCATGTATATCAGCTGAAGATCTGTTTATGAAATCAGTTTAATTAGATGTCAGATTCCCGCTTTTTTTTTTGGTCCACTAACTCACAAATACGTTATGATCCTGGTTTATGGACATGCAAAACGTGGTATCAATAAGTCTCGTAAACTATTAGGTTGACCGGCATATGTAGATCGTTAAGCTAAGAACAAGAATATTTGACAAGGTTCCAGTAGGACACAGGATTGGATACCGATCCTTTTGTATTGACAACTGGACACTGACACGGAGCAGAGTATGCGGTTGAATGATAATTCGGGTGAGATTTTCACCGATTCGTTTGAGTTCGATTGAATGCCACTGCCAACCAATGGATCACCGGTACGTACCACCCTTTCAAAGGTCCTTAAATGCACAAACGCTTCTTAAAATGCTCCATTGATGAGCGATCTTCTGAAGAGCATACTCGCGCGCCTTCGGGACTAATTCAAATCTAGTCTAAGATTCTCCTGAAGGCTCATCTAAACTCCCGCACAAATCGAGTTTTTGGCTGCTAGTGTGCAATAAAAATTCGGCATACACACTGGGCATTCACTCAGCACACATTATCACACGCCAGCCAGTATTGGTGCTGTCAGTCAGGAATAATTGCAAGAGCTTCAAAGAAAAGAAATATTTCTTGGTTTGTTCCACAAAAAAGAAAGGAATTAAATTGTTTCGCTCGATTGTGGCGCGTAAAATTTAAATTAGAAAACTGCACTCCGAAAAGAGAACAACCAACATTTTCCTAATATTTGATACCTGATTAGTTGAGTGATGTTATTTGGGCAAACGTTTAGACAGCCGCGAAAGCGTCACCATTTTCAGTGGATGTTTCTCGGTGCGATAAACACACCATTGCAGGTCTCTCGACCACAAACACTAATGTTGATCGAGGATACTATTATTCCATGCATTGAAACTACTTCGCTGGCTCAGCGCGCGTGCAACTGTCACTTGAAATGGAGTTTCATGCTCACAGGGTGCCAAAAAGGACTCGGAGAAGGGGGAGCGTCCATGCTGGTTCGCCGACTGACAGTTCACTCTCTCACTCACGGGGACAAGCAGCATGCGCGCCCGTGTGTGTGTGCGTGTTAGGAACCAATAGACAATTTTGACAATTGACGCCTCACAATACAAAAAAAAAGAAGACAGAATAGAAACGCGTAAGAGGAGACCGCACGCAATCAACAAGCGAACGGGGTGTGATGCAGGTGTATGTTGAAGAACAATAATAAAACTCAAAAGAGAAATGCACCACATACATACACACCACCAACAAAATGCGTGAGTTTGGGCCCGCAGGTACGTTTGTCTCAAAAAGGTACACATACAAACGCACACTCTACCCAACAATGGCCGCAAACTGCAACAAACAAAATTTACAACCATACACACATACAGGATACACTAGCCACATACATCCAAACGAAACGTTTCACGCACAGGTTCACCGAACAGAGAGAGAGAGATCCACACACGCACGCAGAGTACACAAACACACAATGTTTTCGCGTTCGCACACGCACCAACTTGTCCAACGAAACGTTAGTGTGGCGATAAAATAATAATATCTCCACAGGAAGGTTCCTACAAAAAGCGTCCTTTATCGAAAAACACCAAAATTCGTTCCAACATCGAACAAACTCACACACAGGGATATCACTCTCGCACATCCTTAAAAACACACATACAAAATTCCACACTCGACGCGCATCGCGTTACACGCACACACAGGCGAGCGCGCGCGCATACACAATGAATCGCAGGTTTACTTTCTATTGCTTCACTACTCACGCACAACGCGATTTGCAAAACTCTTGTCGCGTTTTCTCTTTCTCTCTCTCTCCTATTTGGCGTCGTTCAACAATAGCTGAACAACGAAAAAGGACAGAAGAGGAGGGGGTGGAAGGGTTGCTCACGCGGGGGTGAAGGGGGGAGGGAAAAACAAAAACGGAAGGACACCAATAGTGTGAAAAACGTTTTTCTTTTTTTAACGAGGAAAAACCAAAAAAATCGAACCTACTCCGACGATGATCTCGAGCAAGAAAAAAAAACGCAGGAGCGGCCGACTCGCGAGACGACGTCAAAATGGCGGCACTGATGTTGCTCTGGGCTGTTGCAAGCCTGCCCACCACCGAGCTTGGCAGGAAAATGTCTGACTGAGGCGGCGACGTTTATACAAGTTCGCGCTGTCGGGCCCGTTCCCGATCGCTAGGCCGCAAAAGCTGTTCACGTGACCTCGACCGTAGTTCCATGCACGGACGTATGGTGGCGCTGCGTTCGTGCGATGTGCCCACCCAGTCAGACGGCCGGACGGATACCGAGCAATAATGGCTTCGGGCCCGAGCACTGCTTGGCCGCGCGCTTAGCCATCGTCGTGCGTGTGTGTATGCGCGCGGTTGATTTTCTTTACCAACTCAGAAACGCAGCAGGAAAAATGTTTATCAGAGGTTGGATTTTTTTGGCACGGTGAATTTCTCTTATCACGCACAGCTCGCTTACCTGGCACCTAAGAACGGGAAAGTTCACTTTCGTTTAGTTAAATTAAAAAAAGAATTGCTGTGCCACTGTGGGTTTTCAGAAATGACAGTCACGAAAAACCCTGACTCGTCCAGCAGCTGCCGGGGGATACTGCACTGTGATTTGTGTGTACGGTGCTACCCATACGTCTGACGCCTTTTCGGTTCTCCTCTCGTTTGCTCTGTCACACGCGGCTGGCGCCATCTCGCTTGCACCGCTGCCATCTTGGGCCCAAGTGCGCGATTGTGATCCCAGCATATACAAATGCAAACGTTTTGCTTTTTTAAGGTTTTTAACGTAATTTTTGGGCCATACGGTTGAGCGATGAAATGGTCACGCACACCACGCCGGGTGTGGGGCGAACATATTTTTTTTCCAATAAATTTTTCACACTTACTTGGCGGGATCGGGTGTAGTTTTGTTTGGATTAAAGCTTTTTCTGTTAAATGTTTATAGCTTTGTTGCGGTGCTTTGCGGTCGTACAAATATAGTGTGCGTCACATCTACAATGGTAAACGTCAGACTGCTCTAGAGCGGTTGCCCGTCCGCAGACGTTTCGTGCTATAGGGCCGGACAGTGGAGATTTGTAAATTTCGTTTACGGTAGTTTTGAGGCAAAATAAAACTTTCATCTTCGGAAATCGCGGAACTGTTTCGTAAGGATAAGATGGTCAAAGTTTGCCCAAGATAAAGTACACATAATTGTAAACAACCTAATCAACATATTTACGGTGAAAGTAGTTTAACCTCACTCGCTTCAATGGCATGCTTAGGTTTAGTTTAAAGTTTTATTATTATGATCGCTTATTTAAATTAAATTAAAGTTAAATAAACTTTAATCTTGATGAATGCTGCTACTGGCATTGATTTTTTATCTAAAATTAAGCATCACCAAACAATGCAAGCAGAAATCTATCATTTAAATTATTGCTCCTACTGTTTATTAGTACATTATTCTCGTATTGAAATGGTTACATTATTTGTTTAAAACCTCTTAATTGTACTAGAACACTCCAAAACATTCAAGGTTAATTATTATAACGAGTTGTACAACTAGATAACGAACTTTTCACACGATATTTTAAAATTTATTTCATTTGTCTGGCGTCTTCAGATGATTGACCGTCAAATACGTAAGACGGCTAGATGACAACAAGCTGTTTACGGATATGATGTACATCTATACCTATAGCGATGTGAAAGGAATGAAAAAAGCGTCATAAAATCAAGTTTATTCTTTCTTTATTATTTAATTAATCCTAAATATTATTCGATTCTGCTTGCTTCAGAGTATTTATTGCAAAAGACACTAGTTATGGCCATTCAGAGCAATATGATAAATTTTTTTTATATTTTTTTTTACTAAAAAATCATTATTTTTAAAAGTATGCAAAATGATCCTTTGAAAAACATACATAAATGTGCCTTTTTATTTGTAAAATAAGCAAATATTTATATTATAAATTGGACCGTAATTTTTCCCCACAGTCATAATTGCAGTTAATTTGACAGACAGCCTCTTTGTTCACGAAGCGATCGTGCGACGAAAGACAGAAAGTTGCTCGATGTTTTCGATATGTAAAGTCTAAAAAAGCATTAATTTGTTCACAAAACGCAACGTTTCACCTGTACGATATTTCACGAAAGCCAGTTTACGTGAAAAATGCTACAAAACAGTAGCAAAACTAGCTATTGAAAAGCTAACGCGTAAGCTAGAGCAAGAATCAAACAAAATGGCGCTTCAGAGCGGTGGTATAGAACACAGGTTGGACTGGTTTGCTGCCGACAAAGCAGCAGCAGCAGCCACACTTCCAGGCAAATGGCAACAATCAGCTGCGGGATTTTCTTATTCGGCATAGAAAATGTGAAAACTTTTGTTGTGCAAAGTGCCACGATCAAACACGAATGTTTACAAGCGGCGAAATGCGACTCGCTTGCACGCATCAGATTTCAGACCCATTATCAAGACTGCATCTGAAATGGTAAACTTAATGGTTACCTATCTTATGGTACGTTTGGCGTATCTTCCTGTAAAAGCTATTGGCGCACGTATGCTCCGGGTGAGGCGTTGTCTAAGCTGCAGGAGATTGTATTACACATCCGATCGGGTAAGTGTGAGGATGTTTCTCTTTTTTCATACCACCGTTTCCGGTTCGATATTAAAAACAAAATATCTTCTTCCTTGCAGCATGCCGGCAGAGAGCGAGTGTAAAACTGCCGCTCGTAGAACATCTAAAACACGACGAAGTATTATATGGATGAATCGTAGCGAATGAAAAAAGGTCTAGGATAGCTTGATGTTGAGTAATAGCATTACTCAAATGACTGAGTGATTAAATCTTTCTAATGAATGATTTAAATGAAATCAATCATCACATAGATTTTTTGCAACACTTTTGGTATTCAAATCGCAAGGAGTGTTTAAACTCGTTTAGGATTCGAAGCAATATATAGTTTTGAAAACTGTTTTGGAGTTCGAAGTAGAGCGAGTTGTTACGGTTGTTATGAGAGGCGTGCTCTCGTTGTGAGAGGTAATACTCATCTTCTTGGCTTAACGACCTCTAAGGTCATGCCGGCCATCGAAATGGCTTACTAGACTGCCGATACCAAGTATTTGGTTAGTCAGTCCTAACTTCGGCTGAACGATCCGGATGTGATTTGAACTCCTGTCCTGTCGTTTGAAAACCGGCGCTGCTGTTGCCTACACCACCGTGCCTGCCTTGCTATAATGACCCCCAAAAAAGTTGTTAAAATATTTAAATCCCAGTAGGGAGTGAGTAAGATTTGATACTCTCATCACTAGTGCAAACCGAAGAGAAAATAATTTAAATCCACCGGTGTAGCGTATCGTGCGGAAGACCCACTTAAGGATCACAATGCGCTACCTTTCTCTGAATACCGCATAGCAGTCAGTACAGATCTTAGAGAAGAAAATGCCTTAACCCTTTGAAGTCTTAAGGGAAGTTAACAGTACGAGGACTAGTAGTTAATCTATTTTTTTTTAAATAATTAATAATGACGGTCCAGTGCCGTATTGTCAACACCGCTTGTGTTGAATAAATTTAATAATCATATTGATAAGGCATTTCCTCCTTATTCTTTGCCTTATCCCGGGCATACTCAGGAGTATTGCATACAGGAGTATTAAATTAGATTAGATGAAGTGGCTGGCAGGTTTTACAGCACTTAGTTGTGAGGAGAAAGTTCTATTTTTTCGGCACGGAACTCGTTTGTGTTCACAAAGGAACGGAACGAAAACTGGTGGGTGTTTTGAACGTAATTCAACAAAAAATTAAAACGACCACCGACCAAAAACAGATAAAGGACCCTGATTCCTTAGAAAGAACAGCAACTTCGTTCCTCCTTTCAGTATTTTAGTCTTTTTATGGAGCAAGCCGTCTTTAGCATGGGATTGTGTGTTTGGTATCAAATCCCATTTGGAACCGTTTCTCCCTAGTATGGACTCCATCCAACCATCCAACTACGAGATATCAATAAGTTTAAATAGTCCTTTAGAAGAAGTCTTTGTAAAAGAAACTCAGAATGAGCAAGAGGGTTCTTTTGCTCATAATCTTTATGTCCTATCTGGCAGCTTCACTATGATGAATAATTTGGAAATTCCGAGATTAAACGTTACAACCACGCAAACGAATCAGTACGTGCTTTGGGAGGTTATTTAAAGACAGTTAATGTTCAAGGTATACATTTTACGATGTCGTTGAAAACCCATCTCGCATGTAATGTATGGAGTACTATTTTTGCGTTGCAATTAGTCATCCATCCAAGAAGCAATTTTTCAACATCGTTCAAAAAACTTGCACGCGCATTGCAATTCGTAGAGATACTTCTTTGAAGCAGTATTGGCTTTCAAAAGTATCATTTATGGACTTTTTTGTTCGTTGACAGGAGTGATTTTAAAAAATTCATACTGTTGGCTATGCGAATAATGGGCGGAAGGATGTTTTTCTTTTTCTACGACAAGAAACTTTCCGGGGACCACAAAGCCCGTCTCATGTGGAGTGTTTTTTTTGTGAGCCGGTCCGGACCTTAACCTACGGCTGGCCAGCACAGAATAAATCTAGTCCAAGCAGATTGACGAGCGTAGCTGCACCGGCTCAGAAACTACATCATTCCCAGCTTAACCTTCTTTGGGAAGTAAAAGTTACCCGGTTGAAGAAAGTTAAATGCGCTAACGCTATCCTAAAAAAATAAATAGGCACAAGGTTAATGATTGATGAGCTGAAAATATATTTTTACAGAATATCCCGTATTGAGCGATACATATTTAGCGTAACCATCGAACGGGATTAGATTGCGTTCTTCTCAAACTAGCGCTCTCTATGAGTGAAATTCTTTTTCCCTTAGCACAATGGTATGCAAGCCGAATGCTCTGTTTTTTAAATCATATTTATGAAATAAATAACAAAGTTCAGAAAGTTTTAGGTTTAAAAAAAAAATATTTTTTAAATAAAAATAATTTTACAGCTTATTACTGTTCTTTCAGCAGCATTTAATTTCAAATGAGCATTTTCTCTAGAGCTTAAAGCTCAAAAGCTTTTCGAATCGATATCGAAAATACACGATGGAATAAACTGTGGTAAAATAATTTTTCAACAATCAATTGCAGCAACAACAAAAAATAAGGGATCCAACAATTTAAATAAAGCTTTTTTCATAAAACTTATAAAGAAATGAGCAATTGAAATAAATTATTAACGTTTTATTTTGAGATTTTTCAAACTTTTAAGAAAGCTTTTTTACACAGGGAGCTTAAAGCTCTATCTTTGTTTATGTTCATTTCTATGTAATGCATGTAAATATGTAATGAAACGAGATGTGACAAGCATGTGCTACCTAAAGTAAATTAAACGATGGAGAGCTCAAACATTTCATTGTAAAAATTATATTTGTTTGCAAATTAAAGCAAGTAAAAATGAAATAAACTTTTAAAAAAAGTTTGGAAAAGATTTACGTTAGACTAAAGCTTGAAGCAAATGTTAACCCTTTTACAGGTAATTCCGGGAAGAGAAACAGACTTTTATGACTTAAAATATGATAAAAGATGAAGTAGAAATCACGAAATTTTATACATTTTTTCAATGAAAACAAATTTCAAAAGAATATATATTTAACAATAATGTGTTATTTCATTTCGTGTCTTTTCAGCTATCAAGAACGCGGTTTTTTCGGCGACGATTGTTATTCAAACCAAAAAACACGACAGGACCAGGATTAAATAATGTTTTGTTTCGTATGTTTCATTTTACCGAGAAAAAACAAACATTTTAACTCTGAAGAATCATAATTTGAAAACTACTTAGAATTGAAACGACTTCTTTACACCAGCAGATCGAAGAAAAGTTACATTGTATTACATCGATATGGGATTACTTATTATCAAATGTATAAGCATCCTGTAAGCTGGTTGTCCGTGACAGGGTTAAAGCAACAGCAGATCGTTGCTGCGAAAGAAACGATAAAATGTGAGAGGAAGAGAGAGAGAGAGAGCGTAACGACAGCTCGGAAAAAAGAGAGAAAAACGATCGTGTAATTGTAGTCCATCTCACGTGCTACCCGTTCGGGGTCATATGATCGGATTCTTTTACAGAAACGAGACAACAAGACAAGTATTGATTGCTTTCAATATTCACTCTCACTCTCAATTGTGTTCTGTCTCTCTCTCTCTCTCTCTCTCTCTCACACACACGCTCTCTCGGCGGGAACGAAAAAAGGCTTCGTTGTAACGTAAACGCAAAGCCAAATTCAAATGTTCCGCAAAATCGTAAACCCTGAGGTGTACGAGCGCACGGTTTCGCATTCTTTTCGGGTGCGTGGTTCACGACACGCGACACGAGAACCACGGTTTTAAGCTCGAACTGCCGCGTGTGCCCATCCATTGGTGAGACACCGTGAATCTCCATATCTGCCGGGTAGAGTGTGTAGTGTCATCATCTGCAACGCCGCCGTCGGCACGACTACTACGGCCTCCGTCACTGTGATAGACAGTTTTAAACTTCATTATATTCTGGGGCACGGTAAGGGTCGTGTGGATCGCTATCGCGCGCTCGCCCCAGTGTATGCAACGGTTTTCTGTGGTGCGTATCGGTGCTGTGTTTATTTATTTTTGTTAGTTGTGTTTCGTTGTATTATTTTTTTTTTTACTTTAAATCGGGCTTACTCGCCGTTAAGGTTAAACTTTACCCGCGTGTTACTGTTTTCTGCCTACTGGTGCGCTACCGCGTGTGCTTCCGTAAGCATCCCCGTGTCGACGACAAAATTGCGAAAGTAACATTTTGCTTGCTATCGTTGCTTTTTCCATCAAACGTTTTTTTATATTTTATTTTATTGAAAGTAACGTGTCGAGAAACCAAAGGAAAAAAAAACATACACAAAAAATGACAGTTCACTAAGAAGCGAAGTTTAGTTTAGGAGGATTACTAATGCTTAGCTGTTAAGAGCTCACCACCCACAATCAAACCTACCAAGAATTGCCTTTTACGTGTGTGTGTTTACGTGCGTGTGTGTGTTTGTGATTTTTTCGTCAGCATAAAATATCACCAACCAACCTCGTTCACCTTTGAAAAGAGGCGGGAAAACAACCCACCCGGACCGAGCACGGCCGGAAGCAGATGTTTCGTCGGAGGCTCACTTTTCCGTTCAAATGTTGTCCGAGCGTGCCAGCACGCGTCCGGAACGATGCGTCAGGATGAAAAGTCTTGGCCGCACCACACCGACGTACCCGGTTGCGCTTTTCCGACCCGCCCCGCTTAGTCAGTTTTCCTTCGCTGAAACCAATGGTTTTGCGAATGTGTGCGAGCTATTTATAGAAATTATTGAACACAAAGTGTACTCGTTTGGTTGATTCTGTGCGTGAAATATGATTCATTTTCCTCATTACTTTTTTTTAGTGTTCTTCAGTTCACGTTAAATGCGCACTCATCCTGCAGGTGTGGCAGGTTACATGGGGAAAGAGCTGCACTTCGTGTGCAGTGTGTGTATGTGTGTGGATGCAACTACAGAAATGTCATTTTTTGTTTTTGTTTTTAGTAGTAGCTTGTTTGCGAGAGGATGTGAGTCATTAGCTGATGCAGGGTTCGACACACTTTTCACTAACAAAAAGAAAGACGGACAGACAGTAAAATTAAACTTAAAACTATGAGCGATATAGCCAAAGCAGTTTTTGAAAACTATGAATAAGGTGATGCTATAAATTTATAATAAAGTCATGGTTATTCATTTGCGAATAAATCAATAACAAATAATAACACAAGCAGATATTGTTTTTGAAAAGTTTATACTTCTCCTAGGTCATGCCACTGTGGCTAACTAGACTTGAGCATGATGTAGTATTTATTTCTTCCCTTAAAATTATGAAGTCCGTTCATAATAGATTGCACAATAATCGTCTGTTAGGCATGATCTGTATAGTAATGTCACATATTTCAGTTTGGAAAATGTATTTTTGTAAATAAAGTCCCACAGATTATGATTTCGAGCTGCTGTAAGCTGCTTCTGGAAGTTTTTTGAATTCAATACGAGATGGGATTTGAGCAATTCCAATTTTTTTGTCTTCATACGGCAAGACCGGGTTTCAAATCCCATCCGGACCGTTCCCCCGCAGTGAGGACTGACTATCCAACTACTTGCGAGGTATTAGCTAGTCTGGTAAGCCATTAGGCGTGGCCGGCGTGACCTAAAAGGTCGTCAAGCCAAGAGGAAGACTCGCTGATACCACGTAGCTGGATAATCAGCCCTCATTACGGAACGGTCCTAACGGGATATGAAGTTCAGTTTTGTTGTGTGAAGACCAACCAATAAATACGTTTCGCACAGTAAACATTGTTTCACCTTGCAGTTTGGATTGCAGTTAATTTCCAAAGCCAATTTTCGTTGAATCGAACTTCTTTGAATTAGAAAAATCTTTAAAGTCCCTCTCCGATATCATTTTCTCGCAAAAAAAAACTCGAAAATGGCGATGGTTTGATGCTCGAAAATTGACGCTACTATACTTCAATTAGTCATGCAATATTCGTATTTTAAACACCAAAGACAACCTGCTTGATTCGCAGGAATGTTGTGTTCTTCCTGATTCCTACAAACATGCTCTCGAAGGGTCATATAAAATCAGCTGGCATCAGTCCGTACTCTGCCGACCCCTGAGCCTGATTGGTGGAGGCGCCCCACACACTCTCGAACCGATTTCCTTCGCACCTCGCACGGTACCGTGCGAGCGAACGGTGTGTGTGTGTGTGGGAGCACGATGGTGTTTTCATTCGAAACCCCCGCACGCACGCACGCAACCGACAAAAAGGCCCCGAGACAGATACACGTCGAAACCCCTAACGAATCTCACTGGAGGTGACGAAATGGGCGCCGAAATAGAGTGCGCGCGCGCGCACGTTCACTTCCCAACGGTCCGTGGGTGGGTCGTGGTGGTTGTTGTTTGGCTGAAGCACACTATAAACTAGCAAGCGGACCCTTTTGCGCGGCCACCACCAACAGCAAGTGAGGTTATGTAATTTAATTAATAGGAAAAAAAGGATACCCGCGGGATCGCAAACAGTTGACATTGAGCAGCACCACCAGACCGACCTGTGTGCTTGGTAGGTGTGAAGGAAGTCGAGACCGGGGAGGCAGTCGTCGACAGTAATACTAGCCTGTGTAAACAAGCCACTAAACAGCCCTGTGCACCAGTATGTATTTATACACGCGAGTGCAGTGTGTGTCTCTCGCATGTTCGGTCCAACAATCGCATCTTCTCTAACGCAGCATACACTCAAACACACACAGGCCGTTTATACGTCAGCGCTGTGTATTTCGCCTACGGCACCACCAGCGACGGAATAAGGCACCGGATTAGTGATAGGCCAAGTGCTGCATTGGTCGGAATCGATCCCGGAGCGCTTCAAAATTTCCGTAATCGTTTCCAGATAGTGGGTTCAAAGTAGGATCTCGCAATCGATTCCACGAATCGCAAACTGTTCTGGGATTGATTGCGAAATGGTTTGGAATTAGTTCTGGAAACGTGTCCACAATTGGTTCGTAAATCGGTTTCATAATTGGTTCCGAAATCAGTTCCATAATCGATTCCGGCATTGGTTGAGGAATCGGTTTTGGAATTGGTTCCGGACACGGAATCGGAATCAGACAGTTCCGATTCCGAGAGTCCATCACTACACCAGATAGTCGTCAAGTGAACGAGACGCGCGCGCATATACAATCAACAAGCCGAATCAACCCCCTCCCACATCTCTCTCTTTTTCTCTCTCTCTCTCTCTCGCTCGCACACACACAACAACATCATAGCCACGACCGGGCCCGGACAGACACGAGATCACGGACCGCAAAACCATAAGCCGAGATAGAGAGTACTGCGGGCGAACAGACAGTGGCGAACCGTGCCACAGCCGGAGTCAGAGTGTCAGTCGATCTCAACGCGCAAAGACACACGCATCCGAAACCGGCCAGCATGCGAAATCAGGTTACAGTGCGTGACGGTGGACATGCGCACGTGCCGCGGCGTACCGTCACCATGCTGGTCGTCGCCGGGCTGCTGCTACTGCTGGTCACCGTCGATCGTACCGCAACCGCATTCAACCTGGAAACAATCAACTACATTCTGCAGGAGGGCGAACCGAACTCGATGTTTGGCTTCAGCGTGGTGCTCCACCGGGAACAGAACAAGAGCTGGTAAGTGGTGTGATTTCTAGGGGAGGCGGCCCCTTCCCTCCCCACTAACAACCTAGTAGTGATTTTGGGACGTTTTGGGACAGTGATTGTGGGGGCGGTTGCCGATGCGAAGGATTCCCCCCCGTTGATATGGAGCGTCGTGCGAGGAGAGTGTGTGTCAGAGTAGTGAATTTGAACTAGTTTTTGATACGAATTGGTTCTGGTGACTAAGGAGAAGATAGTGTAGTTAAAACAATTGTGTACAGCTTCTTGTAGTAGGATTAACGACCTCATAAAAGGTCACATTAATGACTTTTACTAAACCTGTAGTAGAAGACCTGATATGGAAGTTGGATAGCCAAGTCCTCACTACGAAGGATCAAAACACCAGAGGTTTTGGGACCTTCCCCCCCTTGACCTAATTTAGTAGTCCTACTGGAGGACAGCGTTTAGAGAACAGAGAAATACACAGATCGGAATGGGGACTTGAACCCGTTCCTGTTGTGTTAGCAACTAGCAGCGGTACTCACTACACCAACAGGCGATTCCAAGTAGTCGCTCACCAGCAAGCACTTTTAGTGTGAACCTTATCGTCCAGCAAGTTCCGTTTAGCCATAAAAAAAACCCTTTCGTTACATTTTTTACAACCGAAGAATCATCTGTTATTCTGTGGTTTTTTGGTTGGTTTGGATTTGATTTAAACTTGAAGCAAAACCAGCACTGCCAACGGTCGTCTTGATGGCAGTGTTAAGCGTGTACAGGCGACACACGCACATTGCCCTTATTTTCTGTACATAAGCAGATGCAGTATGTAGTACATGGGGGTAACCGTTTTGACATTCACGCGAAACAAAACGGTCCGTTGTCCAATCAAAGTCCTGATAAAGCCATCAAGCCCATGGGTGGTGTACAGGGGTGGAGGAGAGAGAGGAATGGGGTTTCTCATCTGCATTGAAGTTTCTTCCACCACGCTTGATTAGCTCCTTCTTCCACGGTCTCGGAAGCAAAAATAAAGGATTGGAGAGCCCTTCGGGCTCTCCACCGACTTTCGAGTGTGATTAAGACGCGCCAAAACCTTGAGTGGCACTTTATTGATTAAAAGCGCTTGCGAAGAAGGAAAGTACCGAGAATGCAGGCAGCAAGCAACAGTTCCGATAATTCAGCTGATGCGTGTTCCCTTCTGCGTGGTCTTGATGTTTGGATCGTACTCTGTGTCGCGTACTGCTAAAAAGTGAACTGAACGAAACACAGTGAACGTCACCAATTGGCAATCCGCACATACACATATGCCGCTGCGCTGCTGTGTATAGCAAGGGGTAGGTTGTGGTACCGAGCATGTAAGGGTGTAGTGTGCGGGCTTGAAATTCGAAATGATCGTTCTATTTGTTTTGCGCTTCGTGATTTCATCTTGACGCGGCTGGTGCTTAACCGTCACGCGGCCAGAGGTTTACTTTGGCCGCGCCACCTCCAGTGCGAAGCTGCCTCGACGGGCATTGCGATGTCCCGATATAAATACAGTGTGTCACCCACTGTGTGTGGGTGGTAGTGGTGTGTGTGGACACGCAGATGATGTTAATGATGATGCCGGGTGCAATTATTTAATTGACAATCAGGCTGGTCAAGAACGGGCGGCCCAAGTCCAATTTCTGAAGGCGTCATCACGGCTCTATGTGGGTGTTCGTGTGTGTGTGCGCGCTAGGGTGGGGTTCGATCAGCAGCAGCACTAGGCTGGCTAGGGGTGACCAGATCGTACGCTCGTTTTATCAATAAAACCATGAACTTTGCGTGCCATGCGATAACCCGTTTGCCGATGGGAAGATATATGCGACTTCTCCGGACCAGCGATCCAGGACCGATAAATTGGGGTTGGGTTTGACTTGGCATGGACATAGGTCCGAGTTTCCGCATTGCTGACGAGCGGCGTCTACTTGAAGATGCATGTGCCGGTGCGTCATTGCAACCTCACAACCGTCCAATTATTCAATACAACTTCAAAGAGGAAGCGGTTACCGCACATACAATACAAATGGTCTACCATTAAGAGATATTGTTCACGCACTCGCCGCTATTTCGGGACATTCTCCGTACCGCTGAGGTGTTACCGTGTGGATAGAGGGCTCAAGAGGCATGAATCATTTCTCGGTTGGTGGGAAACGATTACATTGTTAAGACCCCTTTTTTCCCTACAATCGTTAAACCCGTTCCACTACTTCCAACAAATCTTTGTACATCTTAGGGACTTTGGGAATTCGGATTGAGGATATCACCAACAACACGTCCCTCACAAAAAAAACTGATGTATCTATCATCCGGTACACTCTAGGCGCATATTAATGATTGTTTCCAATCCATACGCTAATCCATTTTGGGCTCGGCCCGCTTTCAACTTCCATCACCATCGGAAGTCAGCACCGTCTGACAAGGGGGTAAAACCCCTAATGCATGGTAGAAGGAAACATAAAAACAACAACAACAAAAAAGAGCATGGGATAGCAGCAGGAGCTCAATAATCCCCAGGAAAGCAGAAGCTGACAGCGCACGTGTGAAGACAGGCATCCTAATTTAAGCGTGACGTACTCGAGTGAGGGACTTCTCGACGTGGGTATGTGTATGTGCGTGAAATTGAATGTTTACGATCGGTAGGGTAATGAGGCGGCGGCCAACAGCACCAGGGGGAAAGGAATAGTTGCAATAAACCATCGTAACCGTACCTCTTGGATTGCGCGCCTTTTTGTCCTTGGGAAATCTGGGCAACTACTGCTGGTCGGCGCAAGGTTTTGTCGATTGGGAGTGCATTGTCGGCGAGAGCCCGCTTTGCCCGAAATATCAACCATGTGCGTCGCATATGTGTGTCATATAGAGACGATAGGCATGTGCGGGAAGTTGTGCGGGACCCGGGTTCGGTGTGCGCGAGCGCCTGCGCTCAAGGCCTCCACCACACCACACGGAGTTGCAGCAGAGAAGACTGCGTTGCCTCACGCTGCGTGGTCGGTATTCGGAAGGTGGGGAACGTATTTCCCCTTTCCTCACCGGCCTGCTTAGCTGTTATTCCGGTGCGCTAGCGTAGGTAGATGTTGATGTTGTTTCCGCCGACTTGGTAGCGCTCGTCTTTTTTTTATGTGTGCTTGTGAGTGTGCGTGTGTGCCGCACGATATGGTAGAAACATCTGTTACATGTTTCCGCTGCAGTCATTGCATCGTTGACTGCACCGAACCATACCCTGGATGAGGTTGCCTAGGCTGCACACATGTTTCCGAAATTAGTGCCATCCCGATAGTCTGCGCTGTCCTTGTGGGATAAAATAGCCTTCAAATGCGAGAAAGTTAGGTTAGGTTCTAATGCTGCAGCGACATAAACATCCAGCTGTCTCTATGGTGCGTCTTGTTGTCTTGGCGTGTGTGCAAGATGGCGGTAAGAAGCGCACAATGCGAAACATCACGAATTTCGCATTCGGAAAATTCAAATGCAACGGTTCGCGATGCGCACAGCAAAAAACCCCATATATGGGTGGTAGAGTTGCAAGGAATTTGTCTCACAAAGTATAGACGATCGATAAGGGCATCTCATCCCGCTAGTAGTTGGTGGTGCAACAACACCGACTTCTCCCCTCCCTCTCAAACGGGCAGGTCACGATCACGGTGAGGGAAAGGGCCGGATCCAGAGCTAGATGGGTAAATGTTAATTGCAGCCAGAGCCGGAGACCTCATACCCATTACCCAATCTGGTGCTGTGGTGCAAGTTATTGGCATTGCCGACTGGCATTACCGAGGGACCGCGAGAGAAGCCACAAGTAAGCTGCCGTCTGCGCATTTTGCCCGTTTTGGACGATTTTTTTTTTAATGGATTTGCTTTTTATGTCTTCTTCTCGTGTAAGATCTCTCTGCCTGGTGCATACGTGTGCCAAGTGCTCCAAGTACTCCCGGGTCTTTCGGAATGGTCTCCGGTAGCAGCAGCAGTCAGCGGGGAGGGAGTAAGGTTTGGGGAGGACTCTTTATTGCTGTTATTGTGTCTTTCAATGCCGCATTTTAAAAACAGAAGCGCAAGACGAAAAGCAAACAAGAAGCGATTGGCGCAAGAGGGAGAGGAGGTAAAAACGCCATACAAATATGGCAAAATGGTAGGACCCAGAATATCCAAACATGGGGATATGGCAGTAGCAGAGACACCCAGAGGGGGGGGGGGGGAAGGGTCCCCCTTTAGTGGATGTGACACGGGCTCTACGTGGATATGTTCACCGCACTTTTCGCGCATTTCCCCCAACGATCAATGGGGCCTACCGACCGCGTTGCGGGATGTTTGTTTTTCTTCGCTTGATTCTCTGATTCTCTTCGATATTCAAAAAAAAAAAAATGTTTGGAGTACGAATACGGCTTTGCCTCCTGAGGTTGAAATGTCCAGTGTGGTACGCATGCGTGGCTACCCTTGCCCCGCGACACGCAACGTGCCTTCCTCGGCAAAATAAATATCTTTCTCCCTGTATTTTATACACACACCTAAAGAAAGAAAAAGAAAAAATAGTCATCCCTCCCTGATTGGCATTCCGGTTTCGCTGTGGCGTTTCCATTTATGACGTTTCCGTGTGTTTTTGCCGCATGATTAATGGCGGCCGATGACGATGACCCAGCGAAGAGGCCACGAAGACAGACCACGCTTGATCTGTCCCGGATCGAATCATACCAGTGGCCTGTCCGATTGCGTATTCCGCTACCGTGCTAGAATACGCAACTAGCCAACTGATGGGAATGGGGTTCGGCGAGCAGGGGGCCACAGAGCTTATACCTGGTCAATCGCCGAAGTCGCTAATGTTAGCCGTGCGTTTTGCGTTGCCTGTGTTGCCCCCTTTTCGTTTCCAATAAAGCTCTCCCGAGCAACGATTACGAAGGATACAGTGCGACAAAAAAAAAGAAAAAATGGAGGAAATATTGTCTTACACGCCGCCTTTCTGTTTCGCCGGGTTTTCGCTTACATAACTAAGGCGTTGTCCTTCAACATAAACCAACAACAGCCGGTCGTCGTTCACCGATTTGCTCTCGGTGCGGATTTCGAGCGGTCGGTGGAAAGCAGAACCAAACACCAATCCCATCTAATTCTGAAAGCTATAAGATAGATAAGCCCGTCACAGCAATCGGACGGAAGACATCGCCCTTCCTTGTGACGGCTGTCAGTAGATTAGAATTGTCAAGTGTTGTTGTCTCAGCGGATGACCTCATGCATGGGAAGATAGAAGCAAACACACCGACTTAAGGTGAAAGAAGCCGAACGGGTTCCGGACGATGCGTGCGTATGAGCAATCCGTATTCCTGTTGCAACATGATCTTGTGTACCCATTTTGCTTTCCGCTACCAAGGTCGTCCAGTGTAAGGTGTACGGCCGGCATCTACCCCTTTTTTCGCAACTGTGCCAGAAGGTGCGTTTTAAGCGTGAAACCTCAACAACTTCGTAGTGACGACGTTTTTTTTACCGAACCATATGGAAATAAGTCGTCTCCATTCGGCACGGTGTTAAACACACACAGACGTCTCGCGCCCAACGTTCTCCAACGTCCCAGAGAGTCCCATTATCAGAGGAGCGCAAAAATAGGCTACGGGGCAGAAAAAAGCAACTAAAACGCCTATTTCTTCCTCTCCCACACGATCAGGGTAATTGTGGGCGCACCGACCGCCAACACAACGCAGAACAACGTGATTGAGGGCGGTGCTGTGTATCGCTGCGACATTTACGACGATCACCGGTGCTTTCTGGTGCCATTCGACACGCAAGGTAAGTTATCGAGGCACAAGCTGCCAGTACGGTCCAACAGCTCACAAAAAAAAACGACAACACCAACATGTTTATGGTACCAACAAATACACAGCGCGAAATATTAACCTGAACCCTTGGTTCGTCCATACTGGCTCGAAGTACGACTCTATACCGATTGCCTCGATGTTGTGTCTTCTTACAGAAAGTGCAGCAATCGTTGAACTGCAAGCAAAGCATAACGTTACCTCTAACATTACCCACGTCAAGTTTGATTTGTATGGCAAGTAACTTTGCACCGGTAGTACCTCGACACCCCACGCACCCGGTGTGCTGCCTCTAGAAAAGCTACTCTACTCGCCACCGCTACCTTTCCGTTTTGTAGACATTCTTTAAGACGCTTAGAAGGCTTGAAGGCGGCTCAGATATGCCGCAGAACCGTAACCTCATCTACCGCACTGTACTGCTGCGCTTGCTTTAGTTTGTAGTGCGCATGGGAAACCGAGGGAACCGTACGCGCGCTAGGCTTAGCTTTCCACATTCCATCCGTAAAAACAACCATTCGCCAAACATCTGCGGCTTCTGCGGGACAGTGATATTTGCTTCTAGTAGTTGGCCCGTCGTTGCCGAGTTCCGTATTGAGTTTGCATTAAGAGTAGTGTACTTGCATCTCTAGTAGCTGCTTCATTAGCGCAGCCATATACGTAGACAGGTGCACCAGGTGTACGGCACTACCTTCACACCTTCTCGCGAAGGTATGACGAATTTGTCTTCCCTTTTTCTCTCTCTCCTTCTCTCTCTCTCTCTCTCGTTTTATCCGTACCGCAGGCCTGGAGAAGTGTTTTTTAACGTTCAAAGGTGGGTGACACCACATATTACGTGCCCAAATTCGTATGCACATGCGGGCAAAACCACACGTAGAGCTAGGGCACCCTGTACAGTATTGGTGCCTTCTTTAGAACACTCCTCACCGGTCTAGCTAGCGTAGTGATTTACAGTTTATCCTTGTGCCAGCTATATCTGGCACACTTACAGCTCTGGTCCGTTTAAAGCCGATGATCGAAACTTTGAGGGGCAAACAAATATCCGAGTGTAGAGTTGCTAACGGTGTTCTTGCTCTCTTTTCTGTTCCCACTCCGCTAGGAAACAACTTCAACGACCAAAACGAACAGATTGACACGAAATCGAACCAGTGGTTCGGTGCGACGGTAGCCAGTGCCGGGATTGATGGTCCGCTGGTGGTAAGTACTAGTCTTCCATGTTGCAGATTAGAACTTAGGAACACCGCCATATGTTCAATCGTCCGAACTATGTATTTGCGAACCACAGAATCTCTCAATGTTTGGAGTTCTTTCCAATAAAGAAAAAAACCTAAATCATATGTTAGAATAACTTCCAACTCTGCATCTATATCGGTAGGCTTGCGCTCCACGCTATGTGTTTCATCAGCTGCAGCCAAGAAAGGTGGAGCGTGTCGAACCCGTCGGCACCTGCTACTTGGCGAAGAAGAATATGCAAGAATTCCACGACTTATCGCCTTGCCGAACAGGTACGATGATTAGCTGGCAGGATTGCGATGCACATACTTAGTTACACATACACATTGCTTTTTCCATTTCTTCAACTTTTGTTTTTAGCCTACTGGGGCTACCATCGACAAGGATCCTGTCAGGCAGGGTTCAGTGCCGCCCTAACGAAGGTAAGAGGGTTTTGTTTATTTTCGTCCATAATGTACCGAAGCCTAACATATGGATATGGTGCGTTCTCTTTACAGGACGGTTCGCGTGTGTTTATCGGTGCACCGGGCAGCTACTACTGGCAGGGTATGTATCACACGCACCCATGCCACGATCTTCACACACGTCTCTTTCTGATTCCAGCGGTCAAATGTGCGAAACTGTTAAAGACTCTGGTCGCTCAGTTTCGGTGCTAAACGAAATCTATTATTGCGATGCTGTGTAGCGCTTCGGCACAACATCAGCATTGGAAGTAATATGTAGCGTTTTTGCATTTGTACTGCGCTTTCCAATTTCTGGTTCAACGTATGAAAGATGTCTCCAGGGTTCAGGGTGGGTGGGGCTGAGAAAAAACTGACACATGCGCTGAACATGAGGGTAAAGGCATCGATTTATTTGCACATGCCTTCATACACTTCTTCATCATCAGTCTCCCATGTGTGGACGATGCATAGTAGCAAGCTAGTATGGATTTATCCGCCATTTTGTTTTGTTTTACATTTGGAATAGTAGACACGCCGATCTTCTGCTGCTACACGCCCAGCCATAGTGTTCTGTTCTTTGGTTTTGTAAGCCGCCTTCAATAGAGTAGAGCGTTTTGATTTGAAATTTACCCAGTTTTGTGCGAGTGACACCTTTGGGGGGGTTTTTGTTCGACTTAAGAGTTTGTCGTCCGTCTGGTTTTCTTCCCGCTCTGATCCAGTAGTGCGTTTGCCGCTTCTAGAACTCTCAATAACTTTAGATGTTTCTGTATGTGTGCATGTATTTTTATTTATTTTTGAAGTGAATTTGGCGTGCGTTGCTGCACCGGTTTTTTGTGTGAGTGTGATATTATTTTTACTAGAGAGTGAGAGAGAATTAGAGTAGTATAGAAAATAAAATAGAAAGTAGTATACACACGTTCGGTGACAGCTGCCAAAGTACGAGGAATGATTGAGAAGCAGTAGGAGCCTAGTAAAAACTTCAGCTACGTTTTGGAGGAGAACCTACAAGAATTCGGCGCAATTCGATGACGTGAATTCTGTGGAAAGTGATAATAATTTTGTTGGAATGTTGGAAGTATGTTTCATGTGTCTTTGTCACAGTATCCCCGCACGTTTCGTACCGTAATGCTCTGCATCGTGTCCTCGTGTCCCCGTGACCAATACCGTTTGGCATCAAAATCTTCATACATAGTTTTTATAGTGCTGATAACGTAACCTAGACGGACGTCCATAGGCTCCATTACCACGGTTTTAGCGACATATTAAGCAAAGGAATGAAGTGAACCTTAGGCAACGGCAAACCAATGCTCCCACCATAATAACTTAATACTGATGTTGTTTATTTCCTTTTTTTCCATCCCCTTTCTCGCCGCTCTCCCACCACCAACACAAAAAAAATACACAAACCGCAAAACGTACACCAATGCTACCCAACCCTGTGCGACCCCCTGGCGTCACCAACATTCCACCACCAAAACGAAAAAACCACCATTTCCTTTTTGTTTAATTTCTAATCTGTTCCTTGTGATGAGTGCACGCAATTTTTGAATGATTTCAGGACAAATGTATTCCATTAACACCGACGTTGTGTTTCCCTATAAACCCCCGCGGTATGGTCATTTTGGCGAAGGAGGTAACCTTGAACAGACCTATACGAATCTATCCTTATAGTATAAACATTTACCAACTATTTTACCATTTACTAAAAATAAAAAACCCCCGCCTTACATGCTCTGTGCATATCCAACCATGTCGTCTAATGGCGTCGCTTGATGGTTCCCGGGTACACTAGCCGTTCGGGAGCTGTCCACTAACTAATATGCGCTCCATGTCAAACCTACTACCATCCGTTTAACACATCCACATCTGTCTGTCCTACGCTTGAGTCCGACTGATTGTTCTCTCTTAACGCGCGTAACGACCACACGAACGCTCCCACGAGCAACGAGCACATTTGTTGGCCGAAACCCTTTACTTCAGGTGGCGGAACGTCTGCTTGGTACCGGAAACTTACATTAGCATGTAAGGAACGGGGAAGAATCAAGAATCCAATCAAGCTTTCCAATTAACACAATCAACCCTTCGTTATCGTTGTATCAAGAGCAAGGGACACTAGGTCTCAACCAGCAATAGAGTTATCTGTCTTGCAGTAGTGATGGGCACAATGCTGCTTTGGTCGTAATCGATTCCGGAGTGCTACGAAATTTCGGAGGAATTAGAGTCGGAATCTAAATTCGTTTCGGCCTCCATCTACATCCTAGGGATTGTGTTATTATAAAAATGTTAAAAGTAAATGTCTGTTAAGGTTGGAGGTTGCAGAGTCAAAGTAAAATTAAAAAAATAGGAAAAAGCTAACGTTCCCACTTTAATCGAATAGGTCTGTACAATATATGAAAATTAAAAAAATTACGTAGGGTTTTGATGTATTGTGTGGACTCCACATTTCACAAGGTTAATGCTTTTCGGACCGCATTTACGTAAATATGATTTTTTTGGTCATGAAATGTAAATGATCGTAGCACAATCGAACGCGCTCCTCTCAAACTATCATACAATAAGACCATTGCGTCAAAGCTAAGAATTGGTTTCGGAACTGGGTTTGGAAACAGAATAAATTTAGAAAATAGAATCGAAGTCACAACAGATTCCGAAAACTGAACTGAAATCAGCTAGTTCCGATTCCATGTGCCCATCACTAGTCTGCCTGGACACCCTACGTTAATTAGGGGAGCGAAATAAAAATATTCTACATCTTCTGCATCAAAGATTCCAAAGAAGTCAGGATACGTAAAAGTTAAAGGTAACTTTCAGATTGGTCGAAGGATCACCGGTGAGACATTGAAACAGAAAAGTATTCGTTCGTTAAAAAAGGGAAATGAAAAGAAAAATTCGCTAAAATCCAAAGCTGCTAATGTTTAATGTAATCTTTGGAAACCTCTACTCCTTTATTACGTTTGTGCTGTCTTATTTTATGAGTTGTGTACTATGTCCCAAAGCAAACTATTATACTAAAACCAATTTTGTAGATAGTACTGTGTCTCAGATTAACAGTAGCGAGAAGGAAGGAGAGAGAAACCACAATCTCACACGGTGCTTAACACGCTTGATTACACGCTTCACGCTGTTGCATTCGAAATCGCGTGAAGTGATGCGTCTTATCGGGTAAAAATTATTTTTATGACAGTTTATGGAATGAAAAATGTCCTCTCCGCCTGCGATAGAATGTGGCAGGCGGGTTTTGTGAAGTGTGTTTTTCGGGTTTCTCTTTCTTTCGCTGGCAGTGTTATGATGTAAGCTATATGTGTCGCGTGAGTGTAGAAAAATGTAGTTCCTGCTTGAGTTTTATGACGACCTTTCGATACACCATGTACAATTAGCTGTGGTTTTCATCAGCTGAGGGTGTAACCCGAGCGTTTGGGTGTTTGGTTTTTGATGTAGAATTCCGTTCGATTTTATTGCTTTAGTGATCTAGTCGCTCGTGTACATATACCAGCCAGCTGGTCCTACTAATGATCATCTCCTGTCACAACATCCATTATTCGCTCCATCTTACCGATACAGTCTCCTCATTTTCATCGCTCGCCTACTCTTCAAACCTTTACCGTACGTGTGTCCTTTACTCTATCGGACGATCGCCTTCTCATGTAACATACCCTGGTTGCTCATCCCATGTGTGTTCTCATCCAATGTCGGAATGATTTATTCATCGTGCAAAGATAGACAAAACTATCCTGAATATATCATACAATGGCGCCAACAACAGGGAACGTGCTGTAATATATAGAATAGATAGCGACCACAGTGTTGCGCTTTTTCGGGTGTGGCTCCACCGGGTTAGCGATTCGAGCGAACATCGTATCGATCATCATCATCTTTGGCTGTGAATAGTACCTGCTGCCGGTAGCTCGCAGTCACAACCGCGTGAAGGCTTTCTGATGCTTTACTCGCATTATAATCAACACGTCCGCGGTGCGGGGCACGCTCTCCCGAACACGAGCCGTGCATTCGACGCAGGACGATTTCACTAACCCCACTTCTCTTACTTTTTCACCCAAGGCTAGGCAAACGGCTTGCCTGGATAACCTCTCTAAGCGCACGCCGCGCTCGCCTCCATTTTCTGCTGTGCCGTGAGCGTGACTAATGCGTTGCCGTTCTTACGTGCTTTTCACAGGCCAGATCTATTCGTTCAGTTTGAACGATCCGAAGGATAAGGTGTATAAGACGCTCGAGGACACGAAGAAGGAGGATGACAGCTACCTTGGCTACTCATCCACCACCGGTGACTTTAATGGCGATGGTACGCAGGGTGTAGCGGTGGGCAAACCGCGCGGCGCTCAGCTACTGGGCAAGGTGCTGATCTACTCCTGGAACATGACGAACCAGCAGAACATTACAGGTGAGCAGATCGGGGCCTATTTTGGCTACTCGCTGGCCGCTGTCGATGTGGACGGCGATCGGCTCGACGATCTGATTATCGGTGCGCCCATGTACACCGAACCGAACAACGAGGGCAAATACGAAACGGGCCGTGTGTACATCATGTACCAAGGGTCCGTACCTTCCGGACGGTTCCGCGAGCTAGACACGCGGGACGGTGTTAACAGTAAGGCACGGTTCGGTTTGGCCCTCTGCTCGCTGGGCGATCTGAATCTGGATGGGTATGGTGACTTCGCGGTCGGCGCACCGTACGATGGACCGAACGGGCGTGGTGCGGTGTACATCTTCTACGGCTCGCGTACCGGTCCACTAGCTAAGGCGTCGCAGGTGATCCAGGCGGAAGATCTAGCGGTGGGAACGCGCCTATCCACGTTCGGGTTCGCCGTATCCGGTGGCATCGATCTGGACGGCAATCAGTATCCGGACATGGTGGTCGGTGCGTACGAGTCGGACAAGACGTTCGTGTTCAAGGCACGGCCAGTCGCTGCGATGGAGGCGAGTACGCTGTTCGGGACGGAACGTAAGCTGATCGCACTGGACGAGCGCAACTGTACGGTGGTGCAGACGGGGAAGCTTGTCGCCTGTACCGTACTGCACTCCTGTCTCAAGTACAAGGGCATCAACGTACCGTCGATGCTGGACATCGAGATCTCGTGGACGCTGGACGCACGGAAACCTCGCAATCCGCGCATGTTTTTCCTCGACCAGGACAGCAACAGCAACCGTACCCAGTCGATGCGGTTGACTCGCGACAAGCTAGAATGCCGCAGCGATACGGTGTACGTGGCGGACAACATACGCGACAAGATCACACCGCTCGAGGTGGAGATGGCGTACCGATTGCGCCAGAACACGCAGAACCGTCAGCGGCGCCCGCGCGCCAACGTTGAGCCAGTGCTCGACCACAACCGTGGTACGGTGCAGCGGGACACGATCAACATCCAGAAGAACTGTGGACCGGATAATGTGTGCGTGCCGGATCTGCGCATGGAGGTGAAGTCGGTCGACGACTATCTGCTCGGTTCGAACAATCTGCTCTCGGTGGAGGTGTTGATCACTAACCGGGGCGAGGATGCGTTCGAGGCAGGGTTCTACATGGCCGTACCGAACGGGCTCGATTTCCGGCGCGTGGACCGGCTGGGCGAGGTAAAGGATGTGCCAGTGCTCTGCACCGCACCATCCGCCGCGACAAAGAAAACGCTCAAGTGTGACATCGGCAATCCACTGTCGAGCGGCAAGGTGGTACACTTCAACGTTATACTGGCGCCATCGTTCTCCGCCGGTATGGGCTCGAGCTACGACTTTTACCTGGAGACAAACTCGACAAACGCTGAGGTGGAGGGCAGCGAGCACGATAATGTGGTGCGCAAGAGCATCGGCATCCTGGTGCAGACGGACCTGTCGATGTCGGGCGTATCGCTGCCGGAGGAGTTCCTGTACAATTACAGCGAGTATCGGACGCTCGAGGAGGCGCGTACGGAGCGGGACATTGGACCGCAGGTGGTACACATCTACGAGATCCGCAATGAGGGTCCGTCGACGATTGACGAGGCGGAATTTTTCGTACTGTGGCCGTTCGAAACGCTGGACGGTGTGCCGCTAATGTATCTGCTGAATCAGCCCGAAACGCACGGTAACATTGAGTGTTTGCCGACGGAGTATGCGAACCCGCTGAATCTTGCCATCGACAGTGCGCTCGCTAGGAAGAGTTTTCTCGATAAGGTTGGCGTGTCCGGTACGAGCTTCTCCTCCACCATGGGTCGTACGACCAAGTTTAGTAGCGTATCTTCTACCGCGATTGGTAGTGAAGGTGCGGTTGGTGGTAGTGGTGGTGGTGGTGGTGCTGGTGGTGGTGCTGGTGGTACGTCTTCGATTTCCTACCTAGCTACTACTGGATCAAGCTCAGGTCGTAGTGGCGGTAGTAGTAGCAGCAGCAGCAGCAGCACTGGTGGCATCAGCAGCAGCAGTAGTAGCAGCAGCGGTGGCAGTATTACTGGTAGCAGCAGTTATAGTAGCAGCAGTAGCAGCAGCACTGGAAGTAGCAGTGGTGGAGCGAATGAGTCAAGATATTCATCCTCGGTTAGAGGATCATCGGCTACTGGTACGGAAGGATCAAACTATCATCGCGTCTCGGGTGGTGGTAGTGGTGGCTCCGAACGGCGTTATCAAACGGAGGGTAGTGAGGTGATTGCTACTGGTCGGGTGCACGACCAACATGGACAGTCGCAGGGCGATGCCTACTCCAGGCAAGGTTACGAACAGCAAGGCTCACAGCAAGCCGAAGGCTATCGACGTCAACACCAGCAGCAGTATGATGGAAGAACGCGCGTAACGGATGCAAGTTATGGAGGTGTCGGTGGAGCCGCTTCCGGCTTTGATGCTGCATCGAGTAGCAGCAGTAGTAGTAGCAGTAGTAGCGGTCGAAATGGTACCTCGTCATCGGTGGTATACTACACGTCCAAGAATCGCACCACCTACCGTGATGAGGATGGCCGAGTTCATGTGTCCTCCGAGAGTAGTGAGTATCATCGCCACAATTCCGGTCTAGCAGGCGGTGGTCAGGGTAGTCTAGCGTTTGAAGCTGGTTCGTCATCAGACGCTACCTCAGGTTCGTCCACACGGCGCCGTATGATGAGCCAACAGGACGGTGATGCAGCACCATCCCGCACCGGTCTCATTACCGAATTCATGCATCTGGGCGATTACACTGGCCCTGGCGTTGGATCGACGGCCAGTCACGATCTGAACCGGTTCGAGAACAAGTTCCGCACGGAGTACTCGCAGCAACAGCTTGGTGGAGGATCCTCATCGTACCAGGCCGGATCAACGTCATCCGCCTCTTCTTCGTCCGGCAGACAAACTCACTACACGAGCCGCGAGCACCAGCATCAGCAGGTAGAATCGGCCACGTATGCTAGCAATGCCTACAACGGAATTGCGGACGATCTTGACCACGAGCACGAGGAAGACGATTACGACTCGTACGATCGCAGTGAGGAAGACAGCTACGTTGATCCGGTTCATTCCGGTGCGCCTGGTAATCGGCGCACGTACCCGCCCGGTTACGGGTTGCCTCACCTGAAGCAACATCTTAACCAAGGGCACGAGAATGTCGAGCAAAAGTTCCGCTACTATCAACGGTTTGATCGGCAGCGCCGCCAGGCACCGGTCAAGGATGAATCGGACCGGGCACTGGAGGAAGCACTCCGCTGTCACGCAACACGGTGCGCTATCATACACTGCAAGGCGGGACCGATCGGTAATAAGGATGTGGCGTTCATAGCGCTCCGTACGCGTGCCGTTGCCCATACGTTCCACAAGCTGTCGGGGACGGAGTCGCTCTACTTTTCCACGATGAATGTCGCCCGGGTACTGAAGCTGCCGTACATTGGGGAACCGAAGGACAAACCGATCAAGACGCACGAGATCAAGGTATTGGCATCGCCGGAACGGCTTGTCAAACCGGACGTGGTACCGCTCTGGATTGTGGTACTGGCTGCCTGTGCCGGTGCGCTCATACTTCTGCTGCTCATATATCTACTTTCGAAGGTAATGCTATTAGGATTCTGTTCCAGCACTTCCCACCAAACAATCTACTAACGTGTATCCTCTTATACTCCGCAGTGTGGCTTCTTCGAGCGCAAGCGTCCGACGGACTCGTCCGAACGGCAGCCATTAAACCGAAACGGTAACTATCATGGCGACGAACATCTGTGAGCTCTCTGCCCACATTTTCTTCTTCCCCAAGCACCCCCCCTCACACACACTCACACACACATTCCCCGATCGTGTCCCGGGATGGAAGAGCATATTTTGGTGCGGATGTAACCGGCGGTAAATCGTTCACTGAAACTGTCTTTTGCATTTCTCTGTCCTTATTATGTTGCAGAGTAAGTGCAATGTTCCAGTGTGTCGGACACTGCACTGTACGGAGGGGGTGTATCTCACTAGTGACAGCAGGGGCCATACCGTCACAACCGAGAGCCCAATCTGCATGGTAGGGTGTGTTTGTGTGTATGCGCGCCATGAGTGAGTGTGTTAGAGCGAGCGTGAAGTAATGACGACCGTTAGCGCTACCGAAAACGAACGAGTAGTGTGAAAACAGGTTGTAAGAGCATGTTTTTCGTTAATTGACAACACTTAATCAACTAGTCAAACGTTTTGTTGGTGTGCAAACAAAAACAATCGCATGCGGTGAGAAAAGAAGCAACGCACAGCAACATTATCTCATTAACATCATATTCTGTTTTTTGTATTATGTTGATCTTAGTGCTCGCCATTAGTCGCCATTTTGTGGTTTTGTGTTCAATTCATTTAAAAAAAAAATCGTTTTGCTTTTCGTTTTTTTTACAAATCGCATCACTAAAGCAAAAAAGGGGTTGCGATTAGCTAAATTTAACCACCGGGGGGTTGATGGGCACCCACTAGGTGACGCTATTAGGCAGTAGTAGTTGTATTAGTAGCCAAATGGCTGCCATTGCATCACTAGCAACTGGACAGTTTGGCGAACAATAATGTATCTCGCGTTTATACTCACCATACTAATTCATTAACATACTCACCATTCGCCTGCGTTTGTATGTGTGTTTAGCGAAGACTGACCAGGATTCCGACCGATCGACAGGCGACTATAGCTGTACCGAGCTGTTGCGGAAACAGTTCGGACGCGTGCAACGCGCAAGAGATAGAACGATAGAAAGGAAGGTGAACGAGAAAGGAAACGCAAACAAAAAAAAAAAAAAAAAAACAGTGCCTTAAATGTGAACTACGTGCAGCTCTAATGCAGGTACCGCATCTCATCTCATTAAAGGACTTGTGTCGATTCACGAGTCGATAACAGATATAGTGTTAGGAGAGAGTTATATTTAAAAAAAAAAGAAAAGATACACAAATTTACATATTTTTTTTTCGTAGCTAAATACTTGTTGAGACACATCATCATCGAACGTTATAATACTGATAATAATAACTTAACCTGGAATGATGCTGCCTTAACCTTTTTTTTTTAGTAATATAACACGTTACACGGCATAACATTAGTAAGTTATTAATATCGCAGCTAAAAGCAAACAACCAAGGGAAGATCGACAGCTGCGTTGTGGAACCCGCCAATTACGCTGGACATGATCAGGGCCGTGGTTTCATCCCCTCCCCCCCTCCCTCTCTCCTCAATCCACATCCTACCCTTCCTTTTCCTCTTAAAACCCTTGCCCTTCCGCTGTGCCTTCATTCTACAAACCATGGACACACCAAGCATACAAACAATGTGTAATATTTTTATAGTAGCGAGTAATAGCGTCTAAAATCGTTCTCAGATTAATTGTACAATGTTTTGTTCTGTATAAAATTAAAAGTGGACAACAAAATAAATCAATAATAATGCGACTTAAGAAATATAGAAGGCTATGTTTTTTGTTGTTGAAAGAAACCGAACAGAGGTTATTTCGTTGCTCATAAAATCGTAAAATATTTTTTTTAAAAAGAAGGCTTCTCCAGATTTAGCAAAAGATGGCGCCACTAGCGTTCACACGTTTGAAGAAGCCATAGCAAACCATGTGTTGCACGTGCGTCATATCAGGAGCAATTTTCCTGTCTCCTGGCGACCGTGTGCAGCGTACAGAGCAGAAAGAGATAAATGGTTTGGTTTATGGGCTTTTGCTGATAGTTGCGCATGCCCTACGGGTGCTTCCATACGAAACTGTAAGATTACATCGAAAACCCTTGCTGAAATGTATGTCATTGAGTGGAAACAATGTAAGTTTGAATTCGCAAGAAAATGTGCTACGGCATTTTATTCGAATAGAATGTGCTCGAATAGCGAGCTCATCCTCGTTCGTCTTTTGTATTTTCGCTCTAGCTACTCGCTACTCTACTGCATACATAAGCTTTTCAAAAAGCTGTTTGAACGGCTCTTGCTGCAGTTGTTAGTTGGGCATCTATAACCTAAACTAGAGGAAATGAGATAGCACATCTTATAGGACAATATGCTTGTCTCTTATTAGGTTCATCTGAAAAAAAACATCGAAAAGCATATGAAGTAAAAAATATTGTCTAATTTTATGTTCGGTGGTAGAGGCGACAACGGCGCCGGTCTTCACACGACACGACCGGGGTTCAAATCCCATCCCCAAACCGTTCTGAGTAAGGGCTGGAAGACTGCTTTCTTTAAACCTGTCGGATATATTTCCGGGACAAGAGAAAAAATGCAGAAGTTGCTTTTGTTTCGAGGCTTTCAGACAGTTCAAAATCGATTTCAACGGTTTAAAAATTTCCGTGGCACGTGGCTTTTTGGAGGCACCAAAGGAGTGGTTTGCGATGGTTAGCTTCTTGAGAATATGTAAGATATGGAGATATTTTACAATTTATTATTTAGTTATTTATTTAATTTAGTATGACGATATTTTATTATGTATTTTATATTATATTATATTTTATATTAAATACAACATTTGTTGTACTATGGAGATGGCAGATTTGTTTTATAGCCTTTATTTAAACGTGCTTGTTTACGCAGGCTTTTTTTTTTTACTAAAAGTTTTTTTTTAAGTGTTTAAAATATATTTAAATATCAATTTTGACCGAAGTTTTACGCTACGCCCGTTGTGTTTTCCCAAGAAGCAAACCGACCGATAAGGAACAAAAGAGCGCACAAGCGCCACATAGCCATCTCGCTGTCAGCTTCACTCTCGCTTTCTCTTTCTCTCTCCCTCTCTCTCTATCTTAAATTCCTCGAGACCGTACACGGCACAATTAATTCTGATAATATGTAGAATCGTGCCCACTGTGTGCCGTATGCTGCTGCACGTGCAAAGCCTGTGTACAGCCAGATTGCCACACGCACACGCCATCGCTCAGCAGCAGTAGCAGCCTGGTACTGCAGTCGTTCGCGGGACTTGTCGTGGGCGCCAGCGCCAGTGTAGCGAACCTCGGCACGGAGCAGCGGCAACAAGCAACAAACAATAAAGCAAACACATACACACTAAGTATACGTATGTGCAGTTACATGTATCCATGTAAAGTGCAGTTCCCGCAAACCCCGTAGAGTGCGGCTGCTTGTGGTTTTCGTTCGCTTCGATGTTCCTCCGCTGGGCGCAAAAGATTTCCGCGCCCTGACATTCATTCATACCCTGCATTAGGTGTTGTTAACCTGTACGTATTTGCATCGTGTATTGTCAGCCATCCCCGCCTCTATACATATACATTACGTGTGGTTCGCGTATACACCTGTGTAGGGCCCGTACCGGAACCTCAGAAGCTCAGGCCCTTGACTTAGGGGAGGGCCGTATGGCTGGGAAATGTTTTCACGCGTAAATGTGTGTGTGTGAGCGTGTGAAAGTGTATGGGAATGTGTTGAAAAAGGGGGTTGTAACAGAAGGGTGGGAGAGATGGGATACGGGGGTGCGGTGGAAGGGATGAGATGTGTATAAACTTACCAGACTAGAAGACGTGTGCATGTGGGCTGTGTATGTTTGTGTCAGTGTATACATGTATGTGTGTGTGTGTGTATGTTTTGCTTTTTTCGTAAACAAATCGTCACGAACCCGTACCCATCCGTGTAATTACCGTACGGAAAAGAGTGCATCTTCTGGACATTTGTATAGCACTTGCGCTGTTTTCTGACACACAGAGAGAGCGAGAGAGAGATAGAGAGAGAGAGAGAGAGAGAGAGAGAGAGAGAGAGAGAGAGAGAGAGAGAGAGAGAGAGAGAGAGAGATAGGGAAAAGTCCAGGCACGGATAAAAGTAGTAGGTCGGTGCCCCCTTTGGCATATTTATTGATTTACCTAGGCCCTGCTAGTAAGCAGGCTCCTCTTCAAGATAGGTGAAGGTGTAAGTAATTTTTTAGGTGTATTATTTTTCTTCTTTATTTCTGAACAACTCTATTAACTGGAAAGTATTGCGTAATCTAAAGGATGCAACAGTGCACTATCGATTATAGGCAGTAGCATCTTGAGACTTATCCTAAAACATAAGCTTTACGGTGATATTACGTCCGTTTGTCTAACAAAAAAACAATACTATCAACCCCCCAACGTGCACACATGTTCCACGCAAAGCAACACTACTTAGAAAGCCCACCAACACACACACACACGCAGAGCCCGTTGCGAATGATGGCATCCCTCAAGGTCAAACAGAGAAGCCGAAGCAAATTTTCGAGAATCGTACATCAATTAGCACCTGTCCACGTACAAAACCCCAGAAGCGTGCTTTGCAGTAATCAACCAAAAAACTATTTATTACACCTCCCTCCCCCCCTTTACACATCGAATGTGGGGGTTTTGAGGGCCCTAAAACCACTCTCCCATCTCACGCGCTCCTCACATGCGAACGCAGGTACAGTTTTGCTGGCTGGGGGGTCCGTAATTGCCTAGTACTACTTAAAAGTGCGCTCATTTTCGGCAGGTGTTGTTTATGGTGTACTGTCGAGTGCTCGACTATTGCCATTCGCATCCGGGGAGGTTTTATTTGTTATTTTTTGAGTCGATCTGTAGCTCAGTCGAGAGTGTGTTCTTTGTGTTGGATGGCTGGAAGTTTAGTGTGAGTGAGAGAGAGAGAAAAAAGAGAAAGAGAAAACGAAAACATTAAAATAAACACCATCCTCAGAAAGCAGGTCCCGGGAGTGGGGTCTCCAAGAAGCAAGCAAGAAGTTAGTAATATTTACTTTTTAAAGGTGGACGTAGCAAGAAGCAGCGTGTGTGTGTGTGTGTGGTTTATTATTAGATTAATGTGATGATTTTTTCTTTAAGGTTAAAACAAACACACAACTTACAAAGCATGTGCGCACACGGTACACGGAAGTATGTCCGATCTCTTCTGCTCTTAGAATAGTAAGCAAAACAAGGTTTTGGAAAAAACATTTCAGTCAAGAAACTGGTGCAGGCAGTAAAACGCTTACCGTAAACGCCTCTGCTGGCTCGGTAGCCGCGCACTAACAGAGCAAAACGCTGAGAAAACACGTTCTTTGTGTTGTACATTGCCTACCTTTAGGCGCAAAAATAGATTTGTCCCACTTGAGGCCTACCTACCCAGACTCCAGTGCTACAACCAATCCACTTCTATGTTTGCTCCGGCTACACATATACACAGGTACGTGTGTGTGTGTGTGTGCATGTTCGATTAAGATGCCGAAGGCTCCTCCTTGGACGATCCCCGAACGGGGACAAACTATTTGGATTGAGTTCAATTTAATTAGGGAACGTTTTGTTGCATGATTCAAAAATAGGATTAATACAGGTCAGGAGGAGAAGGTGGTGGAACAAAAAAAAAAGAAAATGAAGGTGAAATAAGAGAGAAAGTGAGAAAGAGACGTTAGATCCTTTACGAGGACTCAAGCGAAAGGAGGAAGGAAAATAGTGAAAGGACACCTTTAAAGTGAGTGAATGCATTTTGGAGGAAGTTTACATACATTTGCACACACTCACACACATACACACAGACATGCATACATTCTCGCTTTCTAGGTTATTTGATTGATTTGAACATGTTCTTATCGGTTTTCTGCTTTGCTATTCCGGTTCTTTTTTTCCGCCCCATTCTACCTGCGATAGTGCTTTCCCAATATTGGAAAATTGCCAATTGGACGTCGTGTCGTGTTCCTGCTTACTTCCGTTACATGTTTCTGCTAGTAACATTATGTAATTGTGTACGTTTGTGTGTGTGTGTGTATATATGCACGTCTCTTCGTAGTAGCATTAACTGTATTATGTAAGGGACAGTAGGAACCAGAAACCAATCAGATATGCATGCGTGTTTAGAGTTGAGTTTCTTTTTTTTTAATTTTCAAAAACTCCCAATCGAGGGGTACCACGAAGGTGGAGGCAGGCGGGACGGACCCTAAAAACACGCCACCAGCCTGGCAGCGAGTGTGGTTAGTCAGCTTAGAACGCTCGTGACGGGAAGTGACGTGCATGGCTGCCCAAAAACGGTAGCAAATAGAGCAAATTGTGCAAGTTGTGCTATTAATTCCTTAGCTCAACGCTAAGCTCAAACGACCAACAACTCTCCTCAAACACACACTCTTTCTCTCGCTCCACCCACCATCAACCCTTCAACGGTTTTGCCTGTGGAAAGTGTTTGGAACGGATGTGATTATTGACCTTGTTCTGTACCTTTCGCCGTTTGCAGGAAGAAGTGTAACGATTCGCTATGCTAATCAAAGAATATCGTATTCCTCTGCCACTGACGGTTGAGGAATATAGAATAGCGCAGCTGTACATGATAGCGGTAAGTAGTAGTGGATGTTGGCGGAAACAGTTTGTAGCAAAACTTTGATTTCTTTTTTATTTCAACCCCCACCTCCCCCCCCCCCCCCCACACACACACACACACACACACACACCCCTCCAATCCAGTACGCGCGTACAGCAACAAGTTAGGGCCACAAGTGGCAAAGTTTGCTGTTGCGCGCGCTCCTGAAGGTATGCAATGTAATGTACGTACGGTTTGCAATGTGCCACTCACCCGAAACAATGAGTGTGTGTGTATGTGTGTGTGTGTGTGTGTGTGAGAGAAACTTACGGGACCCACGGTGTCCACGTTCCAAAACGAGGAGAGTGAACCTTGCAGTATTATGGATTGCATACTTTCAGGCTTTAAGAACCCTAGACGGGAACCAAAGTTGAAAGTTGCATCGTGAGGGTACTCCCACTATTTTGGTATTCCATCACACTGGGTCCTGTTGGGTGGGAAGGGCTAACACTTAGACACACTCCAGTTGCCTCGTACTACGCGAGCTCTAAATGGCGCCTACTTTAAGTCCGGAAACCTAGAGTGAGCTGCTTGGAATCTAAAACCAGAATCATAGTTGTTTTCGGTTAACGATATCCCTGAAACTGATCCTACTGCGTGAAACCTGAGTATGTAGTAGACTCAAGCAGCTGAACGAACGTGATTTCCCTGTCTCTTTCCACATCAGAAGTTATGGTGGATATGTAGTCCCCACTGTATAAGAAAAAAATCGAAATCAGATACAGGAAGTACTGCAATCAGCAATTCTTGCCAATCTTGTTCCGTCATTCAACCTCATCTGTACATAAACTGGTATTGGTGTATGTGTGTTGGAGAATATTTCACTTTCAAAATATACCATTAGTACCGTCCTGGAAGTTTTCTGGCAAGTGTTCCAAGAACCAACAGTGTCCTAACCTGTAAGTAAGTTAAGATGGCGACTTTAAAGCTCTCAATATCGATCAAACGCTATCAACTAGTATTGTCTCTAGTATATTCAACCATACCTGTACAGAAAACCTCAAGGGAAAGTAACGCACGTGTACACTTGACTTGCTCCTATGTCTCTCTGTCCCTCCAATAATAGTCCATCTGTTACTGCTTACGGTTTGCGAATCTCGCTTTCTCGTCCTCGTACCCAATGCCTTCCGTCTGGGCAAAGGGAACTTTTTGCGTTTTTGTGTTTTTTTGTGTGTGTGTGAATTTGCGACAGAGTGTTTGTTTGGTGTACATCGTTCTACAGTATTGTTTTCCCATCCATGTTCATTTACTCACCCTGATTTTTGTTGTTGTTCGTCTTCGATTATTTGGGATGCAGAAAAAAAGTCGCGAAGAAAGTAGTGGAGCCGGTAGCGGTGTAGAGATCATTGTGAACGAACCATATCAAGACGGACCGGGCGGTAATGGGCAATACACGCGCAAGATCTACCACGTCGGCAGCCATCTGCCGGGCTGGATCAAGGGGCTGCTGCCGAAAAGTGCGCTCACGGTCGAGGAGGAGGCGTGGAACGCTTACCCGTACACGAAAACACGCTACACCTGTCCGTTTGTGGAAAAGTTTTCGCTCGAAATCGAAACGTACTACTTCCCGGACAATGGGCACCAGGACAATGTGTTTAAGCTGAGCGGTGCCGATCTGCGCAACCGTATCGTCGACCTGATCGACATCGTTAAGGATCAGCTGTACGGTGCGGACTATACGCGAGACGAGGACCCGACGGTGTACTGTTCCGAGCGTACCGGGCGCGGCCCACTCACAGAGGCATGGCTCGATGAGCATTGGGATGAGGTGCAGGGCAAACAGCAACCAACCGCTCGCAATATGTCGCTAATGTGTGCGTACAAGCTGTGCCGGGTGGAGTTCCGCTACTGGGGCATGCAGACGAAGCTGGAGAAGTTCATCCACGATACGGCCCTCCGGAAGACGATGCTGCGGGCCCATCGGCAGGCCTGGGCCTGGCAGGACGAATGGTACGGTCTATCCATGGATGACATCCGAGAGATTGAACGGCAGACGCAGCTAGCACTGAAGCGCAAGATGGGCAACGAGGAGGGTGCCGAGGAACAGGAAGATGACGACGAGGAAGGTAAGTGTGTGTACGGGGTATTGAGCATTAAATTGACCATCTTTCTGATCATCCAACTTTTTTTTTGTCCCATCAGGCAGCAGCAAACCAGCGGCATCAGAGCAGGACAATCGTAACGCGAATCAGATGTACTCAATCGAAAAGACGAACGAAAACTCGACGCCCCACATGGACAAGAAGGAACCGATCCCGCTCATCACTACCACGGCCGACGCGGAAAGTGGGAGTGGTCCTGTGTCACGGCCAACGCGCAAGGAAAAACCGAAACCGTCCGCACCCAGCTCCGAGGACGATGATTCGCCGGACGCCAAGCAGAGGGCGCAGGTCAACGTGGAGTACGACGAGGACGACGAGGATGAGGAGGATGAGGAAGAGGACGAGCGGCACGGGGCGCGGGGTGGACATTCCCAGCAAGGTGCATGCTATCTGCGGAAGCAGAATAATACTGGCTCGAAGAGCAAGCTGCACTCACCGCTCGGATCGGCCCACAGTTTCGATCTGCAGGTAAAATCTTTTGACAGTTCCGGGTTCCATGTACATCATTTAACTCACACACTACTTGCCTATGCAGGTTGCCAACTGGCGGATGGAAAAGCTGGAGGTGGACTCGAAATCTGGCTCGGAGGAAGAATTTTTCGACTGCGTCGGTACGTAAGAAAATGTTCCACAAATTGCATAACTTAACGTTTTTACGTTCGATGGAATATATTGATTGTTTGTTTTCTTTTGCGTTTTTGGCATGCGGGTTTTTTGTTTGAACGTGTACAGCACGTGGTATGTGTATGTGGTGGTCGGTTAGATCTATTGCGACTTGCGTACCCTTTGTATCCTTATGCTATTCTGCTTTATCTTCTTTATCCGCCTTAGGTGATATGGGTGAGAAGGCCTCGCTGGTAAAGTGGAGCTCGCTGGAGTTGCTAGCCGAAGAAGACGACAGCCCGCAGCTTGCGTCAAATCACCGCAATCAAGAGGACAGTATCTTCAGCCAGTCGTATCTGCAGCGCGTGACATCCGAGCGCGGCACGAGACGCTCATTCCTCGGTCACCATTCGTCGAGCATTGATCGGGGCACGGGGCATGATTCTCCGCCCGGTTCACCCGGACTACCTTCCTGTCCGACGACGGTGCTCGTGCTGATAATGCATGCCGGCAGCGTGCTGGACGTTAGCTCGGACATGACCACCAAGAAGTCGGACATTACCACCTTCCGCGGTGCGCTCGAGTCAGTGATGCGTCAGCATTATCCTTCCCTAGTCGGGCACGTCGCACTGCGGCTGGTCGCCTGTCCGGCGGTCTGTTCCGATGCGCTCGGCATCCTGTCCAGCTTGAGCCCGTACTCCTTCAACACGTCCTCGTCCAGTGCGGAAGTATCGAACCTGGCGGATGTGCCGATCGGTGCGATACCGCTCCTCTCAACCTGTGCGCCCGATTTCCAAGAGTCGGTTAGCCGAGCTGTATCCTGCGCGAATCAAACGTTTGCCGACTTCCTCAAGTCGGACGAGGGTCGTGGCTTTAACGGGCAGGTGGTACTGATCGGTGACTCGATGGGGAGTGTCCTGGCGCATGATGCGTTGTGCCGGTCGACGACGCACCAGGGCAGTGAAGCGTCCGGTCTGAACCATATCGCGGATTTTGTTGCCGAAGCGAACGATCTGGACGCGACGAAGCTGCTGACGGCACCGTCACCTCGCCGCCGTTCGTCCTCGACGAGTGAGTCACGTGTACCAAAGTTTGAGTTTGAGGTGGGCGATTTCTTCATGTTCGGCAGTCCGCTGGCGGTGATACTGTCCGCCCGGCGACTCTCGGACAGCAGGTATGGTAGCAGTAAGCCGGCCTGTACCCAACTGTACAATCTGTTCCACCCGACCGATCCAACGGCGGCAAGGCTAGAGCCGCTGCTGAGTGCACGGTTTTCGATGCTGCCGCCGGTGAATGTTCCGCGGTATGCAAAGTATCCGCTTGGCAATGGGCAACCGTGCCATCTGCTTGAGCTGATACAGTCTAGTCCGCAGCTGTTTGCTGATGGTGGTCCATTGCCGTCCGCCCGCCGACTGTCGGACACGTCGATCCAGAGCGCTGCCTCGGGCATGATCGATAATGTTCCGCTCAGCACGATCAATCAGCTGCAGCAGCGCTGGTGGGGCTCGAAGCGTCTCGACTATGCACTGTACTGCCCGGAAGGGCTCAGCAACTTCCCATCCCACGCACTGCCCCATCTGTTCCACGCGAGCTACTGGGAGTCGAGCGATGTGGTCGCATTCATACTGCAGCAGATTGGCCGTTTCGACGAGTCCGGTGGTGCCGGGTACGGGTACGAGAAGGACGTGTCGAGCTTCCGGCCATCGCAACCGCGCGAAAAGTGGAACAAGAAGCGCACCTCGGTAAAGCTGAAAAATGTCGCCGCCAACCACCGGGCAAACGATGTGATCGTGCGGGAAGGTGAACCGCAGCGACTCGTTGCTCGCTTCATGTACGGACCGCTCGATGTGATTACGCTCGCGGGCGAACGTGTCGACATACACGTGATGCGTGATCCACCGGCCGGCGAATGGCAGCTGCTGTCGACGGAAACGACCGACAAGAATGGGCGCGTTAGCTATATCGTGCCGGCAGAGCAGGCCTGCGGTTACGGCATCTTCCCGGTGAAGATGGTCGTGCGCGGTGATCATACGTCGGTGGACTTTTATATTGCGGTGGTGCCACCGCGCACCGAGTGTATCGTGTTCAGCATTGACGGTTCGTTCACGGCGTCCGTGTCGGTGACGGGCAAGGATCCGAAGGTGCGTGCCGGCGCGGTCGATGTGTGCCGCCACTGGCAGGAGCTGGGCTATCTGTTGATCTACATCACCGGTCGGCCGGATATGCAGCAGCAGCGCGTACTGTCCTGGCTGAGCCAGCACAACTTCCCGCACGGTCTCGTTTCGTTCGCGGACGGACTGTCGACGGATCCGCTCGGCCATAAGGCCACCTACCTGAACAATCTCATCCTGAATCAGGGCCTGATCGTGCATGCGGCGTACGGCAGCAGTAAGGATATTAGCGTGTATACAAGCATTGGCCTGAAACCGAAGCAGATCTTCATTACTGGGAAGGTAGGTGTGAAGTGGTAGAGGAAGGAGGGAACTGAGCAGCTTTGATGAAAATATTCGGCAGTTCCACCAGCAGAAACTCGAAAAGTTTAAATGGAGTCCAGGTCCTGGTGAGGACATATCGAGGCATTACTATCCTTTGTGCTACATCTAAAGCCCTCGAGTTTGTTATCCATTCCTATATCCTTTCTTGTAGCAATAAGTCCAGGCAATTAGCATTCACCGCTTATCTTCTCATTCTTCAATCCAAATATCTAACTTCTTCCAAAATTTCAGGTGAGCAAAAAGCACCAGTCGATGGCAACACCACTCACCGACGGGTATGCCGCACATCTCAGCTCCCTCATGACGGTTGGCGGTTCCCGACCAGCGCAGGGTAACGCCCGTATGGTGATACCGCGCAGCTGCTTCAACCTGCCCGGCCAAAATCAATCCATTCGCAGGCGAAGGTTCGTGCCGGGTTAAAAAGGTGTTAAAAGGAGTTGAAAAAGGTAGAAAACTCGGAAGAAGAAAAAAAAACCAGACAGGCGATAGTAAAACGAAAGGAACAAAACTACAACTAATCAAATACCATCCTTCCCTATGTACACCGCAATCCATGCCAAAAAAAACTAAGAAACAGGAAAAGAAAGAACAAAACCCGTAAACAAAAGTATAAAACCTTAAAAGTAACCCAACACGTTAAATGAAATGTAGAACGATGAGAGAGGAAACTTTAAGCATAATAAGCACTATTTAAAAGATGCATCTATGAATATAGTTGTTGGGAAAAGCGATGAGCAAATGAGATGAAGTTATAGAAGAGAGAGAGAGAGAGAGAGAGAGAGAGAGAGAGAGAGAGAGAGAGAGAGAGAGAGAGAGAGAGAGAGAGGGAGAGAGGGAGCGAGAGCAGAAAACCGAACGATATTCCTTTTTAGTCTGTAAGCTACTCGAATAAGGGGTTTTGTGCAGATGTTACAGTGTTAGCCGAAAATCAGTTTTTTCAGTAATGTTCTTGATATTTTGTTTTTCTAAGTGACAGGTATTGTGGCGGTGTTGGTCGTGAGAAAGCTCACGAGAATGTAACTTATTTTTAATTTTAAACTAGATGTGAAAAAAAATCGCGAAGCACCTGGATAAAACAGTCAGCGCAGAGTCATCCTTACAACAGCTCACTCTAACCTTCACCCACCCCGCCCCTCACTCCCTACTACCTCTCCTCCGACTCCGTCGGTCTGCATTTGCTGTTTTCCGACTCAGATGGAAACACGCGTTAGTAGTAAGTTATATGTGTTAGTACCGGCAAACAAAGCAACAAAGTGTGAAACAACTAAGATCTGTCAAAAAGCAAACTGAGAATCTGGTAATGTGTTAGTAGCGTAGTACATCTATTGAGTAAGCGTACCATACCATGTTCGGAGCACTCGTCCACAGCGGAACGAAAGATACTCAAAGTGTGTATGGCTCAGGCAATAAGAAGCGTACCCGTAACAGAGCAATACAAGCCCTGCATCATCTCCTTGAAGCAATCCTGGCCCCTCTCTCTTTTTGTCTGTCTGTATTTTTCGCTTTCAGAAAACAAAAACTCACATAAAACACGTACACGTAGCCAGATGATGGGACAGATTGGCGTTGCGAGACTACGCGGTGAATACGTTTAGACATATACACACTAGGGTGCCAGGCACTAGGTGAAGAAGAGTAAACAGAGGATGCGGCAGCCATTTCTAAAAGCAAACAAGAGATCGTACAGGATTTCTATGCAATATTCTATTTTGTCACATGGTGAGTATGCGCTGCGAGTCACCCCTTCATCCTTTCACTCTATACTCAGCACATCCTCCCCAATAAGCAGGGTTTCGGGTCTGTATAAGGGAACTTTTGAATCGCCCAGAGGAATTTTGCAATGAGGGATAGTGGGAACTTTACTATCATATTGTGGAAGCTTGCATTCAGTTTGGCGTGATTTACCAACTCGATCGGGGAACTTCTGTTAACACCGGCCCAAGAAAAAGGGAAAATACTCGAGAAGGATCCCCTTCTAGAATATATTGTGTGCGGATAAATACATTGTCCGTTGGTATTGGAAAAGGTTTCCTACGCACTGAATAGAGCGTGAGAAATAAATCAAAATTAGAATTTGAATTATCGGCTTGCCCTCCATAATGTCTGGCATTTTCTTAAGAGTACTGACGATCTACGTCCGCAACACAAAACTTCTCATAAATATGTTTCAAAGGCTAAAGGGCAAGATATTGGTCAGCCGTCGCCGTTTACGTCCTTCTCAGTCACTCTGGCCAACTAAAGGCTGACTAGACTTTCTGATAACCATCACGTAGATGGGATTTATATCCTGGATTAGGATCGGCGCCCTTGTCACACCACTAGCGACCTTTTTCCAACTAATCCAACCATTTTGTCTACACTGAAAACACATTGTGCATCCTTGGCGACATGTGTAGTGCGTTTCACGCAATAAATTTCACGCAAGGGGAAGGGACATTCCCGAGTATTTTACCATAAAATGAGTTGAAAGGGCCTATTTGAAAACTGCTCATCTACAGCCGCGTGGGAAAAAATTCCTCTCAGTCAATGCTATATTCCACTATATAATTGCAAAGCGCCACAACGGGTTCACACCATTCCAGCTATATATTTGAAACATTCCACTAAACGATTCTGCTATTCCATTATTGCTGATCGAAACCCTGTGTAAGAATCTTACCTGTTTGGTTAGTTATTCAAATTAAATCCCCTCCTTTCTGGTGGATGAGTAAACATTAAAAAAAGATTAACAATTCCCGCTCTGCACACATTCACAAAAGTACACCCCCCCCCCCCCCCACACACATGGAAACCCTGGCTTAATATTTCCCCGGCTGAGGCTAATCGCAATAATCGTTCACTTCGTTTCAGGTACCTGGCTTTAGAAGACTGTCTCTTAAAACCCGGCTGTAAAGAATTAAACAAGAAAATAGAAGAAGGAAGTGGAACAGAAGAACAAACATACACACAGAAGAAGACAAAAAAAAGCAAAGCAAAATGGCAAGCAGCACCCTTAAAGGAAAACTCCCCTTTGTTTTGGAAAAAAAGGGTCAACAGCTAAGAACAACAACAGAAATGGTAATACATGAGAGAAAATGGAATATCCCTGTTTGAAAAAAAAAATGAAAAAAACCAACACAAAAAAAACGAGAAGAAGAAACTGTTTATAATTATTAACCTTGTTATTCGAGTATTGTTGAGCCTTTATCTCGGTTTGTGTTTTCACAATAATAGAACAAAAAAAAAGCGAAACAAAAAGGGTGGAAAAACGAACAAATGCAAAACACAAGAGCAAACGAAGGAAGCAGAAATCAATTCAATGTTCGGATATATTATATACAACGTCGACTATGTTTGGATATATGATAATTTTTAAACCTGAACGTTTTACCCAAAGACTACTACACTCACAACAAATACACACACACACATGCACACTAACATTTCGGAACGTGGCGGAGAAGAAAACTCATACTGATGCGCACCTATTACTGAACATATACATTATATATTAGATACTACATATATAAAAAAAAACCCAAAAGCAAAAAAAAGTTCTGTGTAAATCGGACATCTGTGGAAGCTATATAGTGAAAGAAGAAAGGAAACGTTGTCAGAATCTATACATATACATTATATTACACATATACATCAGTAGAACCGTATTATACAGGAGAGTGTCATCCGATTCGTTTGTAGTTTGAGGCAGAGTTAATAAAAAAAAAGAAGCAAACGTCCGAATCTAGACGCCCGACGCAATCGTGTTTGAAGGTAGAAGGTGCAGGTGGACAGAATTAACCAGGGCAGGGGATCCCTGTAGAAAGCAAGCAATGGAGGCGCCCAGTACATCGTACCCGGGGAAAGGGTTATATAGGTGAATCAATTCTAAAACTTTGATGTTTCTTTACTGTTAAATGAGGGTGAGAAGAGAATGGGTATGTGTGTGTGATCGTGTATGAATGTGTGTTGTAGCAAACATGTAGTGATGTCATTCAGTGGTTGAAAACCAAAAACAAAACACAAAAAAGCATAGAATAGAAATGGGTGAAGAAATATTAATAAAAAGGAGCGACAAAACGCAAGAGCATGTAGATTGGTGCAAGAAGAAGTACATTTTGATGTTGAGTGGTTTAAAAAATAAACATGAAAATCAAACTTTATTAAAAGAAAGTGGAAAACAATGCGACACAAATTCGCGGCTGGTGTAATATTAAATTTGCAAACTATATTTACAGACTAACAAAAACCACACTTACGCACCCAAACTAACACAGGCAGTGATTTTCTAAAGTATTCTTCAAAAAACCCAGAAACCAAAAACAAAACAAAAACAAGGCTGTCAAACATTCAATGCGTTGTTGCAAAAAAAAAGGAACATACTTTTTTATAAAAGGATTGTTATTCATTCACGTCGATTAGTTAAACCCTCTGTCTCTTTGTGCGTGTGTGTGTGTGTGTGTATCTACATCACACGGGGTACAGCAGGTGGGGACGAGCTATTTATATTGGTCAACCGAGTTGATAGCTGTCAGGGGTATCAACTACTAACCGATTTTGTGTGTAGATGTGCTTCGGTGTGTTTCCATTATTACTCCAGCAAACCGATCTGATACAGCATTAAGCATTTACAAACAAAACACACACTTACACACCCACACACCTGTCCACCAACACTAAGTGAACGGTACTGGATTGTGCCGTGGCGATTAAATGAGTAACTTATAACCAACCAACAACAAACAAAAAAACTAAAAACCAAACAAACGCGAACTTCTACTCACTGGACAATCTTTGACTACGATTAAAGCTAGTATTATTACTACGTATACCACCACTACTACTGCTACTAATGCTACTACTACTACTACTACTAACAATACGAACAAATAAAAGAAAAACAAATGTAGAATTCAACAAAGGAAAGGTTGTAAAACAAACGGCTGAACACGTGGGGTGTGTGTATAGGTGTGTAACAAAAAAAAAAAAATTAGAGAAAATAATATTTAGTATTATAATTTTAGCAAATACCAGTGTATCGTTTGCATGTATGTTTGTGGTTGGATGCGATAGCGGACGGGAAAATGTTACAAACATACGTACCCGCACCCACACGAACACGAATGGCCAAAAATACAGGAACACTTACAAATCAACTACCGATACCGAACGAAAAGATTTCAAACACACAAACACAACACACACACACACACACTCGGCTATATTATAGCGGATACTATGAATCAGTTGCTTACTTGTAAAGTGATGTAATTGCTTGTAAAAATCAATAAATGATAATAAAACAAACCCCTCATCGTTAAAAAGCGTTTTTTTGTGTGTTACAAGCTTCGATCCGTATTACAACTTGATCAAAGCAGGTGCTTTATTATACATCCTTTGTTTTAATTAACTAGCGCTTGTAATTAACTGTGTTTATGTGTGGGTAGTGTGGCACACACACACACATACACACACAATATCTAATTTACAAACATATTTCACCACGCGTAATAAAGTAGATTTATCGCGCAAACACACCTCGAACGATCGAGCGTTGGCGGCTTATTCGGTGCCTGCAAAAAAATGCAACGAAATCTGGCAAATCCGTCAATCTTTCTGGTTGCTGCTTTTCGAAAGAAAAAAACACCCGGCAGTGTGACTGCGCTGTATATATTTTTTTAAAATAATTATTACACATACTTGCGAACGAGCAATCGGAAAACAAAACATAAATTTACAAACAAAACAATTTTACATTACACAATTACGATAGTAGGAAGGGGGAGAGGGGGGGGGGGGGATTTCGGCGTGACTACTTCTTTCCCAGTATCCAGTTAAGCAGCACTGTTGAGGCGCTCTGCTGTGTGGTTGCTTCTGTGTCGGCTGTAAACAATAAAGGATAGTAATAGTGTGAGTGTAAGTATGTTTATGCAGAGAAATGTAAATGATAGGGTGCGGCGAGCCAGCTCTAAAGCTCACCGCACACTATCACTTGCGTTTCCCTGTGTGTGAGGAAAAGCCCGTCTTACCTGTCACGTCCGTGCCGGCTATTTTCGCTGCGGCCTCCACCGGCATGTTGGCAAGATCGCGCTGTATCAGCGTTAGCTGCCGATTGCGCTCTTCGCGCTCTTCCTGCCAACGTTTCTCCTTCGAGTAGCTGATCGATTGCAGCTCGGACAGTTTGGAGGTAAGATCCTGCGGGCTGGAAAGGCTCGAAACGGGCCGTTCGTCTGCCGGTAGACCGGTCAGCGAGCGGTCAGGCGATGCATCGATTGAACATTCGCCCGAGGTGCCGTACTCTGCCGGGGAAAGAGATAGCGGATCAGTCGATTGTTTTACACTGATTTACAAAGCGCAAGTGAGATAACAGGTGGGTAGATAAGTCTTAGTCCCAACCACCAGCTGGCACCTATCAAACTCATACATGTGTGATTACAAAGTTAGCTAAAACTGACTATAAAAGATAAATACTTTTTTGATTTTGAATTTTTAAATACATTACGACTACACAGCTTATCTACCCACCCGATAGCTTGAAAAACCAGGTTAAACTATGAGACGTTCATTTTTACCATTTTCTGCAGGGATTGTGCCAGCGAAACGCATCTTAAACTCTTCATGCATTCGCAGCGCGTTCGACAGCCGTAGCTGCAGTGTGTCACGCTCCTGCAGTAAGTTGCGCAGTTCCAGTTCCAGTTCATCACATCGCATATCGCGCTGGTAGATCATGTAGAGGGCAAGCTCCAGTTCAGCCTGCGGTACACGATCACCGGCCGGTGGTTGTTCCGGCTTTGGAATGGTTTCACTGCCGCTCAGTCCCGATGCGAACAGTTTCGTCGGATCGACACGTGCCGCCAACCGAGCGTACTCCGCACTGCGCAGTGCGAGCTGTTCCTTGAGCGTCACAATTTCTAGCTCTTGACGTTCGAGTACCTCCTGCACGGTGGCATCATCTACACGGGCGATTGGTTGCGATTGCGCGGAAGAGCCTGCTGACAATTTTTCCAACAGTTCGGTGCGTTCCTGTTCCAGCTCTTGGATGCGTGTCTTTAGTGGAGCGAGCAGATCGGGAGGAGCTTCATTAGACACTTCGACGACCGACCCTTCCGGGGCAGGCCCTTGCTGCAATTGATCCACCGTCGATCGTAGCATCTGTATCTCCACACCCTTCGCATCCAGCTCAAGTAGTGCCTTGTTTAACCGATCCTCGAACTGAAGGTCGTGCAAAATTTGTTGATTAAGCATCTCCAGCTCTCGATTCATCTCGGACTTTTCCTCCTCGAGCAATCGATTCTGATGCTCCAGCTCGGCCAGCTGAAGTTCCAGCGAATGGGCAGAATCACCATGGCTGGGCAGGTCCCGTGCACTCGCAGTTGATTGTAGTTGCGCATTGTGGCGCTGTACTTCGCTCAACTCTGCCCGCAATACCTCAACACATTGCACCTCCCCGTTAACCTGCTCTAACCGTGCCTTTAGGTGTTCAATCTCGGACTCGCGTGTCTGCAAAGTCGCCGTTACCTGCTGTATCTTTGCACGCAGTTCATCCACCTCTTTGGAAGCATTAGCCGATTCGCGCAACAGCTCAATCTGTCTGTCCTGGAATTCCTTCACCTCCGTTAGCTTCTCACACGCGGACTCGAGTGTGTCCAGCTTCTGCTCCTGTGCCGCTTTCTCACGCTGCAGTTCACGCACCTTTGCCTCCAGTGCTTCCTGGGCCTGCACCGAACCATCTGGTTCCGTTCGTTGCGTTGCGTCCAGCTTCACCTTACACTCCTTCACCTTGCGCAGCAGCTTGCCCGACTTCACCTTCAGGTCGGTAATTTCTTGCTGCATCATCTCCTTCTCAGCTTCTAGCTGCTGGATTTGTCCGTCCTTTTCGCGAACCAACTCCTCCAGCCGTGCCGTTTCGGCCGTACCCCAACCAGCATCCGCATCATCCCACATGCCGAGATCGTATTCCGGTTTGGGTTTCGGATCGGGCTGCTGCTCCACTACCACCGCCGTGGCGGTAGACTTTGCTTCAGCAAGCGAACGCTGCAACTGTTCACACTCTTGGTGAAGTTTCTCGCATTCTTGCTGCTTGCTTTGAAGCGTCCCGGAGAGTTGCTGCTTTTCGGTGCCTTGCTGCATTAGACTCATTTCTGCCGACTCTAGTGCCAACTTCTGCTGTTCGAACTCATCCTGCAGGGTGCGGTATCGTTCGTCTGCCAGTTCCGTTTGCTGCTGTAAGGTTCGTTGCTGAAGTTCCGCCGCTTCCAGCGCCATCTTGCTCTGATTCAGCTCGTCCAGCAGTGAATGGTAGCGTTGTTCGGTTTCACCAGTTTGTTGTTGCAGCAGGTCTAAATCATCGTTCAGAGCACCGTTGAGTGAGGTTAAGATGGAGATGTTTGTTTGATCTTCCTGCGTTTGCCGCTCGAGTGAAGCTAGCTTCTCGCGTAGGGTCGCAAGTTCGTGTGTTTGCTCCTCGTTCTGGGTGCGGTACTGATTCAGCGTTGATTCCCAGCCAGCGCGCACCTGCTCCGCCTCGTACAGTTGTTGCTTCAGCTGATTCAACTCCATCGACTGATGTTGGCCGGCATCGTCTTGCAGCTCCCGCAGTTGCTGTATTTCCTGATCACGCTGCTTCAGCAACTCGTTCAACTGTTCCTTTTGTTGCTTTTCCTGCACCAACTCTACACGAATCATTTCATATTCGGCCATCTTTTCTTCCAAACTTTGTTTATCTTCGCGCACTGTAGATAAAGATTCTTGCAGGCTCGCTATAGTTGAATGAAGCGTTTGATGTGCTGTAGTTAGGGCGGTAATATTCTGTCTCTCTTCAGCTAGCTCGCGATCCAGCGCTACTGCGTTGTCCCGAAGGGAGGAAATTTCTTCACTCAATTCTGCATTGGCTTGGTTTGCTTCGTTTAGACGTTGTTCTATAGTGGAACGTTCTTCGTTTGCATGTTGTAACAATCTACGAAGATCCGCCAGTTCTGACTGCTGTGATCCTTGAAGCTGCTCCTGATTCGTCAGCGCTTCCTGTAGTTGATTTTGCAAGGTCGAGAGTTGCTGGTTGAGCGTCTCGATCGTACGCTCCCTTTCTTGCACCGTCCGTAGCAGAGTATCGACACTGGAACGGACCTCGTCAAGCTCCATCTTAAGACGCTCGATTTCTCCGACGGTAGCAGTAAGCTCAGATTTCTGAGATTCCAAACGCTGTGTACTTTCCGCAGCTGCCTGTTGGAGCTCCTTCTGGGTTGTGTTTAGTATCTTTTTTAGTTCCTCAATTTGGCTGTCCTTCTTCATGCAAAACTCGGAGTACTGATTGAGCTCGGTAGTGATTGATTGCAGTTGATTTTGCAGATGCTCTACTTCACTGTCAGCGGACTTGGTGTGCTTTTCCGCATTCTGTAAACTATTTTCCAGCGTACTGACCACTTCCATCTGTCGTACCAGCAGTTGCGTAATACACTGGTCCGTCTCCGCTAGCAACGTCAGCCAGCTGAACGCGTCCGAAGTCGGCAGATCCATCGACAGATCTTCCAGGCTCTTCAGGGAGATGCTTTGGTCCGGCCGTTTGCGCCACTTCTCACAGTATCGCTGTATCCACTGCTCGGCATACTTCAGCTGCTCCTTCACACTCACATCACGATCCTTCAGCATCGTCAGCTGTTCCTCCAACGTCTTGCGCTGCTCATGTTCCGCCCGCACAGTCGCATTAAGCTCTTCCTTTTCACTCTTCAAACGCCCCAACAGCAACGTTTGGTTGTGGAAGTCTTCCAGCTTGCTTTGGGTCATACGCAGCTCGTCCTCCAGATAAGCGGCCCGCCGTTCCCGTTCCTGAAGGCGCTGCGCTTCCTTAATCTTTTCCTTTATAATTGCTTTACATTTTTCAATCTTGCCATTTTTACTAGCTACATCCGCTTGCAGTGTCTGTATTTCGTCCCTGCACGTCTGCAGCTCCAGCTCTAGCGACTGCAGTGCGTCAACCTTGCATTGCAATTCTGCCCTTAACGAGGTGAGTTGCTCGTGACACTTTTGCAACTCCTCCCGATGGCTCTCACCTTCCGACTCCATGTGATACTTCTGTTCTAGCAGCCGGTGTAGCTCGTTGTTGAGATGATACAACTTTTGAGCCATTTGCTCGTTTTCTTCCCGCAATTCACCCCCATTATCAGTGGGAGGATTCGACTCGAACTCTTTTATCCGATTTTCTAGATCTTGTTGAACTTTCCGGCTCGATTCCTTTAACGCTTCCATACTCTTTTCTAGCTCAGCAAACTGGACGTTTTTCTTTTTCAAATTCGCCGCAAACTTCTTCAACTTTTCCAGTAGTTCCTCGTTCTTGTGCTCTACCTGCTCTTTCTGCGTCCGGAGCTCATCCACCTGTAGCTGGTGCTCTTCAACCGTTCGGTACAGGTCAATGATCTGTCCATTTAGGGTTTCGATCGTTTCCTGCTTGTGCTGCAACTCACTTTCCAAACTTTCGCTCGCCGCTTCCGCCTGTAAACGCTCCAACTGCTGATTGTGTGCTTCTGTCTGCTGTTCCAAACGGTACTGCAGCTCGGCGGAATACGTTTTGAGATGATGGTTTTCCTGCTGCACCTCGAGTAGTCGGTGCTGTATCTGCAACAACTCGGACGATTTCGCATCAACTAGCGCATCGATATCCTTCTTCAGTAGCAATATCTCATCGTTCTTGCTGTTCAGCTCGACCTTTAGCAATTCCGGTTCATCGTCCGAACTCTTCTCGCACGCTACCTCTAGCTCGTGCTTTAGCATCGCTATCTCTTCCTGCAGGAGGGCCGTCTGGGACGCTTTACTTTCAAGACATTTAACCGTTTCCTGGAGCTTTGTTTCCAGTGTGCTGATGATCCCGCTGCGATCCCTATCGTCCGAACGCTCCTCCAGATGCCGGCTGTACCCATCCAGCAGCTGCCTGCTCATCGTCACCACACTTTTCGCGCTCAGTGTAAGTTTCTTTGCTAGTTGCATCTTTTTCTGTTTGTCCTTGTTTTTGTTGTAGTTGGTAATGTCTGTTTCCACTGCCAGCAGTGACTGTTGGTAGGCTTCCTGATCGAATGCTTCATCTGCGATGGGCAGACTTGCGGCACCGGTACTACACTCCTCACCTTCCGTTCGGCGTACCCTGACCGTGTCCAGCTCCAGACGGATGATTTCCTTCTCCTCGTTTATAATACGCAACCTATCCTCCAGATCGGACTTGGCCGATGCCAACTCACCACTGTACGTGCGCAGCTGCTCGTTCGCCTCCTTTAGCTTATCGAGCTCGCTCAGGTACGCCTGGTTTTCCATCGAGATCGCATCCAACTTTTCAAACACTTCACGCCGCTCGTCCGTAAACAGTTCCACCTTATCCATAAGCTCCTTGCTTTCATCCATTAGCTTCAGCAAACTTTCGTTCAAGTCTTCCTTGCTACCCGGCGCACTCGGCACATTTTCGTCCGTTTCCTCTAATGTTTCTCCACTACCACCGCTTTCCTCCGCATTGGTACGCTTTTCCGAGTTTTCCATCTCTTGCTTTTCGCGCTGCGTTAAGTTTTCCAATATTTCAATCGATTCAGCCGAGCTCACCTTCTCCAGGCTAAGCTTATCGATCCGTCCCAGCAGTTCAGCGTTTTCCGACGCGTACCGATTCAACTTTTGCTGCAGTTCCACCTTTTCCGCTTCCCAGCTGTGCAACTCCATCGTTAGTTCGCTCTTGTCCGCGAGACACTTTTCCAGCTTTTCCTCCAGCTCGATCGATAGCATCTGGCTGGCGATTCGACCATTATCACCGTCCCCGTCGCCCTCCGCTACGATCGGTACCGTGCCCGGATGGTCGGCAAGCGATTGCAGTTCGTGCCGCGTACGGTTTAGATCTTCGTTCAGATCGTTTTTCTGCTCTTCGAGCAGCTGCATGGCGGTGGCCTGATGTTGGCACGTCAGTTCCAACATTTCGATACGCTTCTGCAGCTCTGGAATGGCCTGCTTCGTGGCACTGGTACGATCGGATGTACCATCGCCGGTATGGCGTTCCTCTACCTCAGCCAACCGTTGTGCAAGGACGGTATTTTCTTCCGTCAGCTTTGCGATCTCTTCGTGCACGTTGGAGGTCTGCTTGAGTGTGTCAACCTGCTTCTGCAGCTGCTTAATCTTCAGCTTGCATTTTATCATGTTTTTGTTTGACTCGTCCAGCTGCTGCTTGAGCTTGCTCGTTTCCGATTCAAGCTCCTCGTCAGCAGACCGAGGAAATAGGGGTTTGGGTCCGCTCGTTTTTAGCTTCTCCTGCAGTACCGACACGTTTGCCGTCATGACGTTCAGTTCGATCGATTTTTCCTCGAGCGATTGGCGCAGATCCGCCATCTGTTGGTTCAGGCGCTCCATTTCTAAGTCCTGCGAGGCGAGCGCCTGCTCGAGCGAAACAATCTTTTCCATTGCATCGCGCAGCTGTGCAGCCCTTGCGTCGTCCGTTTCGAGCTGTGCTTCTGGGGTAGGATCTAAAAAGAAAAAAAAACGATTGAAATTTGATGTTAAATTTCAATCATTCGATGGCCAGCGTGACCTAGAAAATCGGTTAAGCCAAGAAGAAAACATAAAGCCACGGTACACGATTCAAGATGTAAAAAAACTCTTCGGTTGAATGCATGGTATTTTCCGTCAAAAAGGGAGAAGACAGGGACTACTGTAGTAACAACATACCTGAACGGGTCTTTTTACGCTCAACGGCCTTTTCCAGAGGATCGTACCCGTACGATTCTAATAATCGCGATATTGCTTCATCGTTGGAAATGCTGTAGCTTTGCTGAAGTAATTTCATCTGTAAAAAGGAATGATAAAAAACATATTAACCTAAATTTCATTGACCCGGGTTTGTTTTGCATTTTTATTTTTCAATAGCTTTTATTAAAATGTAGCTATCAGCTTGAATATTTTGGAATGACTAAGAAATTTTTTTCTCTATCATACAGCAAAACACATATTTTTCAAATTTTGAAAAACAAACTTACCTGCAAGTTGTGTAATTCCTTTACCAACTCGAGATCCGATTTGTTGTCTTCCTCGAGCAAACCCTTAACCAGCAGCGACAGTGCACGCAGCTGTTCGTCAATAATTCGCTCCTTTTCGTGCAAATCGTCCTCCAGCGTCGTTATCCTACGTTCTAGCATTTCGTCGCTCTTGCGCTTCGTCCGTGCCTGCCGCACACTGTCCTCGAATTGCGTCAACTCGTCATTAAACTGTTCCTCGCTGTCACGCACCGCCTGTACCGGTGTCGACCGTGACTCGTGCGACGGACCAGAATCCAGAAACGAGTGGCTTACCGAACGGCGCAAACCGTCCGCCAGCTCGTACGGTGGCACAAGCTCCGGCAGGCAGGTGGTACTCGAACGGTCCAGCTCACCGGACCTTCCCAGCGTTTGCTGGGTCGCTTCAAGCTTGTGCTTGATTTCGATAACCTTCTCCTCAATTTCCCGCTGGCTCGATTCGCGCTCCGCCATCTTCAGGCGGTTCTGTTCGATCTGCTGCCGCAGCAGGGAACATTTTTCCATCCCGGACGATTCGGAGCGTCCGCGCGGAAATAGGGGACTGCGCGGATCGGGTCGCCCTTCGGCGGTAGTACCCTTCAACGGCACACCCTGATCGATGGTGGCTAGCGATTGGGAGGAGGAACTGATACTGCTCGCACGATTTAGCCGGGAGTTGGTAACCTTCGTTTTGAAGTGTGTTAACCGTTGGGCGATATTTTTCACTTTCTCTTGTGCCGTCGCATGCTTCATATCGTTCACTACCTCCGTTTGGCGGATGATTTCACGCAGCGCACTTATTTTAGCCTGTTGGGGTGGGGGAGGACATTGTAATAGTATTAACAGATGGTGCTTAACGGAGTGAAGGGCATACTAGTGGAGGGGGAAATCGAAAATACGTACCTGCTGCTCGTCGAAGCTTGATTGAAGATTTGCTAGCTCGGGATCATCTTGATTGCTGTTGCCAGCCATGGTTGTGGCGGTCTCGGGTGTGGAGTTTGGTTTCGAACGAAACAAAAAAAGAAAACAGAAGAAAACAAAACACAAAAGAGGATGCTTCCTGAGAAACGAGTAAATGGAGTAGATAAAGATAATTTGGTTTGTGATTCTTGTTGTTCAGTTCCAGCCAATCGGAAATGGGATGTAACGTTGGCCAAACAATCAAGGTTGGCATTGATCGTTGTGAAGGGTATTGCACACAGCACAAATATATGAAAAACTACTCTTCAAAACACGGAATTGCTCGTCTTACCTTGTAAAGCTAGCTAGTTTATAACTTTAAGACAGAAAATAAAACTATTTAAGCTCAGGAAAACATTCTTCTCGTCCTGCTGTACACATCATCAAATGTATGTATGTTTTGGCAGTGTCAGCTCGGTCCAGTCGATTGTCAAATCGGTTCGTCAATTTCGCCGGCACCGAACAGAACTGTCAATCGGTTTTCGCCATTTGTACATTTTTATTGTTTATTTTGTTTGTTGTCTTTCCGATCAGGTTAATTGAATATTGTGATCGGATGAGCTGAAAACTATTTCATTCTATTTTACGTTTTATTTGTACGCCGAAGTGGCGAGCGTTTTTCATTGGTTTCAGTTTTCGCAACACAGCTTCGAATGTGAACACAAATTGAACGCAAAACGATAACTGTCAAACCATGCGGCGAAAATCGCAGGTGGCGGTGGGATGTGTGTTGTAGTGTTGGGAAAAGCGAATCCAAATGTAGACTCGAATCTACAAGTCGTAATCCTTACAAGGATTCGAATCTCAGAATCCGACTCCCTGTTTCTGTTCTCGAAAAAATTGTCACGAGAATTTTTGTTTTCACACATACCGAGCTACTGTAATTTTCCATCATGTTTACATTTCTTTTGCAAGCAGAAAAAATGAGGTAAAACAACGATTTAAATTTATTAGATTTAAGAGATTTAAATTTATTAGATTGAATTAGATAGAAAAACGGCAATGCCGGGGTGAGATGGTCGACAAAAAGAAGCGCGGTCCTAAAACGCTTCCAAGGTGGTATGCGGAACGCCTGGATCGGACCAAAAATGGGCAAGTTATCGACGATTCCGAAGTTTTTGGGACCATATTAGCCCGTGGAAAATCGGCAATAACTTTATCAGGTTTGGTCCAATCGGGGCTTTCCGCATACTGTTGGATGCGCCTTTGCACGCCTTTTTCTGGTATACCTCAACCCGATCCCTCCACCCCAATTTCCCTCCAGTTTTTGTCTTATTCAGCCTTATATCTTCAGCATTATATAGGACATTTACCGAACTTAGAGTCAATGTGATCTTCTTCTTGGATGAACGACCTTTAAGGTCACGCCGGCCATCGAACGCCGGCTTACTAGAATTGCCGATACCACGCAGTTGTATAGTTAGTTTTCACTACTGGCGGGCGGTCCGGATGGAATTTGAACCCCGGTCCTATCGTAAGATCGGCGCCGCTGTCACCTACACCAGCATGGCGCCCCTCAATGTGATCGCGGGCCTGTGAATTTATTCAATGTGAATTTATTTTTGCTTAGAGTCTCCGAAAGACGAAATTCGCCACTGTTGACGAGGCCCCTTTGACGAGTTCCCTTCGCATACAACACGCTTTGGATTATGTCTCTTCGTCTAAAACACCCCTTTGGCAATGCATTGACGAGAGGTCCTCGTCTTCCAAATTGCGTCGTTGACGTCAAATAAGCCTTCTCGAACAGGTCAAACAGGAAATAATACCGTCAAAGAGGCCTAGTGGATATGACTCCCTCATATAACTATGGTTTTTATCAAGAACTTGGTCACATGCCACAACTGATTCATATTACTGGGAGTAAGATACAAGATCAGAATGGTAGTTTGGATGATACTAGACACTAGACACAATGCCAGGGAGATATGCCTGCCCGTCTTCTCCTCAAGCTGACCCTAGAGAGGGCCATTCGAGTCTCGGAGGTGGAATCTTCGGGGATCAATTTATATAAGTCAATCCAGCTCCTGATATATACTGAAGACATAGACATAATTGTTTTGAGGCTCTTCTATGCACCAGAAACTAAGCACCGTGTACAGATCGGTGATCGCACCTTTGATGTCATCCAACCCTTCACCCACCCAGTCAGCACCGATAACAACATAGACTTTGGGCTACGCGAAAGGAGAGCTGGCTGCCAACCGAACAAACTGCGGCCAGAGGAAATTTCTGCAGTCAAAATACCTGTTGCATCGGAAGAAGTTGGGAATTTTTCGAACTTTTACAGTTCTGTTTACTCACATACGTCACCTATACATGGACACATGGATACTTTGTCCAAAACTTAGGAAACCTTCTAAACCGCGTTTTCGCTCTACATGTGTAGCAATACCGTATTTTGAAGGAGCGATTACAATGACGAGATCACCATTGTCCAGCAAATTAGACTACTAAGACTCCGGTGCTAGTCTTTGAGCAGTTTATAGGATTTCTGATAAGTAAGTAGGTACGTCTTTACTCCTGTACGCTTTCGCTATTAGAGGTGCTGATGGAACTGATCAGGTTCTTATGGGTACTCGACGTTGGTTGTTCAACTGCCTCAATCGGATTCATCGCTTGTTTGAAAAGCATCGTGTATGATGGCATTGAAACTATTACTTGCTGATGAGTTGAAGTCTTGTCTATCCTTTTGCCGTTAAACTCAACCAAACAAGTGGAAAGAAGGCAGCCATTTTTTATTAACGTAGACCAGCATCCATGTCCAATCCATGTCAGATATCGAGCAAATATTTGTTGCTGGTTGCCATCGATGTCAAAAAATTTCCATTCTTAGAAGTAATCAAACTAATAATCTAATTGTTGCACTTGTAAGATGTTTATTATTCGTTAAAGTATATTGGCGTACTGAGAATAACTGTTGAAGAATTGCAAACAAGTTAAAATTGAATTATCTTCCTACGGTCTAGTAGCCTAGCTACTGATTCTTCAGCGTAGGCTTAGCTTCCATCCAAGTTCTGCTTTTTAATTGTGTTTAGTCTACAACGATGTGCAATTCAAATTAACCTTTCGCGTTTTCCAATAAAACTTTCCTGTCACCAGGAGTATCAGTGTCCGTTTTTTTCCTCTCTCTATCTCTGTATCTCTCTGTCAGCAAAACTAAAACCATCCATGTCCTGCAGGGGCGGCGTAGCGTAATTGCTTTATCTTTTCATCTGACTTAATTACAATTACCATTGATGACCACTGCTGTGCAGGTGACCATGGCGATGTGCTCCCGGTGTATCGGTGTTTAAAAGCTACGACGCTCTTTTTATTTTCACTTCTGCATAATTTGCTTACACAATCGTTCGATTTTCGGGGTGGGTTGAGGCCAGCCCGACAGCAGCGTGTCTGTCCGGCTCATCCTGAGCTTCTCGTGGGCCTCGCAGCAAATGATTCAAATGATCCTGCTAGCAGGGAGCATTGCACGGGGTAGAAAAAAAATATTGCAAACGGTTCTAAACACGGTGCATGCAGCAGTAGAACGAAAATAATTGGCCCACTGTCTTGGTCCTCGCTTCGACTGGGTTGTTTTTGTTGGGTTGTTGTGTAAGTTTTAATCAATTGCAAAACAATACTGTGAATACGGAATTTTGTTGATGTCTTCGCTAAGGTACATAAGGACCTGCGGCAATAGTTGGCCTGCTAGTCGGCATCCGGTGATGCTTCAGGGATGATCAAAGGTGACACAATAGTTTCGAACAATACAGTGGATCAGTGTGTGTGTGTGAGTGCGAATCCTTTTTCGATCAAGTGCTTTTAACTAGCGCAACAGGAATATTTAAATGGGTAATTTGTTTTCAAGAAATAATATTAGTGACAATAATATTTTGTTGTTGTAAATGTGTTCAAACTAATAATATAAAAGTTAAATTAAAATATAAATTATTCATTGAACTAGAATAAACAGAAGAATATGAAAAACTTATGGAAAAATGTGTTACAATGTTTTAAATAATGTGTACAACACAAGTGTATAAAATGCAGAAAAAGTTGACGATCAAAATTCGACAATCAAACAAAAAACACAGCAATAATATATAATAACATACATTCAACATTTATGTTCATCTTTATTGAAGGTTGAAAAAGTTTTTCTTTACACGCTGCATTTTATAAAGCCGGTCTTTTACCTACTAGATTTGAACCCTCGACGACACTTTTGATCTGCTTACTTACAAACACCATTGTCAAGCGTGCACGGCCGCGAGACCAGTGTTCTATGGATGGGTTAAATCGATGCTTTTCTTCTGCATGAAAGTACCGTCCATGTAGTTTAATTTAAGTATTTAAGGGCATTTTCTAAGTGACATTTTCTTTTATTACTTTCATAAGAGAAATATGGTGTTTTTTTTTTTATATTGATCGATTTCATGGTTACCAAAACTTTTCTTCATCCTTTTTTTTTTACTCGGTAACCATTAACAACTGCTGGCAACGCAACCCAAGTAATAGATCCTCTCGTTCTCGCTTCTGTACTGGCCGCTAGCAGACGATTTGCTGGTACCATTGATATGTCACTTATCAATCAGTTGCAGCGTCATTTCTCCATCACAAACGCCACAAAAGCGTGACTAATTTACAAAGCAAACATAGCGGTAGAAGGAAAGCTTCCAGAAGCTTTCAAGCACCCACTGTTTCTCGTGATGGTGTCGATCACTTATGTTAGATGGTTTTGGCTTCCGGACGGTTAACTGGCCAGTGATGGTCGAAACAGGCAGGTTGAATCAGCATCAGAACACGAAACGAAAAGCTCCGCAAGCTCGCGGTTTCAGCCAATACACCGGTCAGTTGCGATTGCGCATTTGCACCAGGTAGTACCGTGGGCTCTCGGGTCGATTTCGCTCCCGGTGGCGACCAACTCCGAACACTGGGGTGGTGACTCTTTGCCGTTATGTAAGTCGATGGTCGGTTTGAAGCTTTCGCTCGTCCGCTCGCTCTCGCATCCGAATGCTGGATGCTGGATGCTGGGAGCATGTAGAGGCCGTATCGGAGTCTTTGCTCTCGGCACTCTCGAGGATACGCGTTGTGGCATCCGCGCGTATGCGCTGCCTGGCACATGTGAGATGAAAATCTGCGACTCGGGCCACCAGTTACAGATGTACCGTTCGCGTGATTGGCTGCACTGCAGGCCAGATCCGGTAGTGTTCGGGATTGTTCGGTGGTGAAGGGTAGCACTGCCACCACCGCTAAACAGGACGAGCGACGTCGCTTTTCACACCAACCATCCGCTACAGCCGTTCACATCCACCGAAGAGATCAACCCAACCGTTATCCTCTGTTCCCCTTCTAGTATCCTGCTGCTACTACTTCGCACTCCCTCTCTCTCTCTCTATCTCTGTCTCTCTTTTACATACACATACATACATACACACTTTCTGTATCTCCTGAATCCACCCATCCGCCACACTCTACACCAACACACGTTGCTTTTTCTTCTCGTACCCGTCGGGTGGGGCGCGGAAGTTAGACGATCACGGTTGCAGATGGCCAACCAACGCTGGAACGCTCTTCAACCAAATCGCACGGCAATCAAGCACATCGATCAACGCTTAGTGGAAAACGCTACCAAACTGCTGCTTACACGCAATAACACGGTTGTGCATATCGGAAACCTGCCGAACAATAGCCGCGAGTGATGTAAAACCTCAAAATCTGTAACAGTGTTACATGCAAACAATATAACCTCAAAAGGAACGAATCCAGTAAAAAAGGGTGTAGCATCATCACGAATGGAACAGCAACCTCGCGCACACCTACGTTCTGGGGGAGATGTACGCAGTACCGAATAGCTGTGAAAATTAAGCAATCTTCGTCCGTGTGTTTGCGTGTGTTGTTAGTGTGTGCGTGTGTGTATGAGTGTGAATGTACGTTTCATTGAAAATACTGGCTTTTTTGTGTTGCTTTCAATGGACAAAAAAAAAAGAAGAAGCAGAAGAGGAAGGATCCTTTCGACCTCAGCCCTATAGCTGGCACTGGATGCTGGCGAAATCATCCTGTCACGGATGTATCGATGTGTGCGTTGTGGGACATATGCGTTGGCACACATCTATCCATCCCTTACATGTATGCGTCGTAATGCAATGTGGCTTTATAGGGCGTGGGCGGTAGTACAGGCAAAGACTACGACAGTAAAGGGCTGACAGGTTCGGATGGTGGTGGATGGGCGGATGGCGAAGGTCAAGAGGAGCGCAGAAAGATGGGATGGTTGTTGCGGTGTACAACGAAAATTGTGATGAAGACGACGAATTCAAAACCACCGAAATTGCGTGTAGATGTATATGTTCATCACTGTACACGTATCCCTCCATAAGGATGCTCTCTGTATACTTGGCTTGTGGATACATCCACCTGCAGGGAGATCTTTCACCATCTGCGTCCTCTGAGCTGAGCCATCGCTTTTTTCCTTTCACCCTGCTTATTTGCGCGCTGTACAAATCGTCGTATTTGCTAACGCCCCCAAAACTAACTAACCTTCCCTTCCTGATTCATCCGACTTTTTCACAGGTGTATTGTTGGACGCTAAGTGAACATAGTGTGGACGCATCATGAGTAAGGGGTATAAGAGAAGATGCTAAACTAGTGACCACAGGCTTGCGTGCCCCGCAAGAGCATCGTGAGTGAGCAATGGTGTGAGGAGCTCTGGCTGCTCGCGCCACAATTTTTCGCTTCCAACAAAAAAAAAAAACAAAATATTCGTCTTTTGCGTATGATAACTCCAACAAAAAAAATCTAACCTCAATCATGTATCAAGAGCAATGTTTGCGGGAGCAGATGTACGCAGCAGCGCCCCCATCATCGATTAGATTGTCCGCGTGTGCACCGACGCGGGTGCGTTGCACACCTTAGCTGGGAACGACAAAAAAAAAATACGTCGAAAGCTGGGACGTACCAGCCGGCCCATTTCTACAAAGCTCAACAATATATGTACATATATCTAACAACAGTGCCGTTTAATACTGTGTCCCGTGAGTTTTGTTTTGTTTGGTTCGGTAAACGTACAGACATTTACGCACAAGTCCGTGTGTGTTTGTGAATAGGTGTAAGACGCCCTGTGCGAAACTCCTGTACCGAGACATTGGTGACAAAACAAGCAAAGGAGTTCCCAACCAATGGTCTCTGCACACGGTATGCAGGTTGCGTATGGTTTACCGATCTTGCAGGTGCGTTTGTGAGTGAGAATCGTGTATTAAGCGTCGATACATACGTCAACATTCGTTCGGACCATACTGCAAGGACAAATACGAAAGCAGCAAGCACGCAAGGAGCCTTTAGCGGGGATTGCGACATCCGACCGTTGTACCGTGGTTCCGGTACAAGATGGCCGGACATCGTCGGAACTGGGGTTGCCATGTTGCGCCGACCGGGTTGTGCGGAGTGCGGTTGGGCCTTATCGTACCGCTGCTGACTGTTCCACTGTTCCTGGGTCTCGGTAAGTACCTGAGGTCTTCTGCCAGTCGCCATGATATAAGATGGTATAAGAGTTGGCAGCTGTTTCACAGGTGTGCTCGGTGGGAGTTGTTAGAGTTCGCAGGATCTCTGTAGACGTAGGTTTGCGAAAAAAAAAAAACAGGTGAAGCATATGGTAGCTTACTAGGATGGAAAGAAGGACATTGAAGTAGAGGGTTGCGTATCAAAGGTGAGATAAAATACAACGCCTTAGGTAGAGAGTTGATCCAGCGCTCAGGAAGCCTAGGAGCAAGATGATGCCTGCCTTTTCACGTCCGCAGCTAGGGCGTCCCCTTTTCACAACCCTACGCCAAGGGTGAATCATTTAGAAGAAAAATAAATCCACCAATCTCGACGTGGCATTCCGCACATCGAAGATTTCCAAGAATCCTTGATGATGCGTTGGCTGTGTTTTCTGAACAGGGTGGAGGGAAAACAATTGAACGCATATATTGGACTTACGATACCAATCCCAATATCCCCAAAACAGCCCAACATGTTCCATGAATGAGCGACCAGAAAACGCGAGAAAGTAAGTGTGTGTGTGTGATAGAGAGAGAAAGAGAGAGAGAGAGAGCGTGTGTCCCACGAAAGAAAAACTTTAAACGATAAGAAAGTAATTAGCGAAGCGAAGAAAGAACCTCTGAGAGCCGGTCCACGATGCGTACGATGTGAGCCAGAGAAGACACGGTTTGCGCTTGAGAGCGTAAGCAGGGATCACAGTTCGGTCGGAGCGCAAAAGCTTCGCACCCTAAATCAATAAACATTTTGCGAAGTTGAGCTCACGCTGTGTTTTCTTCTCAGACTCGGAGGCTAAATCCCCTCGCCTTCGAAACCACCACCCACCATCCCCCCTAACTCTATGTATGCTAAAAAGGGCGAAATTTTTGGGCAATCCAGTGCAAAAAGATTCGGAGCGCTGGCAGCAATTGGAGTACAGTGCGCAGGCGTGCCCAAAAGGTTCCATTCATCAAAACAGCGATGGGTGTAATCTGTCCTTGAAAATGGGGGACCCCTCCTCTCTCGATCCCCACCTCACCGTTTCTTTTGCCCACTCTTTTTTTTCTAAGATGAGGAATGATAGGTATCTTAAGAAGCTTCGGTCGGTCACGCAGAGATGGTCACGCTGTAAATATGATTGCCCCTAAATGTAGGCTATCCGACACAAATATTGCGATCCAGGTAATTCGAATCCAATGACATATGTCTAAATGTCTTTCTTTTTTTTCTTTCTTCTCAACTTACACACACACACACACAATCATGGTTTGCAGTGTATGGTGAAGAGCAGACGACGGAAATTACGTCCGAGGGCGTTGGACACTACACGGGCAAATCGGAACAGTCCCAAACCGGACCGAACCAGCTTGGTGCCGCATGGCAGATCTTTGGCTCGAACTCGATGCGTCAATCAGGGGAGGGACGCGTGGTGAAGACGAAACCCCGCAAACCGAAACCATACCAGAAGGATATCCGGCCGCAGCTGCCACCGGGCAAAATCATGATGGCACCGCCGAGGCGACGCACCTTTCACCAGGCAACGCAATACCCGAAGAATGCGTCGATCGCTATTGATCGTAGTGCAGGACTGTCGCACCATCCGATCGGTAGCCATGGGGCCGGCGGTAATGTGTACGGTTCGATGTCACACTACGACACCGTGTACGGTATACGGGGCGTCGAGCGGCGGGAAAACGATGGTTTCCGGCCGTTCGAGCGGTACGGCCCGAGCGCACATCTAGGCCACTATCACATCCAGCCGGAGGATGACATCTTTCGGCCGGACGAAGAGCTGTTGATGGAGTCGGGCGGAGGTGGTGGCAGTGCCGGCAAGGTTGACGGGCTCACCGGGATCGAAAGCTGCGACATCAAGTGCGAACCGCGCGAGTTCACCTGCGACAAGAGTTGTGCCTGCATTCATATGGATCTGCACTGTGACGGGCAGGCCGACTGTGTGCTGACCGAGGACGAGCAGAACTGCGAGATCGTGCACCAGCGGCTAGCCCAGCAGATAAAGGACAACTGTGAGACAAGCGGTACGCACGTCATCTGTGCGACGACGCACACCTGCATCTCGCGCGACTGGCTGTGCGATGGGGACGACGACTGCGGTGACTATACGGACGAAACGCACTGCGGCTCCAGGCTCGAGTGTACCGAGGAGAAGTTCGAGTGCCAGAATGGGATGTGTATACCACGGGACTGGGTGTGTGATGGTGACAACGACTGTAACGATCTGTCGGACGAGAAAAACTGCACTAAACAGTAAGTAACACTTACCGGGCGAACGGGATGAACTAGTGAAGATGGCTGCCCAGGGTCTGAAGTTTTCATTTAATTAATTTACGGATATTACTGCAAGACTATTATCTGCAACTCCTTCCCATTAGCAGCCCAGCTATTAGTTGTTGTGTTTCCCCGAAAGGGCTGGATCTCGTCTGCATGGTTTCTTGGAACCGATAGTCGAGTCGAAGACGAACCCCTTCATCCTGGGCATCAAAGTCTGACATGTTGCTGGGCATAACAGCTGCTCAAGGTTTTGGTATTCCCTTCTAACTCCTAACTAACTCCTGTCCTCGTTAGCCTCTGTGCTGATGAGCAAAATTCCAATCCCCGGGATTTTTTTTCTATTTCTGACGTTGCACTTCTCCGACAGCAGGCGAACTGTACTGCCTGGTAGGATAGATTCGCCCCCGGGCGTTGTGCATTGTAGGCTTGATTTAATTAATTGACACAATTTGCCAACTGACCATCATGATCCCGGGAGCCACACACAAACAGAGGAACGCATCTTTGGTGTAGCTTTATAGCTCAATGCTAGCTCAATTTCCTGCTATTGGCAGTGAACTTGAAATAGTTTTCTTCATTAGTGTTTGGGTTCGGAGAACGAGGACGAATAATTGCGGGAAATTGCCTTTGTTGTCTTCTGCACTGTGTTGCACCACAGACGTCCTCCAGATGCGAGGATGTGAGTAGGTTTCGCTTTTAATTGGGAAGCTTAATGATCCGTTTCAATTTAATGATGTTTACCAACGTCCCGAGCTTAATGAGCTGCCACGGGTTTTGAAGGGCCGACCAAGCGAGCAACTGCAACTCATACATACACACTACTACTCGGCACAGGTGTACGCGGGACGAGTTTCGGTGCAAGGACGGTTCCTGCATCTCGGCCTCGTTCCAGTGCGACGGCGAGACGGACTGTATCGACGAGTCGGACGAAGCGAACTGTGACCGGCCGATGCAAAGCTGCCCGGAGGGTGAGTTTAAGTGCAAGGGTGCGCTCGGTGGCATGGGCGGACCGGGCGGACGGTGCGTGCTAATGCGGTTCCGCTGCGACGGGGATAACGATTGTGGCGATTGGAGCGATGAGGAGAACTGTCCGAAGAAGCAGGTCGACTGTATGATCAACGAGTTTAAGTGCGACGATGGCGATTGCATCCCGCTGCAGTGGAGGTGCGACGACAAGCAGGACTGCAACAATGGGGAGGACGAGAAGAACTGTCCGGTGGATCGGATCGCTGGCCGGACCTGCTCGCCGGATGAGTACACGTGCAAGGATGGCCGTTGCATTCTGGTAAGCGACGCTTGAGTGACGAACGCCTGCGAGTATGCAATTTTGTGTTAACACATTACTAAAGCTCGCGAGGAGTAACTGTGCAACTACATGGTGCTAGCAAGTGATAGTTGGCGTGACCTTAATGATTGTTAAGCCAAGCAGAAGAAGAAGAAGAAAAAGAAAAAAAATCAATCGATTAGTAGGGGCGCCGTCCGGTGGTAGAGATGACTGCGGCCTCGGTCTCCACGCGAGGTTCGAACTCTGTTCTGGATCGTTAGTTGATCCAAGAAGTTGAAGAAGGTATCTCTAAGGTTATATGGAATAATTCATTTGACTAGTAATTGCATACTTTCCGGCGCTTTATGTCTTTAAATGTATAGCTTCAATTAGTAAACTCGTAAACGTGAATCTATAGTACAAATCGGTTCGGTGATCGGATTTTTTTTGTTCGTGGGACATCTCCCTCAACAGTCTAGAATTAAGATCTTCTAGTTCTTTGATAGGATCTAGACATCTTGATCAGACAAGTTGGCGATGTACAGTACCACTCCTCCATTTTGAAATTCTGGTTCCCTCCAATCTTTACCACACGATTCGTGTAGCGATCCTGGGTGTGTGATGGAACGGCAGACTGTCGACGGGGCGAAGATGAACAGGACTGTGACATCAAGTGCGAGTTGAACCAGTTCCTGTGCCCATCGGGCAGCCGGAACAGTACGCGCGACTCGTAAGTAGCCTTTCGTTTATCGTGAGATGCCGGGACCTCTAAAACTGCACGCACCGTTTCTGTTCTACTCCTCACAGTAGCGTATGCATCAATCAGAAGCACGTCTGCGACGGACACACTGACTGTGCGAACGGTGAAGATGAGATGCGCTGCCCGATCGTGCATCCGTGCGGAGCACACTCACGCTGCGAACAGCTCTGCGTGACGGCTTACAGCGGGCGGGAAGAGTGCATGTGCCGGCCAGGCTATCTGCTCCACGGCAACGGTTACAATTGTACCGACATCGACGAGTGTACGATCACCAGCAATCCGGTCTGTTCGCAGGAGTGCATGAACATTGCGGGCAGCTTTCGCTGCTCGTGCCAGGCCGGGTACGTACTGCGGCCGGATCAGCGCACCTGCAAAGCAGTCGGCGGCTCGGTAAAGCTGCTGATGGCAAACCGGGCCGACATACGGCAAGTCTCGCTCAGCAACAATCAGTACACATCGATAGCGAAAGGTTTGCCGAATGCTATCGCACTCGACTACCACTATCGGCAGGACCTGCTGTTCTGGACGGACGTTTCGATCGATGTAATTAAACGGTCGCATCTGAACGGGAGCGGTGTGCGTGACGTGATCAAATGGGGGTTAGAGTCACCCGGAGGGCTTGCTGTCGACTGGATACACGATCTACTGTTCTGGACGGATTCGGGTACGCGCCGGGTGGAGGTGTCAACGCTGGATGGGCAGATGCGGGCAGTGATTGCGGCGAGCGATCTGGACAAACCGCGCGCCATTGCCGTACACCCTGGCCGGGCCCTTGTATTCTGGACCGACTGGGGTACGGCGCCGAAGATAGAGCGTGCATTTATGGATGGTTCCGAGCGGCAGACAATTATTGCGGAAGCTATCTTCTGGCCAAATGGACTCACGATCGATTACACCAGCAATCGGATCTACTGGGCCGATGCGAAGCACGTCATCGAGAGCGCAAACTTTGATGGACGAGCTAGGCGCAAGATACTGAGCAATAATTTGCCGCACCCGTTTGCACTAGCCCTGTTCGAGGACTCGATGTACTGGACCGATTGGCACACGAAAACGATCTCGACTGCAAGCAAGGTAAATGGACGCGGGTTTCGCGTTGTACACGAGGGACTCCACTTCCCGATGGGCATCCAGAGCTATCACCCGTCCCGCCAGCCCGACTTTACGAACCGGTGCGCTATGGATAAGAGTGGCAGAAAAGGTGGCTGTTCGCATTTGTGCTTACCGGCCCGTACCCATCGTCGCTGTGCCTGTCCGATTGGTCTAACGCTGCGGCCAGATCAGAAGACGTGCTCAACCGTACCGGACAAGTTGCTGCTGATCGCACGCAAGAAGGACGTACGGGTGAGGCAACTTGATGCGGCAAATCCGGTCGATATGGTACTACCGCTCGATGGTATCAAATCGACCGTAGCAGTGGATTGGTGTAGCCGCACGAATGTCATCTACTGGACGGATGTGGGCAAAAGTATGATAAGCCGTGCGTTCATTAACGGTAGCCAACAGGAAGCGATCGTAAAATCGAACCTGATCTCCCCGGCGGGGCTCGCACTGGACTGGGTAACGGACAAGATATACTGGACCGATCCGGGCACGAACCGGATCGAAGCTGCTACCACGGACGGACGGCAGCGAGCGCTACTGATCTGGGAACGGCTAGACAAACCGAGAGACATAGTGGTACATCCGGGCGAGGGGTACATGTTCTGGTCGGACTGGGGCTCCAATCCACTGATCGAGCGTGCCGGCATGGATGGTAGCGCCCGATTTACGCTCGTGTCGGAGAATCTCCAGTGGCCGAACGGGTTAGCACTGGATGTGGATAAGCAGCGGCTGTACTTTCTCGACGGTGGTACGAAGTCGCTCGAGTACGTCAACTACGACGGCACTGGGCGGAATCGGTTGATTACCGAAGGTTTGAAGCACCCGTTCGGGCTGGACGTGTATGAGAAGCGCGTGTATTGGACGGATTGGGACACGCACAGTATACAGGTGGCAAACATGTACAACGGGCATGACCGACGCACCATACTAGCGAACAACACCGACCTGATGGATATCCGGGTGTTTCACCGTAATAGGCGCGATTCACGCAATCCCTGTGCACACAAAAATGGAGGCTGTTCGTACATTTGTTTGCTGAATCCAACTAGCTATAGTTGTGCCTGTCCGATTGGTATCCAGCTCAAGGTAGGGAAGGGTAGCAAACAAGCGTAACGTTTCAAAATGGCGTCTGGTAACCTGCTTTCTTGGAAATCTTTTTTTTTCCACAGGATAATGGCAAAACGTGCAAGAGTGGACCATCGAACTATCTCGTGTTTGCGCATCGTACCGAGGTGCGCCAGGTATCGCTCGACAGTGACTATCAGATCGATGTCGTACTGCCACTACCACCGATCTCGAACGTAGTGACGCTGGACGTTGATAGACGCACGGGTGAAATCTATTGGGCGGACACGATTGAGGACGTGATCATGCGCTCCACACCGGACGGTATGCGTATCAAGCAGATCTACAGCGAGAGCATGACCAGTGTGGATGGACTCGTAATCGATTCGATTGGTCGCAAGGTAAGTGTGCTCTCTCTCTCTGACAGTCTCTCAATCGATATAACCCATACGCGTACTTGACTTCGTCTGTATCTGACAGCTCTACTGGACGGATGCTGGCCGGAAGGTGTTGGAGGTGAGCGATCTCGAAGAAGGCATCCGTAGTGCGCTGGTCTGGAAGGAGCTGGAACAACCGCGCGGTATCGCACTCGACTACGAATCCGGCTACCTGTTCTGGTCCGACTGGGGCGCGAATCCACGCATCGAGCGCTCCGACATGGACGGTGAGAACCGGATCGATCTCATCACGGAAGGGCTCGGCTGGCCGAACGGGCTTGCCGTTGATCGGGCGGCCAAGCGCATCTACTGGGCCGACGCACAGATGAAAACAATCGAGTCCTGCACGCTGAGCGGTGCGTCCCGGACGAAGGTGGTAGAGAATCTGCCACATCCGTACGCGCTCGCTGTCACCGCGCGCACCATCTACTGGACCGACTGGATCACCAAGGCACTGCACTCGGTACCGAAATCGAACCCAGCCCACATACGCAACGTAACGCACGGTTTGGAGGGCCTGATGGACGTGAAGGTGGTGCAGGAGGACGAGGAACGCCATCTGGAGAATGTGTGCGGTGCGGGTAATGGTGGATGTTCGCATCTCTGTCTGCGCAATCCGACTGGCTATTCGTGCAAATGTCCGACCGGTTTAACAATGCGTGAAGGTAGCACCACAGAGTGTAAAACCCTACCAGATGTAAGTAGCGTTCGATGGTGGCCTCTACATTGGGTGTATTTTGTACATTTGATGTGCTTTTTTTCTAATAGGAGTATCTGCTGATTGCGCTACGCTCCGGCATAGGACGCATCTCGCTCGATACACCGGATCTGTTCGATGTGGTATTGCCGATAGAGGGCGTCCATGGTGCCGTCGTGCTTGACTATCATTTCGACAGCATGTACGTGTTTTACGCAGACGTGAACGTGGATGCGATCCGACGCGTCAACATGCACAACTACTCCGACACGCAGGTGATTGTGTCGAGCGCGCTAAACACACCGAACGGCATCGCTGTTGACTGGCTGGCGGATAACCTCTACTGGACGGATACGGCACTGAAGAAAATCGAGGTCGCCCGGCTGGATGGTACGTGCCGGAAGGCGATCCTTACCGATGGGCTAGATGATCCACGGTCGATCATCCTCTACCCGAAGCGTGGCTTCGTCTTCTGGGCTGACTGGGGCCAAACGCCCAAGATCGAACGCGCCTATATGGACGGTTCCGAGCGGCGCAGTATCATCGACTTTGAGCTTGGCTTCCCGACCGGTCTCGCAATCGACTTTGACGCGAAGAAGCTCTACTGGGCGGACGCACTCCAGGATCGGATCGAGCTGTGCGATTTCGATGGTAGACGGCGCCAGCAGGTAGTGTCACACGCGACCCACCCATTCGGTTTCACGCTCACCGCTACGCATCTCTACTGGACGGACTGGTACAACAAGTCGGTGCTGCGTGCACCGAAGTACAGTGCGTCGAACGTGGAGGTTGCACGGTTCAGTTTGCGTGGTGCGCTAGAGATACGTGCCGTGTCCGGACAACGGCAACCGCACGACTGGAACCCGTGCCGGCGGGATAATGGCGGCTGTTCACATCTGTGTCTGTATGCCGAGACGCGGTACGTGTGCGGGTGTCCGGATGTGCCGGATGCGCATCACTGCGACCTCGAACCGACCTTTCTCGTGCAGATGAAGCCGAACGATGAGATGATGTCGGCGACGGAAGAGAAACCGATCCGCTCGAACGGTTCAACCGTGCTGAGCAGCAGCCGCATGCACGCGCAGCTAGTCATCATAGCGACCGCCATCTTGGCCGGGTTGCTGATAATCGTTGTCATCGCCATCCTAGGTAATTGACGCGCGTTCAATAATCCTCACGGAAGGATTTACACTTTTTTCATTTAAAAAAACTAATCATAATAATAATATCTCAGTAAGCATTCAGTTTGCGTGAGAACATCTCCATAACCCAGCAACTCCCCTATATGCTTTTTCCACTCTTCTCATAACGATTGGCGTTGGTTGATTAGTAAAGCGCCGAATTTTGTGATGTGATGTGCTTTCACCTTTCCAGTGCTGATTGTCAACTCGAAACGCAAGCAGAGTAAGAAAAGCTCGCGCAGTGCCAGCGATGTGCTGACCTTTACCAATCCCAACTACAACGGCATCGAAGGTCTCTGCCAAACGGGCGATGCAGGGTCGTCGCGCAACACCATCTGGAAGCGGCTAAAGTATGATCGTGCACAGGTCAGTGAAGACTTCCACAATGGTAGCACATACGGCGTTAAAACGGCTACATTTTTTCTCCATCAATAGGAGCGAGTGTTTGAGGAGAAGTACCTGGGCGTTCAGCACCATGGAACGAGCAATGGAAGCTACCTAGCGTCGACACCCACGTCCCAGATCACACCAGTGTCGGCTGTTCTTCCCGTTTAAGGTGTAGCCGGGACTCTGGAGTACACGCCATGATTCTGATGCGTCCTTACGTAGCCAACGCAGGGAAGGATCGTGTCACGGTGTTAGATGGATGCTTCCTTTACTAATGCGTCTCGAGAATATCTGAAAACCAATCGTAGAACAGCAGTGTATCGAAACACTGGACCTTATCTGCTCAAAATGGAGTGTGGCGCAAAGCAAGACTGGGACACAAAAAAAAAATTGGGAATGTTAGGACTATACAGGCAGCTAATACATCACACCGTTAAAAAAAAACCCAAACAAGGAAAAACCCACAACAAAGTTTCAATTCAATGAAATGATGGTAAAAGTAATGAGCGTAAATGGTGACAGTTGTTGTTAGCCGATTTGTGGTGACCGGCAGAGACGTTGACTCAGTGGAATTATTGAGTAGTTACAGTAGTGTCCGCCAAAGGACAACAGAGAGACATTCGTTTTGGTTTGAAAGTTTCCGTTTTGAAGCGTTGCATACTCCCATACATGCGTGAACATGCTGTGAACTATCCCGGTGGTTGGGCGCGAGATACTAACGCCGGTACTCGGCCCCCATACCGACATCGTTTCGTTAAACGTTTACAAACACTTTAGCACCCCAAAACAGAAAAAAAAACTTTTCCACCTACGATCGGTTCACTGTGTCCACTGAAACGCAAGAATGTAAGACAGTATCGAGTGGCAGTAGGGTAATGGGGTGAAGGGACTTCCAAATTACCGTCTCTTTATATCCTTTGCGGGCGCATAGATGCGCACGCTTAGTGACGGGTGACAGAACCTAGTGGCTCCCCCCACCCCCCCAAAAAAAAATGGCACGAAAAGATGGCCTGTCAGAGGGTCCCAGTACCGCGTAAGCATTTTAGACACTAATCTTGTATATTTGTAGGTGATCTGTACACGTGTAATATGTGTTTTCAAACTCATCCCTGCATAACTTCGTACATTTAAGCAAGGTAACAAACTAAAACTGAAACAAAAGTCGTGTGGAGAAGACAAAACCTAGAACAAGCAAGCAAAAAAAAAAAAACAAGGGCAACGAGAATAGATGAACTTGATACGACTATATAGGAGGCTGTGTTGTGTACCAATATGACGGTTGATGTGTGTGTGTGGGTGGGTGTAGGTGTGTTGTGTGTGGTAGGTAACACTAGTAGCAGCAGGAGGATTGACAGGGGCTCTCAACCGTCTATCGGGACCGTCGGATATCTAGGCTACATCTGCTCATCCCGTACGTCACAGGCTCTTGACTACGGTGATCTAGCAGGGTACACCAATATCTGAGGTCTCTTAGATATATAATGTTTACTGGGTGCATTTAGCGTTTCTATGTTCCGCCCACATGTACGCACACACACACCCGCACACGCACACACTCATGTCAATCAAAACTCTTCGATGCTGAACTGCGCGAGAGCTAACTACGTTATTAGTAGGCGATACATTAGGCTGAACAGGGAGAAGAATAGTACACGGAAGTACTCTAGTGCGTCACCCAGAACGTAATTGGTTTACTTGTAAGTATGTGTGTGCGTGTGTGTCAAGATACTGTTTTGCACGAAGAAGTTGTGCAGGTTCTGCTGTGAAAGTTCAGAACGCACGCAACGATTGTTTCAGCGGGTTCTTACACGTTTTCTGTTTTAAGGTACACCTTGTTTGATCGGCAGGCGCTCAGTTTGCCCCGTTTGCAACTATTGACTGATTATCGATGTATTAAGTATCTAGCTTAAAGCCGAGGAAGATTGTTACAAACACTAACACTCTACTCACATACATTCACACACATACACAACTGCTGTGGTTAGTTAAGGCACAACGTGCACGGCATTGTGAAGCTTTACGATCTTTAGGGTCCTTGAAGGTAAAGAACTCCCTGGAGCATTAACCTAGGGACGATTGGCTGGAGTTGGGCACATCATTTTTCGAATTGTTTTTGCTTGATAGAATGTTGTGGTGGTAAGACATACGAAAAGCACAACAACCCGCACATAACCCAAACCTTTATATTTGTATACGTTTGGGGTTGTGGTTCCGTGCGGGTTAAATGGCGGTATGGGATGAAAATGGGATTTGAAACATTTATTGTAAATACTTGTTCAACATTACAACAGATACAGAGTTACACTAAAACACACGCATATACACAAACACGGAGCCTCACTTATCAGTTTTGTTGGTTGGCTATGCGATTAAAAATCCTACCGAACCATCCTGTGTTGTTTATATGACAGAGCTTTTTCTCTTCGTAGGACAGTTTGAAGTATTTAGTACTCAATATAGCTCCATCCCTACGTAAGCAATCTTGATGTAGCTCAGTATAATGCAGCAAACAGACGTGAAATACTAATCTAGCTGTTTCATCGCTGTATAGCAAACCGGTAAACTAAATAGCTCAATAGTTCCACCAGTTTGTAGTGCAGGTTGCTTAACATCTCTTTTGCTATTTCACATAAACCTGGTGTAGTTGCTTTTACTGAGCTGAATGGGAATAGTGTGCTTATGCTCTCAGATCTCTGAGAACTGTCAAAGCCGCATGTGTGTAGTATAAACCGAAACAAACAATTTTCTTTATCGTAAAGAGTTCCTGAGATAAGTCCCGTTTATTGCTGGGTTCCTGAAATCAATCCCCTAATTCCTTCATTGGATCATTAGATGTCGGGAGTTAGTATACTTTTGAAATAGGTTTATTGCCTGAAAAAAAGCTTGATTATTAGCTCCATATCTGAACACGACACATCTCACACACACACACACAAAAACACTCACAACGTAACAAAAGTAAAGCGATGGCCTACAAACAAAGGTCTACATAGGTAAGCTACAGTATGGGGCGAATCAACTCTCACTAAGGAAGTAAGGAAAACAACTATCAAAGCGCAAGCATATAGGATAAAGACTCTCACCGTATACTTTCACCACATTCTTTCGCACCAAACCATTGGCTGTGGAAACACTTGCTGCAGATGTCTCAATCAAGGGGCTCTAAATTGAGACATGTAAACTAGGCAAGTTTTCCCCATCACGATGGGTTTACGTGGATGAGATCTTGGAAGGGATGTGTCTGAGGCTCTTTCCGCAAAAATTTAATTTTCTCTTAATTCTTAAATTTCCCTTTTTAACATGTACTTGTTAAACTCAACTGTTATACAACTGAACACACACACACACACACACTACCTTTAGCGAGTAAACAAGGTGATGGCGTATTTTTATGTGTGTAACAGCTACGTCATCCAAGCGTTAGTACGGTTGCTGACGTGGTAGAGCAAAATTGAACTATATGTAGTGGATTGCAAAAACAGAGTGAACGATAAAGGACGGAGCCAGTTAAGGAATCAGATCGAAAAACGCATTTTTTATGCATTTTTTCAATCCAAAATCGCATTTTCAGAGTGCGCGTTTTAGTGCAAACGTAGAGAGGACGTACGGGAGCTAAATCTTGTGCAAGTATAGATTAAGATGCATCAAAACTCGTTAAGGAATGTTAGGGAATGGTTGGCCAAATATGTCTGGATGGTAGGTAAGAGGGTGGGCTGAATATATCGCAACGATTGCAATGTGCAGGAAAATCGCCAAACAAAACGCAAAGGCTCTAATGCGTGATTTATCCTGCCGCTTCCAATGTTTGCTGATATATTCCTGGAGTGGGCCAGCAGCATTTCTAGTTAATGGATTGTTTTCTAGATTTTATTTATTTATCTTTTTTATTAAAGTCAGTATTATGATATCAACGGGAAGGTTACAAATCGGCCGTCCCAGTTTATATATGTAAAACAAGAAACAAGACAAAAAAAAATTACAGCAAGAAACCGACAGACAGACGCCAATCGGACAAACAGAAAGTGTTAAAAGTGGGGGCGAACATTCCTCTCCGAAATGAAATTTGTGCCAGGCTCTGCAAATTTTATTATCGCAGCGATGTTTGCAAAACCAAAGGGATAAAGAAATGCTGAGATTTAGTGGATAAGTGGGATAGAATTATAGAACAAATGAGTAGGGAACGAGAGCGAGAGAGAGAGAGAGAGAGAGAGAGAGAGAGAGAGAGAGAGATGAAAAACAAACAAACATAGCGTAGAGCGTTCAAAATGCTACCTTAATTGAATTATGATTATAAAAGGATATGAATAATTTATTATTACATTATATAGTGATATAGGGAGGACAAGTTTTGGCAGGGTTAGAAACTGGCTTGTGAAAACATAACAAATAAGCAAAGAGGAAACAAATGAGGAAGCCCTGGCGCTTAATCACAAAATCTCTTGTTTGATGCTCATTTTAAACATCATTTCTAGATATATAGGAATGTCCAGTTAAAATGGACAGTAAGAACAACAAAACAAAAAAGAATCTACGCAATGCATTTAACGAGAAAGCACATATATATATATATATATATATATATATATATATATATATATATATATATATATATATATATATATATATATATATATATATATATATATACATATGATTTTGCTATAACGCATATGGAGAGGAAAGAAAAGCAAAACAAACACAAAAACTAACACATCGGTGCAAAAATACACATACAAACAAACAACAGAACAGGATAAACAGAAAAAAAAACAATTGAGAAAACGATAAAAGCAAAGTTTGTTTGCAAAGTATGTCAAAGGCCAAAGCAGATTGAAAGAGAAACAAAAACAGAACTGGAACATGAATTGATAAGAAAGTCGGTAGTTGAATTAGTGGAAAATTTGCAAAGCAAACTAAAACAGAAGAATAGCAAAAAAAAAATACAAAAAAACAAAATCACATTTACAAACGCGAGTGAAAGAGAGAGTCGAAGAATGATTTAAAAGATTGAATGAGCTGCAAAGCCATCTAACCACTAAGTTTGAAGAAGAAAAAACCCGAAAATGAGATATTATTTAAATCGGATAACCTCGAAGAGGGCAAAGTAAGTCGGTGGGTTGTAGCAGAGAAAGCAAAACCAGGACAGTAAGTAAGGATTACAGCAACAAAAGAAACAAAAAAAAGGAAACTGAAGTAAAACGAAACATAACAAAAGCAAACACAACAAACAAAACGAGAAATGAAGAGAAAGAGATAGGGAAAAAGAATGGACAGCAACAAAAAAAAAACGGTCAAAGTGAGTTTAACTCGCAAACGATTCAGATGATATTTATATTTTTAAAGAAAACCAAACAAAAAAAACGACAAGTAAGTAGTACTGCATTTATTAGGAACAAAGGGAAGAAGGGAAGAGAAGACTCGATTAAAAACTACAAAGAAGAAAATGAGGAATGTGAAATGTGAAATGTGAAAGGTTTGAGAAGGAAGGTGAAGTAAGTTATAGCGCGCAAAGAAAAAAATAGTGAAAAAAGGACAAGCAAAAAAACAAATTTGTACGGAGAAAGTGAAAGAAAATCGTAAAATTCTCAAATCAGTGTATATTAGGAATTAAAACGAAAACAAAAAACACACACACACACACATATATAAACAAAACAAAAAAACAAAGCTAAAACACACACAAAAAACAAAACGAACACAAGGAAATATGTTAAGGAATCATGACACACCAATAAGCTCAACTAAAAGCAACCGATCGGTGGAAGGGAGAAATGAAACAAAACTACCATCATTAACATTGCAGAAGAACAGGGAGAGAGAGAAGAAAGAAAAAAAAACAAAACAAAAAATCAATAATAAACTTTGAGAGGGAAATTAGGACGGTTCCAAAACAGGAGAAGATAACGAAACAAACAGAAGAACATGTTAACGCAAAAAGGGCGCAGGAGGGGAAAAAACCAGAGGTGCAAACAGAAATTGATTTCCGCTTACCCCAAAACGGTGTTAATGTTTGTAACAGCCGGTGGCTAGACACATTCACTACACGCATATACACACCCATTTGCAGAATGTTCATCGATTAGTGTATTTTGGTTTCTTTCGTTACGGCATTATGCTTTGTTCGTTAACAACTTTCAGCGCTATAAAAATGACAGCTGTCAAATCTCTTACTCTCAAGAGAAAGTGTGCTATTGCATCTCACTTCACAGACGTTCGTAGTTTGGTGCGATGGAGACAACACTGCAAAAATGAACAACTTGTCAGCTATACTCAACACCACCCGAATTTTGGGAAACGTGTTAAATGAGCATCCTTGTTGATTGAAGTTATCTGTTGAGTCTTATTATTATTATTTTTGTGGGAACGGTAACCGAGGGACAGTTGAATTCATTAGGTGAATGCCTTTCAGAGTAGTATACACTGCACGTTTACTTGACAGGATGTGATTGACATAAGGATTTGGATAAGGAGTATCATAACAACGAAATGAATAGGCGGCAGCCCGAGTACTAGATGGGGACCTGATCGTGTTTGAGTTGAGTTGAAACTTGTTTATCGTTACGCTGCATAGTGTACACTTAGTTATTCTAGCATTGCTATACTCATTCGCACACATCGATAATAAAGGACAGGAATTACTGGTCTAAAACACAGATACATCCATTCCATCACATGCTCACAAAGTCCTAATACTTAGATCACAGCTATTACTTTGCTAATTGACTGGAAAGGGATGGGAGTACAGGTATAGGAGGGAATTCTAACGAATGGAAACAAAATCTAGGTCAGAAGCTCAACGAAAACACTCACATTCATCTTTTTGCACTACACATTCACATGCACAACACAAATACACGCGTTACAGCCATTGGAGTATGCTCCAAACGGTGGGTTAGCTCACCGAGTGGAGCATCTAAATCGGCAAGGTCAGGTCAAATGGCGGACAAAGTTCGCAGCGACACAGTTATATGTACGGTAGGCGAACGCAGCGGAGCAGTGATAGGGTAGGCAGGCAAGGAACAAGGGGGAATTGCGGTGGTGTATGAACAAAAAAAAACCACTAACAAAAAAAACTGAATAACATTGTAATGATAAAGAGAAAGAAAAATTAAATATTAATAAATGTATTTTAAATGTTAACTCACTGCTGGATGTGTTTCAGTCGCTATTACTTACTGTATTTTACAGGCCTTCATCGCAGGAAAACTTTTTACCCAGTGACCCAGACCAACATGACCAGACCACCGACGACTGGCAAATCTGATGCCCTGTATGATGTTGAAGTCATCGTAATGCTTATAAAGCTAGTCACGATAACGACTTCACTTCGTAGGTGTGGAAAAAGATCTTACTGCGCATCTTACTCTCCAATATCGGTAAGTTGGATACATCAGTTTTGGACAGTGTCCATGAAGAAAAAGCCATTCGTATCGTATTCGTATTCGTAAGTATCTTCTTCTCGAACGTAATTAAGAGAGATTCACCAGTCTTGGTTAGAGTCCTTGTCTAATAGACGTATGGTGAGGACTAAGTATCCAACTACGTGGTATCAGCAAGGTTGGTAATCCAGTCGATGGTCGGCGTGACCTATAGAAGGTCGTTAGGTCAAGAAGAATAGAAGGTTATGCCTGCCATCTAATAGCTTACTAGACTTTCTGATACCAAGCAGTTGTATAGTAAATTCTCACTACGGAGGAATGATCCGGATGACGCATGCGAGTACTGGCACTATAAATGTTTTACACGGTCCTAGTTCCATCGAGACAGGTGTTGGCTTTTGGTCCCAGATGGATGAAGCGACCTTGAAGATTCCTCTACGAGGTGTTACCATTATAAGGTTCTCAAACCTTCCACCTCCGAGCCTCGGATAGCCCTCCTTAGCGGCAGTTTAAACAGGAGACAGACCAGCTCATATCCTTGACGCAGGTCTTCTTCTTCTTCCTGGCTTAACGACCTCCTAAGGTCACGCCGGCCATTGAATGGCTTACTAGACTACCGAGGTCCTTGGTGGCAGAAAAGGGCCCTGAGAGGTCTTACATTCTTACAAACCTGGTAGGTGTGCCCGGTTTCAAGTATATAAGTACTAAGTATATAAGTGTGGTGTATAACTTTAACACCACAATAACCAGCACACTTACCTGTCTCGCTTCTCGTATATAAAGGATAGATCAGATACTACCTATAACTACAAAAAACACAAGCAGACGAGATAGTTGATTTTGACTTTTTGTTTCTCTCATGTAATTATCTTTACTTTTGTGTGACATGTGTGACTTTTGTGTGACTCTTTTGGAAAAATAATATGACTGCATCTTTGATTATCTTTGATTAGTTTTGCTTTTGTTCTGCTTTTTTTACAAATCCGTGAAGCCTTATTTTTGCCTAATCGTTTTTTCTTTTCTGTCGTATAATGTTTGCATCTACCTTGTCTCCTATGAAACTGTTAAATGATAGATAGCAGGGGTTGTTTTTGTTTTACTTTCATTCTTCTCTGCGCTTCCAATAATTTATTTTGAGCTTATAAATTGAACCAGATGCAGTGGGAAGAGATGATGAAGGATGAGGCAGAAACAAGAGTGTGGAGACTCATCTGTCTGTTCTTTTACCGTTTCTTGCACATCTACTAGAATTCATGCACGTTATCTCTTTCTCCCTCTCTCTCTCTTTCTCCCTCTCTCTCCCTCTCTCTCTCTCTCCTTTGAACTCATCAAGAAATACTTATTCCTCTTTCTTTATCCTGCCTTAGATGCAAGTTTGGGACATTGTCTGGAGCATTTTAAGGGATGTGTCTACAGAGCGTGATCTACTACGGCTTCTAGTATGGGCCTGCTGCGCTCTTAGTTGACTGTGGGTCACTCGAGCACGTAGAATATCCAGTAGCCGGCATTAAAGGCAGCAAAGCTCACGGGAAATATGACCCGCGAGTACTTGTCGATCACGTTCACGTCCTTAATCTTCGGTATGGACGCCTTGATGACGGACGCGCCACGTTTGATTGCGTGCAACATCTTCGGCCTACCCTGACCTGGAAAAACAGAAAGTATGTGCAAGGACTATGTAGTACCGATTGGCCCTCAAAATATCATCGCAATGGAAGAAAAAACCATCAGCTTACCCCTTGGGTTGCGATACCGAAGACCACTGCGGCTACTCGATCCGTACGATCTGGCAATGCGGAAGCTTGGCGGAAACTTGGTCGAATCAACACTGTCGGTAGTGGTGATCGTGTTCGAGTAGTGGCGATTGCGCAGCGAAGCGATCGGGCTCATGCGGATGTCCTGCAGCTCGATAATATCGTCCGCAGAGCAGGTTGAGGTTTTCTCCGTCTTTCCTACACGCATCCACAACGCATCAGCATTAGTATTGTTACAGCGTGTTGATATTTCCTCCAGCTTACTTACCGAACACCTTCCGCTCAGCTTCCTTGTTCTTTTTGCACTTTTTCTTCGCCCGAGCACCCCAGTACGTGTAGTTGACGGCGGCATATTCTAGCAGGGCGGCAAACACAAACACAAAGCACATCACCAGATAGATGTCGATCGCCTTGACGTAGGAGATGCGGGGCAGCGAACTGCGCACACCCGTACTGATGGTCGTCATCGTCAGCACGGTCGTGATGCCGAGCGCAACGCGGGCCGAGGTTGCCTCGTGATTGATCCAGAAGGATACCCACGACAGCATCACGATCAGTATGCTGGGCAGATACGTCTGGAACACGAAGTAGCCGATGTTGCGCTGCAGCTTGAATGACAGTGACAATCGTTGGTAAATGCCGGTGGCTAGCTTTTCCTGTTCGATGTAAGGAGATTGAAGCAGACAGAAAAGGAAAATAAGTGTCTTGAGGTGGACTAATTTTCTAGCAAGCATATTAGTAATTATCCTCAATGCTCGATGCTAGTAGAACTGGCGCCTGAAGGTATGCAAAATATGTTTTCCAAAGAATGATAAATCATCTCACGAATACTGGAAGAATCTCGGAAGAAATCGTTCAAATCTATTGGCAAAAATTTAATTAAAAACTGTAAAATCACTGCTGTTTGCATACTTTTAGGCGCTGATTCCTCTTGAGGGCTTCCTACCTTTCGATCGTTCGTCTCGTAACCGATTATAGTGAACTGTGGTAGCTCCGCTTCCTCCACACCCCGTATAGGTGTGGATCGCCAGTACATCACCACATCCGATACGGTATAGCCATCTGGTTGTAAAACACACAAGGGAAATGAAAGAAGAATAAAACGATATCACTATACCACAGCCCCCGAGCACCAAACATTTGCCAAACCTTACAGCTTTCAATTTCTACCGTGCAGTTTTGCGAATCGAGCGGATAGTAGTGCAGATCCATCATGCAGGCGAGCGTTGTGGTGAAGCGCATCCCGTACGTTACCGCCCCGTCACCGGCCAACCGGACCAGCTTGTTGCGCTCGGTCACGTCGTGCAGGAAGCTGTTCTTATCGTTGGCGAAGAACGTATCCGGTACCCAAATCTTTTCGGCAAAGTCCCCCGACAGCGTAATCACATCGTTCGCACCGTCGTCCTCTATCATGATCTCTCCCGTTTGATCCTTCTGATTGTCTCCCCACAGGGCGTACGCGTTAAACGCGAGCCGCTCATCCTTCCAGTATTGATTTAGGTACATTGTGATAGTGTAATCCTGCGGGTGTGATGCACATGGCACAAACAGCAAAGCCATTTACGTTGCAGCTGAGAGAAGATAAAAGGGCAAACATGCTAACACTTACCATATTCACTTCCGAGATTGCATCGAAGCTCGCTATCGTCAGGTCCATGCCCACGTGCAATGGTTCTCCTGCAAGGTAACGAGAGTATGTTAGTGTTTACCTTACTTCGCAATAGTTGGTAATGGCAAGACCCTACGGTACATACCTCCAAAGTTTGGTCTTAGTCGAATGTCATATCCCTCCAGTATACGTGATATTGTCTGTGTTACATTCTCCAGACGGCCTGCCGCCATCGACTTCTGATGAACGCTGTAAAGTGATATAATGATCATTCGCCCAACAGAACAGCCCAATCGTTCACTTGTTTCAATATTACGTTCTGTTTCACATCACAACATAATTCATTTAAACTTGTCAAACGTTATTCACTTACCTTCGCAACGCATTATTATTTTGTACTGAGTGTAAGAAGCAGAAAATAAAAATTTGCCACATGTTTGACAGTTGATTTAAAGGTGCCCCCCTAATGCTTCCCCTATAGCTATGCTGCTCCACTTTCGGCTCGTGCTAAGCGGCGTGAACAATCTTTCGTAACGGGCTGCCAAATTCCAAACAGTTAGGCTCGAACGTGTAGTAAAATCGCTGTACCACACTCATACACGCACACCCACACATTCACGCGTGTGTAGACACATACACACACACACCTGTGTCGAAGAGTAGAGAGGGCATTTGATTATGAGGGTATCAAAAGATGACATTTTTAAAGCAAAATTTAAGCCCGTTTTGTAGCAAATTTGTCTACATTTGGGCGTAGCTTAGAAAACAGGATTTACTTCGGAAGTGCTAAGAGGAAAACGCTAGCCCGTTCTGTAGCAAGATTGCTTACATTTAGGCGTAAAACAGGAAGGATACAGGGGCAAGAAATCAGATAAAGAATTCGAATTAATTTATGTTAGGCACCTTCACTATTGGCACGCGTTGGCTGTCATAGGTGCGATCGGGCTAGAGCTCAAACAACTGCATCTTCGTCCTCCACACGCCTTTACAGTATATCGCAAACGGAGCAGACACGTTGTTGCGATTCCGCTGTGAAACAAGAGATCGTACATATAATGCCGGTGCGATAGGTAGAAGCAAACTATGGGTCGCCATGTGGCACGAAGGTAAGACTTACATGTTAGTGCATGGCTTGTTAGCACAAGGTTTAAGAGCGCATTCAGCAGATACGTACGCTACGATTGTACAAATTTGCTTCCGATGCTAGATGCTGAGGTAATGAGAGAATATATAAGAATTAGAGAGGCTGTAATTAGGGGATCGGCTTCTTCTTTCATCGGTCGCTAGCCAACGGGAAAACTCGGAAACGCCAAAAGGTATGCAATTTTTTTTAAATCGCACAACACCCAATTACAATTAAGTAGCAGAAAACCGATGCCCGAGGATAATCAGCAAGGACTTTTAGATAAGAAGTAATTGTATACATATTCGTGCTTTATATGCAATACGCATTATTGTGATACATGTTTTAATACAAAGAACTTTTCATCAACAGGTACTGGATGTTCTTCAACATTGATAGTATGCATTTAGGAGCGCTTCAGGCATTCGTTCAGCATTTACATAAAATGATTGATAGCGTAAAAAAAGCTCACTTCGAGCACGTTACTAGACCTTTCGGAACCGCTCATTTGCCATGACCCTCTTTGCACATACACATAAAACTCGCTTGCGCTAGTCAAGAATTTACTTCCCAATACTTAGACCCTCATCAATCCTCACCTAACAGGCCATTGATTGTGCGAGATTCAACGGGCAACGACATGAAGAATCCCCTGCTCGGACGTGACTTTCACACAAAGAAAAACGAACACACACGCAGCCATGCACACACAAACACGCGCGTTCTTGACGCTAGACCTTCAAAGTAAGCACGGTACGGGGTTTTCCAAGCTAACGGTGGAATATTTTATTCATCGAAACAGCCTCGCAAAGCACACGTTGTGGAATCGTACACTTGCCATTTCACTAAGCACTGAACGTCAACTTAGCGCTCGATCCCAGCGAACAAACGGCATAAATCCGAGATTGTAACCGAGTGGGGCGCACGTGCTCGTGTGTGTGTGTGTGTGTGCGCGCTATAATGAATTGGTTGTTAGGGTTGATTGATGCATTACATAATTGAATCACAGTAAAGGATTATGTAAACATGTTTCCCCAATTGACGATGATGGCTGCGCCTAACCGTATGCAATGATGCCGTGGGTTCTGTCTCCTGTAGTTTTGACTCATGTGCTAGAAGATGTTAGGAGGGAACTTCTTACATCTTAAATGCACAACAACACAAAGACGCGCGCGTGAACACACACACACACACACACACACACACACACACACACACACACACACACACACAAACACATACATCAACCCATACGCGCACGTCAACAAAAACACCCATGAAACCTTTGGGAACAAAGGCGTCCTGAAGGAGAACCGTAGTCTATTACATCCGAAGCAGGTATTGGCCCCTAAAGTTAGGAAAACTCAGGACGCGCTTTTCAATGATAAACTAAAGTGGCCAAAGTACGTCCAGAAGGACACCCAATAAAGCAAACTGCGAAGGAAACGGGATAAACACCTGACAGGAACAGGGTCCGGTGTGTCCACTGATCCGGGTATCTCCGTAAGGATGCTCCGCCGTTGCTGCAGAACACACTTTCGGTAGGAAAGGTTACCACTAATGAACACTGGTGCACCACAGAGCAGAGCACATTTTCCGTGCGCGATCAGCATCCGCCGTGCGACTGCACATCACTCGTGTGATAACGCAAAACAGTATCTGAGTGTGTTTAGTGTTGGGCACCTCTACACACCACTGATGAATGGGAGGAAGTTGAGATTACAGCGACCGAACAAAACAGCAACACCAACAAGAGCAAGAGCAACAACCACAACAGCAACAACAATAGCAGCAGCAGTGCTCAACAAGAGCAGGACTGCTCAGCACTTAGAAAACCGAACCGCACCAACCACGAGATGTCTGAGCGGGAGCAAAATAACAAAAAAAAAAAAACAAGGTCCCAACATTTCCTTCTCCCGGTGTGGAGCACGGCCAGCTGGAAGGAGGTCGTATCCGTTTTATTCTCCTGCCCCGTCCGTCCGACCGCAAGCGTCCTTCACTGCTTGCCTTTCCAGGTTGGGGTTTTACTTTCGTTCACAATTCGCAAGAGCGAGATGCGCGCTGCACGGAGCGATCTCATCTGCTAGCGATTCGTGAGAGCATCGGCTGCTCCGAAAAGATGTCTTCTAGATGACAGAACATACATCTTTTTTTTTTTTTGCACAGGAAACCTATCGCTAGGCGTTAGCGAAACATCGCGTAACACCGGTACGATACGAAACGCAGCATACATATGTATTACGCTCCGTACCGTTTCTCGCATGCGCCACCATTTACGCGAGAGCCTTACCAGCTCAATTCCGGTCAGCCGAAGCTAACAGAAGGATGCTGTGCCCATTAGGAAAGGGGAAGGGGAAGAGGGGTAGGAGGGGGAGGAGGGGGAGGAAGTGGAGCTACGGGGGAGAAAGGTTCAGAGGTGTGGTACGTTCTTGCCTGCCTGCTTGGAGGATAATAATTTGCTTAAGGTGTGCGAGCTTCCTGTCACCTTCCGTCCGTGTGGGTGATTATATCGCAACAAAAAGAGAACGCTTATAATGCGAAGTACCAGGGCACCAGGATTAAGCAAAAATAAAGATTTTGTAGCATTTAATTCCACCTTCCCACATTCCATTTCCATGCACAACGAGCGCTGTTAAGTGCAAAATCGTTTACCTGATTGCATACATTTAGGCGCACTTGCAGGACCTGTCCAATTAATCAGTTCGATATCTACAGAACAAAAGCCACAACTGATGTTTGTTTTCCACGTACAGCGACTCCGTTCCCTTGCTCCCCCCCCCCCCCCCTCTCTCTCTCCATCATTCTACATTTGTGACTCCGAATCTGAATACGAGAGGGCGTAACGTAGCTGCTCGAGCCTCGTCTACACTGTCGACAAGTTTTATTGCTATCCTTTATTTAGCGATACATTTTGTTTTACTATTCCCATCCATTCATCCCATATTCTTCTCGTGACAGAGAAAGAGAAAGAGAGAGTGTGCGAGAGAGTAATGCGATGCTTTGTTATGCCTTTTTTGCCTTTTGTTTCGGGATCATCAGTCGTTATTTTAAAATTAATTATTCACCGGCTTTTCACTTTGTGCACGACCTTGTGGGCTTTTCTTGTTTCGTTTGCTTGCACAGATGACCCTGCTCAGACGGTTCATTCGTCATGGGCGTGAAATATTGTTTGTATTGACAGGCATTGTTGATGTACGGCCGACGTTCAGTGTATCACTTTTGCCCCAGATGTCAGTTTCTTGCCTATCTATTTTTGCACAACATTCACTATCTTCTAGCGAGATGTTAGGGTCTGAAGATTATTTTATTTCTTGAGATAGAAGACACTAGATCATTCAGTTGATCTGTCGCTTGTTGAACACATTAGTTATGATTAACGAACAGGTTGTCCTCGATAAACATATTGAGGAAATCGCAATCTCAAACCTCAACGGACTATTTTACAACTATACAGGATTCAGATTAGCCTTAGTTCATTGCACGCCTTTTTCGGCGACATGCCTTTCTACCTCATGCATATCTTCATCGTCAGCAGTTCCCTTTGATCTGCACCACACACATACTGGTGTGGCTGAATAGTACGAACAACAGCACGTCTTACACCTCGTGTGCCCACTGTTTAATGGGTCCCTCCATGTTTCAGCCAAATGACAAGAAGATCTCCCGCATGCCAGCGTTCCGCGACAAAAGAATGCTTTAGTCCGCAAAAGAATGCAACCAATGCGGCTGCTTTACGTTGCAATTATCCAAACTTAAGACGGAAGAGGGGGTGGGTTTGCGGCCACCGGAATACCCTGTACGACTACTCCCAGGTGTATACATTTAGGCGCTTACCTGTCGAACTGGGGCACAGTCGACAGCACAATGAGTGTGAGCGTATGGGTAGTATCCTGTAACTGGGGTGCGAGCCAACGGTTACAACGAGCTAGATTTGTGCAGCGAGACAGTTCCAGATCGTACAATGCGACCACCAAGCACAATGGTCAATCGCAAACACGATTACATTGTGCTGCACGCTGGTTAAGGGTTTCGGGTTTCCATACAACGCCACTTTAATCGCCTAATGGATTATGACGCCTGTGGGACGGTAGATTTCTAACGCTCATATCACTACGGTTTGCGCGGTGATTATTATGGCGCGAGAAGAAAGCGAACATGCTTTCTTAGGGACATTTAACGTTTGCTGTACATGACATTTGTTTTGCTCAAATCTTTCTAGTGATATTGTTTCGATTGTCCTGAGCGTAAATTAGTACGATTGAATGTAATAAAATTAAACTGGAAAGTGGGGATATTGGATCAACCATAGGGCACTATACAGCAATACAGAGTTTTGCCTTTACTATGATATCCTAAAAATACTGAAGAATCATCCAAAAATGCCCTACCGTTAATCACAGATTTAATAATAAAAAATATACATACTTTACTCTGAGGAGAACGGACTTTATTTTGTTTTCGACTTCAAAAGAAGCTTCAGAGCTACAAAAATAAACTTAGGGTGTCTATGAATTTTTGTGACTTATCACATCACATCTAGTTGCGTATGGAGTATATATTCTATATACTCTTAAGATAAATAATAAATTGCATATATTTAGGCGTAGAGTGGCGATTACAATAACCACACATTTTTAAATATATTTTTCGATATCTGAAAATCAATTCGTAATATAATCGATTTCGTAATATAATTTCAAAGTAATGTAACTATTTTTGCAGAAAACATTGAGTAAAGTAATTTTCTAAACAATATCCATTTATATTAGCGTGATGTAATGCTAAGAGCAATGTTATGCTCAAGGTGTACAGTATCAATCGCACAGTTCAACCTTATATGGAGTCATGCGCCTTAAAGTATGCAATTCATTACACAAAAATTGCTTTGCATCATATCAAAGTTGTCATACCTTCAAGTCTCTCAAACGGGGGATGAATACTGCATCATTGAATCTTTAAAAAAATGCATGAGTGAATGACATTTTTCCATTCTTTGGTCTTCCCCTGGCCGCTTCAACAAGCCCCATACGCGATGCATCAGATTTTTGCGTGTACCGAAAGAGTCTACAGCAGAACGTCTAGTAGAAGAATGTCTTAAATCAAGCGTGTAACGTCCAAATCAATTCCTTCACTATCCTGTTTCACGCTCCGGTACGATCGCTAATGAACATACCCGGGTGGACCCCGGTCCCCGCCGATGCGCCGATGCGTCCCATCTTCGGTACGCATCGTTCGGAATGCATTTTGCATCCATTTGATTGCAGTGATGCATAATGCGCTTGGCCCATTTCGTGTTGGTTGCAGTTGTTATTGGTGAACTCCTGCTAGATTATAAACGTTGAAAAATAGCCGAGGGGGAGGGAGAGGAGTTGGAGGCTGGTGGGTGTGGGAGCGCATTTTTCGCTGACTATTTTTTTGAATTTTTAATCAGTTTGGGGGTGGTTTGGTTATTCCTTTTTTGACATTACTTCATTTTTGACATTCAGGAAACGCACCCACACACATAAAAGTAGATGGTTAAATTTGAAATCATTTCCTGAAGATTTTTTTCCCGATTCTATATTTTTCGTTTTGTTTGTTTTTCCCCGTTTTTAGGGCCTTTTTTTATAGCGAAACGGTTTAATGTCCTATTGTGTGCGTGTTGTTGTGGGTGTATACTGTGAAAGAGTAAAGAGAAGGGTGTATCCTGTGTGGAGCTTCTCGTTCAAAACGGTTTCGTAAACGTTATTATGTTTCGCTTCACCATTATGCATCGCAAAGCGGAATGACATATTTGTGTGTGTGTGTGTCCCTCTTTGCTTGTTCCTCCATTTGCTTTCCGTCCGTGCCAGCAGAGAGCACGATGTAGTAGAACGGGTACAATGTGACTACCGGAATGAAGGGAATGTCTGGAAAGAAGCAAGACTCTAAGGAAAGCTTAGAAAAGCAACTAAGGAGCAACTCGTAACTCACCCCACCATACTGTTGGAAGATTTGTAGCGTTAGGAGTTAGGAGTATAACCCCAGCCTCCGCCCACCACCTCCGCTCAGCCCCCCCCCCCCGTGCCCCACAAAAATGGGTTGCCACGGTGAAGGCGGCAAGACTTGGGACCCGCAAGTCGTAGCTGGTGTAACTGATGCGAAAAACTGCAAGCATCCGAGGATGCTCCAGCAAACGGCCTGTAGCGTGGTGCGAGTGTGACAAAGAAAATGGCACCCATGAGTATGTGTGTGTGTGTACGAGTCGGCGTGCTGCCATCGCGCCTTTGGTCCTCACCGACCATTGAGGCAAACTCTGCTGACAAGGGAAATAGATCACAAACCACTGGGAACAAATTCCTTCTCCAATAAGACGAAACCACAAACGCGCACGTGTGTGTGTATGTGTGTGTGTGTGTGTGTGGGTAGGAAAGAGATGTCAAAGGATGGATGTTTGTGCGACCGAGAGAGGGAGAGCGAGAGAGAAGCGGTCCTCAAACGGAACGTGGTAACACTGAACAGGCGGTACCACAGTTTGAAATTGGTCCGCCAAGAACGCACGTGTTCGCCCAGCTGGTGGTCCCGGTCTTTCGGTCATAAAAGTGGATTTACATGAATCTGCATACGGGCTTACTGGATCTTTGGTGCGCTCCTCTGGTGGTGATCGACTTGGTTTTGGGAAGCTTTTGCTGATTTTCTCGCTGGTTAGTCGAGTCGCGGAGAGCTCTCGAGCTATAGTGTGTTGGCTAAGGTATCGGAAGATCTCGTCTAAAATAGTACACGGTGTGTCCAGAGCGACAGTTTACCAGCGAACAGGAAGGTTAGTGAGATCGTGAGAAAGTTTGCAAACATATTTCCTAGCGTACTAGTAGCAGTCGTGTCACGATCTATACTTATATTATCCACCATCAATCAACTTAACACTACGTGACATTTCCAATGTTACAATTAAGTGTCAAGGAGTTCAAACTTGAAAACTAAAAACATGTGTTTCTGATATTAGTGTGTGCATAGCTACCTTGCAGTAAATAGTTGTCGCTAGTTGGTCGTCAAGAATCTACAAAATGGCGTATTCATCCCGTATACTACAAGCCACCATCCCAGTGTTACTCCTATCGTAAGTACACACCGATAAAACCTTCCATTGTTAATTGATGGCCATGTTGTGCTGCTGTCTTGCCACAGTAAACAATCAACCAGGCTGACAGGTTGGCACGGTCCCGATAATTGCTAAATCCGCCAAGCACTCCCTAATTGCATGGTTTACAGGCGTTTAGCAACCCATCCCATCAGCGTTATGGAGCATTTATATTTTTAATTGTTGGCCCATTGCGGTGCAAATTTTCGGTCCCGATTGCAGTGCCCATGCTTGCTGCCCTATAATTGACGTACTCTCGCATCCTGTCAGCGATGCTGCCTGTCCACCATTGACAGGCAGCGTTGCGTCCCAGGCCGCAGGACACACTAACCACTTAGCAAAGGACACTTGCACACTGCCCAATAGCCTAGGCTTTTTTATCGATTTAGAGCGTTTTTTTGTTGTTGTTGTTGTCCTCTTTTCTCTTTTGCATATCTGCACACAAATACACGCACACTAAAACATGAAGAGCTACTTGCTTCTATTACAACAAAAAAAAATCCTTTCCAGCATCTCGTCTTTCATTTTTCGTTTCTTCTTTTTGTTCTCGGCACTTGCATTTTGCCTTGGTGCCCTTTGCTGTACCTTCTACTTTTTAACGTTGCAACCCCTTTCAAAGCCCCTTGCTAATGCATCCTTGCTCGGCAGGGGATACAGAGATACAGGGGTAAGGCGGGGGCTTTTTGCACACTTTAATGCCGATTTTCTCTTGTGGCAAAACGCGTGATGAAGTGTGAGTGAGACGCTCAAGCATTCTCGGTGTTTCAACGGTTTAACTGGTCTAATTACATTTAAGTGGTTGCGGTCGAGTGGTGCAGTTGAGACGGCAATTAGTAGTTTGCACCCAAAAGCGAAACGCGAGCACATGATTTCGTTCGCCCCGGTTCCATTTCACTGTAACGGAACGCTTAGTCCCTATTCTGGACTCCTCACGGGGCTAAGTGGAGGAGGAGTGGTGTTTGTGAGTGCGCTTTGGAAAGGAGGAGGCAAACCTACGCCACTTGCAACGTGTGAGGCTAGGATAGAGGGACACACAGTCCTTCAAGTAAGTGTGGTTGCGTAAGAAATTTAAGCCCCGTCTACGTATGAGAGCCGGATACATGAGCATCAGACATCAGAGGATATCAGGATGTTCCAATTTCTTTAATATCGCTATTACGGGAGGGATGTTGTAGTGCGATATGAAATCAGGCCGCACGTTCCCATGACTCCATTACGAATAGATAAGTCGAACGCCTTAATTGCTTTAGATCAAGGCCTCGAGGTCCTTGTCATTAATTCTCGCGATTTGCTACACTTCAACTGCTTTCCCATAGCTGTCAACAATAATACCTTTGTTTTGTGTATACCAACCTAGATTGACTGGTTTACCACTGGATGCAATAGGCAGTGTGTTGAATCCTCCCGGTACACTCGAAAAGAGACTGTTAGGCCCCACCAACACCTCCATCAACGGCGACGGTAGTCTTCATGGCAAAAAGTATAAGTTCTTTTACATCGTTCCCAGGTAAGAAAGGTTGATCGTTAGCTACCCTACCCTGCCGCAGCTTCTTAGTCTTCCATCTCTCATTTTCTACATATGCTGGTGTTGTTCCAGTCTCGAAATATTAAAGTTCACACCTACCACTGGACACAATGTGTCACGGTTGGCATCAGTCGGTTCAGTTCCGACCACCCACCGTAATACCTCGGACGCCAACGTACTACTGCTAGCTCCGTCCTTTGTAGCCCTTAGTGACGGTACACCATCAAGACGGCTTGCTGATTCTGATCAACGTAGACTATCTTTGGATCTTCACAAACTACGCCACTTTGCCACGATTGCAGGTGTACAGCAACCAAAAGCCGGATTGGGTCAGCGACCTAAAACGCATTCTGTAGAACGTGGTCCTTTCTCTAGTCAGCTACACAACCAAGACGAGCGACCTACGCCCTATACCTATCGTTCACTACTGCCGGATACGTACCAAAGCTACAAGTCTAATCGATACTACATCTACACTGAACCTATACGTCCTCGGGGAGATACTGGTGATAGAGTCCAGAATCGACAGCCTGTTGAAGAAACGTCCGAGGATACAGTACGTCCGGTAGGATCGGTGGTCTATCACCGACAGGCACGTTCATTCAACGGAACGGATGACTATCCGGAGCGAGAGAAGAGCGAACGCTTTAAGCGTCGAAGTGCGGTCGATGATATGCTTAGCAAGAACATTACGATTATATTGGAGAATCTCCTGAAGCGATACGAGAACTCGCAGATACCAACGCATGGACAAGGTAAGTTTGAGGAATGTTATGTCGGAACCATTCCAGCTAATAGCAGCATGTATCCATATTTGACAGGTGTTCCAACCTTGGTGCAGACCAACATACTCATACGAAGCATGGGTCCTGTGTCAGAGCTCGATATGGTAGGTAGATTGGTACGCGTTTTGCTACACACAATACTAACCTCACGCTGTATTGGACTGGACTGCAGGACTACTCGATGGACTGCTACTTTAGACAGTACTGGCGGGACAAACGGCTCAGCTTCCACGGTCCAATCAAAAGCCTTTCGCTCAGCATCAAAATGTTGGAGCGCATCTGGCGTCCGGACACGTACTTCTACAACGGTAAGCACTCGCACGTACACACAATCACCGTCCCCAACAAGCTGTTGCGTCTCAGCCAGGATGGTGAGATACTGTACTCGATGAGGCTGACAATAAAAGCATCCTGCCTGATGGAACTGCGTAGCTTCCCGATGGATCGTCAATCGTGTCCGCTGGTGCTGGGAAGTTATGCCTACTCCCGGCAGCAGTTAGTCTACCAGTGGAAGGACGAGGACTCGGTTAACTTCGTACCGGGCATGACCCTTAGCCAGTTCGATCTGATGAGCTTCGGACAGAAGAACTACACGTTCATAAGACGGGAGGGTGAATTTTCTGTCCTGCACGTGTCGTTCAACTTGCAGCGTCACACCGGGTACTTCCTCATACAGGTGTACGTACCGTGCATTTTGATTGTGGTACTGTCCTGGGTTTCGTTCTGGATACATCGCGAAGCGACGAGTGATCGTGTTGGGTTGGGCATAACGACCGTGCTGACGCTCTCGACGATCAGTCTCGATTCGCGAACCGATCTGCCGAAGGTACGGTACGCTACTGCACTCGATTGGTTTCTGCTGATGAGTTTCTTCTACTGCATCGCGACACTGCTCGAGTTTGCCGGTGTGCACTACTTCACCAAGGTAGTACACCTAGCACCTGATCCTTTAGTGTGCTGCTCTGGCCCTGTAGAATGTTATAATGTTGTTGTTCCCTATCCTCGCTACAGGTTGGAAGTGGTGAGATACCACTAGACGAGGAAGAATGGGAAGATATGGAAGGTGTAGAAGAGATACGAGATTTGCCATCCCTACAGCAACATCTCAGTACGGCCGCTGCTATTGAATCACCTCGTCTGCTTGCTGCCCGCCGCCGTAGTTCGCTGATCTGTCCCATCTACAATGATCCGACGCACATGTTCAAACCGACGTCTTCGCACCTCTCGACGATGGAACGCACCACGCAAACAGAACCACCGAAGGAACCGACCTGGAAACAGGTATGGCTGTGCTTTCTCGGTGACGATCAGTTTCGACGCCGTCGTCAGCGTGAAGCATCGGCCCGAGGTAGGTCATGGTAGCGGGGGCAGCTGGGATGTATGCTTACCAGCAAACACTAAACACTCTCACCCACAGGTGGCGGTAATCGGCACGTCAACAGTGTATCGCTCATCGACCAAGCTGCCCGAATACTTTTCCCGATGTCGTTCACCTTCTTCAACATACTCTACTGGCTGGTGTACTACACCTACCAGGCCGACTTTACCTGGACGCCGCTGAAAGAGGTTTAAAGTTTTTGCAAGTAATCGTCCAAAACTTGTGTCTCAACACCAGGCGACGCCATGCGAAAGCCCCTGGCAAAGGTAGGTGAGCTAAGCATTCTTCACATCATACATACCGTGGAGTGAAAGTATGCCCGACATGCACAAAGAAGAGTGTTGGGGAGGGCAGGGTAGTTTCAAGCTCAAAATTAGACTGGAAACAAAAGCGTGGAAAGCGTGCTAGAGTACAATGATAAGCGAATTCCTTACCAAGCAACAGGTATGCCAGCGTATGCTTCGTTACCTATAAAGTGTACGTATGTTTTCTTTTTTCCCACTTTAGTAAAACACAAACCAAGCAGAACAGGATGTTAAAGATGTGTTCTTCAAAGGTAAAAATGAGGTTTTCAGTAGAATAAACAAATTAGTACAAGTTAAAATGCAGATGGTAATTGCATCTCGTTTTTCAGCCTAAATGTATGCAATACGTTTGCACACGATTCAAATGAACGGTTTCTAGGGAAGTTTTAAACGAGCGTTATTGCATACCTTCCGGCGTAGTGTGACACAAATCCTTGAGAAGTTATTTAATTAGAAACATGGTAGGAATTGTAAAACGAATAATTACAACAGGTTTCCTTCTGGGTGAGGTAGAAAAGAGGTTTCACGACGAACCATAAGCTACAGTGATGGACGATACAGTATGGCCACCCTGTTCGATAAAAATGTAATCTTGAGGTTATGATGAACATTAGAGATGTGCGGACTGAGAAAGAATGTGTGAATGATTTAAATTCCTTTAGGCAATCTTCGTTTCTGATTGAAATAACTGATAAGTGTTTTAGCAATACGGCCTGAACATCATTACGAAATAAAAAAAAATGAAAAAAATTTTTTTCATCTGTAATGCAGATATAAAACGAATCTGTTCTTTTAAAAACTAACAAACAGGGTAGCCAAATATTGTATTGTACTGCACCATCACTGTCTGAAGAAAAATCAACAATCGTCGAGTCCGTCGTACACGTGGTACTTCAAATAAATAGCAAATACAAATGTGCTCCTGGAGCATCATTCAACAACCAACAAACAGGCGTGTAACACCCATGTGAAATGATTATCCCTAACGAAAGGTACAATAAAATGGCGCCTATTGAAGGTAGCAGGAAAACAAGCAGTTCATTTGTACACTCCATATCAGTAAGTATTTTGCGTAATAAAACTGCTCGAATTTCTGCTCGATTTAGCGTAGACGGCAACCTCTCAACCCCTTCGCCTCACCGTGGAAGCTTCTGCACGTGGAGGCGCCGATAAGCTCCTGTATTTAAGGGTAACTAATTATTTGCGGACGTGCCAAGGAGTACACCTGTCAAAGCAAAAGCGCGAAACCACCAGCACCCAGCAGCAACAGGTAGTTGGCTGGTCGATAATAGTACCCTGCCATGCTGTAAATCTCGCGCTTGCTTTTTCCTCACCCCATTTTGTTTCCGAGCGAAGGAAAGCAATGGAGGGAAGCGAACAAAACCAACAGCAACAAAAAAACCCTGTTTGAGTAGCTTTTTGTTTTCCGATACCAATGAACGACAAGTTTTGTAGATTTCTTTTTTGTTTTGTTTGTTTGTTTGGTTTGTCCTCTAAACTACTTCTCTGTCTCGTTCGTTTCAGCTCGTGGTTCACTCTCTCTCTCTCTCTCGGTCTCTGCAGGGTGCTCGGGGGCTTGAAATGCATAAAGCTCTCAGTCTAACCCTCCGTTTCGCCGGTTTTGTTCTGTAGCATCTTCAGCAAACCGGAGCAACTGTCGTACTAGAAATCCAGCAGTGTCCCGACACGGGTGACGGTGTTTGCGCGCGAATGTTCACGTGCGCTGCTGAGCTGTGCGGTTGTGTGCTTGTTCCGCTGCTAACGGGTAAAGTCTGTGTTCTGTTACTAATCTACATTAGTTCCCCGAATCGCAATCGAATTCAGTGACGAACGTTTCGCGCCTTACCCGGCACAAGTTACGTTCCAATGGGTCAAGTGAACGTGTGGTGCATCATACAGGTAAACTGTTCCGCTTGATCCTTGATCATCTGCACTGCTCGTAGCAAATTAAGCATTTTTAATTGCCATCGCTAACTGCATCTTATCCATTTAGTCGTCCTCCGGATTTTTTCCCTTAAAAAAAAAGGAAAGAGTTAACCGCATGACACCGTTCTACCGCAGTGTTTGCCAATCGATTGCCACAACCTTGACTCAGTTCTCAGGTGGTGAAATGCTTCAAGCCGCAACTTAGCGGTCGATGAGTTTAAAACATACACACATACACACAAAAAAGGCGGAAAAAAAATCTCACCACCACCAAACTGAAACATAAAAAGCAACCAAAAGGATGCGACACCGGCAAAACTGTACAGCACGGCACGTGTGTAATGGTGCATAGTGGGGTCTTGCTTTATTGACACGCTCTAGCATTGACGGTACGGCTCCAGTCAAAAGCCACCCACGTTGCATTATGGCATTGGTATTATCGTTCATTTTTATGTCCGCAATATAACCATAGAAGGTTTGCAAATAAAAGTTTTAAAATGCTAAAACTGATCCCTTCAAACGGTGTCACTACTGCAAAATAACTCATAAATGCTGCCTGATTGCATACTTTCAGGCGTTGCGATGCCTAGTTATATTTGGGTGGAAATGACGGATACGCGCTAGAAGAAGTAGGTAAGATACCCGAAAAGAACACGTGTAGAATAGTTGTTCTGCATCCGGCAGGACTTTCCAGTGCTGGTACTTATATTGACACGATGCAGTCTGTCTGCTATCGTTTCATCTCTCATAATTGATGGTTCCGTTAATGGCACACCGACCGCCATTTTTGGGGACGAGTGATGGAAACACGTTTCGGAAATAAATCTCCCCGAAGCACAAATTGCGCGTGTGGCAGGAAAATAAACAACCTATCAGTAATCTTCGGGAATTCCAAGTCTTCGGAGCCTGTGGATTACCGCCGGTAACGTCTCCTTCTTGGTACACGCCAAAACAGCGAGTCCAGTGCGAGAACATTTTCTGACAGCTGGACGCTACTGGCAGTTGATGTTTGACAGGCTTGTACACTAAACACGCCTTAAATAGCTGCGCTACTTTGTTTACATTGTTGAAGTTCGGACAGCGTTTTTGAGCGTCCAATGCCGCAAGCCTGCACACTAGTCGCCGACATACAATGTGCACTCGGCGCTAGAGCATGTTTACAGTATCGTGCCTAGTTCTCATTTTCACAAGCACAATCCCTTGTTTGTTTACGAAGATCAATGCCCAGCGACACTAGACACCAGTGGCGGGGCCGCTAGCCTCAAATCGAACCAGCATGTAACGATTACCGCCCCATTCCCAAGCGCAAACCTGTCCAATTTAATGAACGTTCCACAAACAACGTCATTTTCGCGGTAGTAATAATTCTACGCAGGGCTAACCGTTTGTGTTCCGAAAGAATCCGAAAACAAGAGGAGAGAACAGGAAACATTGTTTCCAATCGAGAGTCACGCAAAGGTAACGTTCGATTCTTTTTGCCATGAAATGCCCAACGGTGGAGCTTATCTTTCTTGGCCACGATTTGCCGATTATATCACAGACCGAGAAATCAAGGGGTTGTGATTTTGGGGGAGATTCTTTTTTTTTTTTTTGTTGACTTTGTTATTGGCCCCTCAGCACAAGTGATCGATAGTTTGGTTGCTTGTGAAATTAATCCAAAACGTTTTTCGCTGTAGTCATTCGCCGAGCGTGAGCCACGGACCACTCGCTTGCAAACTTTGGCAGTGGTGAAAGTGAACAATCAAACATCGATCAAATTTGTAATGCCTGGTTGCGTCTAGGCGTTCCAACTACACCGTCCGAACGGGTCGATGTCTCTGGCAGTTCCGTCTGTTCTGCTTGGTGATGGTCTGCGAGCGCTTAGGGTCACACAGTCGCCATAGTGACGGCGTATGCGCAAACGCCTGCGCAACGTGAACGATCGTCCCCGGTGTAGAGATACCTACGCTGGCGCTTACTGTCACTGCTATGCAGATTTATTCCGAAACAGTCCGTGCAACTAGCAACAGTGTGTGCGTGCGTGGTGTCTTATCGTACCTAAAGAGTGAGAGTCCTACACGAAAGTTCTTTACCTCTCGGGTGGCAGTCTAGTAAACAGTCTGATTCTGATTGCCGACATGCGTACGGGCGGTTAGTCTAGGTTACAGTAACTCTGCCAAAGTGACCTATCGATGAATGGCAATCGAACCGGCACGGTTACACTGTGCAATGCGTAGAAACGTAAGTATATGCATCCTCGTCTAATCGGTGTCGTAACGTCAGAGCCGTCTGAGATAAGATAAGCATATCGGACGCATGCTATAAGCAAGCGGATATCCCCAATTGTGTGTGTGTGTGTGCGTTCTCGAGGTGAACCAGATAATAGTGTATGATGCAATATCGGTTACTGTGCTGTACTTCGGTATTCATGTTGTTACGTTTGCCTTCCTCCATCAAACCATCAATCAGCAACTGCATGTGAAATCCTTCCAACACGAGCTGTCAAACAAGGCAGCGCCATGTGTGAGGATCTTCCAGCTAAGCCGGTAGCTATCAGTGTCCAGTAACAGCATGTCGCCCGACAGATGTCAATGAGCAAGCGGAAGTCAGCAACAGCATCCATTGTTTATCCTTCCACAACGTGTGCTACCACTATACGACGAGAGATACACAAGCCCTAGCAACGGTGCAGTATATCTATGCGCTTTCGCTTTAGGATTCAAAGACTTTGTTGTTGAGTGTTGCACCTACCAACAGGTTGCTATTGCTTTGAGATGGCACTTGTTGAGGGTTTTTATGGCTAGATTACAGGAGATAAACAATGTCTGCATGCTCAGCATGGCCCTACAAGTACACCACTGGTGCATCAATCACGCGTTACTCGTCGGTTGGAGATATTGCTGTCAACAGATCAACTTAGGTTCAAAGTCTCTTCTTCACACCTCCAAATCTCGCCGATCAGCCATACCTTTCTGACCGATCCTCATTGTCTTGATCGAGATAATTCCCCGTGCCACCGTCACCACCCCGTAACTTTACAAACGAGGCCTTATAGACTGCAGACACTGTTGACACAATGTTTTTTTTTTTCTTTGCAAGACCCCAAAACGCAGCGGACAACAAAAAAAAACCAGCACAGAACAGAATGCAACGGCGCGCGCGCGCTATTTTCAGCAACAAAGACCGAGCTGCAGCAGACGCAAAGCGGCAGTGGCTGCTGGGGCAGAACATGGGGTAACACGCGCATCGGACGCTATTTTTACGCATTCTACACCCGATACAGCCCGACTGTGGTGTGGGAACTAAGGCGCTGCCCCTTACTTTGTGTGGCGTGCGTTCGAATTTCGCTTTGCATGGCAGTACAGAGCGACACTGTTGAGACGTTCTGCGGAGTGGCGGCGCGAAAGTGCACGCCCCGGTTGAATGTGCTTTCGTTTTCGTTTCACGTTGGCAAGAATCTGTACCTCACCTGTTAGTGAGCAAGGTTCTTCCGCATCGTGTCCACATTTCAGTGGGTAGGACTGCGGAAGCAAGAACCTTTCACTTGCAACTGGCGTATATGTTTGTGGCTGTGTTGAAGAAATTAAAGCGTCAGCAAAAATGCAAAACAACAACACTCACTGCTACTTCGAGTAGGCGATAAGTGTGTGGGGAATGTGGAGGGTACTAGAGATACTCGAGCAACCACTCTAGTAAATGATCAGGTGTCAATATAGTTGACTACGGCTTATGGCTACTACTCCCATTCATGGCAGCCCTGACCATGGTGCAGCAGGGCAGGTAAGCGAGCCAGAGTACGAGACACCCTACAATGTGTAGCCCTGTCAGTTGAAGATAATTACCCGCGTGCGCTAAGTGGCTATAAATTCTTTCATCTCCTTGACAGACGGCTCTATAATTCGTCATGCTAGTCGCGATCGATAAGAAGCGGCACTGAGTGGTTCTGTTGTTTGTTGGCTGTAGACCCCGATCGGGCAGCACGATCGTGTGCCGATCGGTCGCTGTACCGCAAAGGCAATAAGGCCCTACTACATACCAACGCACTGATAACGAAGCGCACTGTAGATAATGGATCGGTTTCGTACGCGCGACAACGACCAGCTCCTGGTGCCGCCGCAGTCGTACGTCGGTGCCTCACCCGTTCGGTTCGGTATCACTCAGGCAAGTGTTTGACAGGAGCGTGGTAGATGGATCGAAGCGTTCTTGTAGTGTTGCGATGATGCGGAGGATCGTTGCGCGCACTACTACTCTATACACCCGCTCTACAATCAATATCAAAATAGACATCTTCTCCAGCAAGCTGCTACTGCAGTGGGCCTGTAGTTGATCCAATAAAAAAAAAAAAAACGAGCGTTCAAAATTAGTGCAAACTAAGCGACCCGTTGTTACAGTGCTACAAACCAGTACGTGTTTGTGTCTGTGTTTTTGTGTGATTCACCCGATCCAACAGTTATTTGATAACCAGTATGGAAATTGCATAAACATACGCCTCAAGACAAAGCAGATCCAAGCAACAATACGCTTATCGGATCCGGGGACCTCGATTGACAGTTGTGCATGAGCAGCACTTTCCAGTCAGAGTAAACAGAGCTATAGCCCAGGTTCTTTCCCGCCGTTCCATTTCAACATATTCTCTCGCTGCTCAATGTGTGTGGCCTAGCAGTGTGTTTGAGGTAGCAAGAGTCCTGAACTGTCTGTAAACTATTGTGACTTGTCAAGCTGTGACGCACTATCGCACCACGTGGAGCCGTTGATACGCTGACTCTGCTCCAGCACATCCCAACAAACCATCCGACTCGGTGTGGACCGCGATAAGAGATTTGCACCGCACCAAAAACCCCTCAGTGACTCTTCCGGTGACTCAATGCGGAAGAGACACTATAATACGTTCCGCATGCGCACACTGGTGCTAGAAGTCGATCTGATCTGGTCGGAGTTTTGCTTTTGCTACTAGTGCCGTTTGTCTTCTCTCCGTACACAGATGCGTAACATTCACCAGGCGAACGTGTACCATTCGTACTGATCTTAAGTGCTTTAACGTGCAAAAGCAAAAGGAAGAAGGTGGGCAGGTCACCACCTAGGGAGTGAGGCTAGTACCAGGCGAGCCTAGCGAACGTGGGCGCTCCGGAATCGATTTGCAGCACCAGGCAGGAACATCAAGATGACACACGGACCACCGGCAAGCCGCAAACGGCAGCAGCAACAGATCGACAGTGACATCGAGCAGAGCGTCACCGAGGTGGACAATGGGTTGCCAACACCGCCGGACGGTGGTTGGGGCTGGATGGTGGTGTTGGCCTCGTTCAGCATTCATATCATCAGTAAGTAGCCCTCCCGCATGCACGCTCCGTCACTAACCTTTGTAACGTATCGTCATCCAGGGATGAAAGGGGGGGGGGGTGGGGGGGGGAGGTTGTTAACCAACGTGGGTTACCAACGGCGCACGCTGTCTCAATAACAGATCAATCATAAACTCGAGCACCCGAGAGCGGACAGATAACGCCCAATCGAAGCAGCACAATAACTGCGTCAGTTGAACGATGATCGATGATTAACGATAAGCTGCACGCAATTGATCTCCCTTTCCCAATTCTCGCTCGCATCGGAATCTATTGTTTTGATAGCGGTTGATGGTCACCTATATTGCCTGTTAGTGGGGGTAGAGGAGGCTTTTGGGACTTTTATTACCTCACAGGCTCACCGTGGAGCAATGCAGTTCTTATTATAGACTTACAGCAGTCTCTTATTAGATAATTGCTGTTTTTGGAGTGTTTGGATGGTTACAACCTGCATACAGCAGACAGAAAATGGCTGACTCGTCTACTAACTGATGAGGTGTGCCCTGCACTTGACACATACCGCCTAAAAGTATGCAAAATTGATTTTAATTAAACAAACGAATATCAGCAGCTCATAATGATTAAACAGATGCTACTCCCGCCGATTTACAAATGAACAAAGGTTTGTACTGACGAATACAAAGCACTAAGCAGGAAAACAGCCCCGGCGCGAGTCATTCACTCTCCCACCATGTGTTTTCACCGCAGTTCTTTGTGCACGTCGATCTCTTACCGTCGCTTTACTAAAGCCCTTCGGTAAACGGTCCGTAAAACCCCGTGATTAATCCCCGCATTCTCGATCGGTTTGGAACGCGACTAGTCTTTCTTCACTGCTCCCAAGTGTGATATCGGTTGATCGCGTTTGATGCTAAATGCTGTTTTTTTCTCGTGTGGACACCAAGGACATACCTTGTTCTGGGATTTTGTTTGTGTCATCAGTGCGCACATACCACGTCCGGTATGGAACACAGAAGAATCGGTTGGTGGAGAAGGGATCACTGTTTGCGGAGAAAATTAAAACACAAACACTGTTGTTGTCGGAACCGGCAAACACACTCGTGTTTACATTACTGTGCGCGACCGTTGTTGCTGCGGCTATAAATTAAAGCACTAATTTTCTAGATGTCACAACCTTGACCAGGCAGGCTGTTGTTGTTTCCTTCGTGCGAGCTGATCTCGTGCTGCGAGATCCCTTCTGCGTACATAATCTTGTGTGTATGTGTGTAGGTCCTTGCTCTGTATTGATAAGAGGGCATGAGGGCATTATCATTCTAACAGCTGTTTAGTTCATGTCAAAAATAACATTTACAGCGCTTTGATTTCCTGTTTGTGTGAGGACAATCTAAAACTTCGGATAATAGGCTCGGGGAGCCTAGATGAAGGCAAGTTGTTTTGTTTTAAATAATCAAAAACACCTACCTGATTGTTGAGAATATTGTGTACACTGTGATTGTCATTGCATACTTTCAGGCGTTGAGAATCGAGTTATGTAGCGTACACAAGACTCAACCAAGAATATCAAGCGGAGCAAACAATTCGCTCCGAAATGGAATGTTTTTTTTTTTTGCAATTATAAATCACGATCAAGACGCACACTGTGAACCTGCGACCAGTGTGATGGCAGTGATATGCTTTAATCGTTCACCTTAGACATGCCTTACCCACTGATAATGGACGGGTGTCTCTGTGCCTCTGGAGTGTGGAAAGAAGGAGCAGAAGAAGGCGAAGTCATAAGATTAGCCGTCAAGGTGATGGTAAACACACGGTCAATAGGGCTAGTGCACGGGTGTGTGGAAGATTAGCAGACGAAGACCACGGCAAATGGTTCGGCTTATGGCTATCAAGATCCTGTTGTGGGCACCTTGCAACCAAAACACTCGCTTCCGGTTTTTAGCTAGAACGAGGTCATAGAACTTCAGGACGTAATCTGTCGGTTATGTTTAAACTTTGCGTGATAACTTCAGTGTCAAAATCCCAAAGAACTTACCCACCGATCAGCTGACTAGTTGTTGCAAGGAATCCCAGCATCTATATCGCTTAGAACCTCTAAAGGAGCTCAATCTGCCACTAGCTAACATGAAGAATTTCAAGTAACACATGCATTACCTAACATTGTCTTGATACTTTGCCTTTTTTTTTTTGACAGCCGACGGTTTGACGTATTCGTTCGGAATTTTCTACTCCGAGTTTCTAACGTACTTCAACGAAGGCAAAGGCTACACGGCATGGATCGCATCAATTCTCGTAGGCGTCACACTATGCTCAGGTACGGTGATGATCTCGTAGTAGGTCCCCACATAGCGTCCTTCTCATAGACATATCACTCTCTCCCACCTACAGGACCCATCTCATCGTCACTGGTTAACCGGTATGGGTGTAGGGCGGTTACGATAGCTGGGGCATTGCTGGCTAGTGCCTCGCTGGCAGTGAGCATGTACGCAACCAGCGTGTTCATGCTGTTCATCACGATCGGCGTCGGTACAGGGCTTGGGCTCGGTTTGATCTACCTGCCCGCAATCGTCAGCGTGACGATGTACTTCGAAAGACTGAGATCCCTAGCGACCGGTATTGCGGTGTGCGGTTCCGGCCTAGGGACATCGATATTCGCCCCATTGACGGAGGCGCTGATCAAGAAATTCCAATGGCAGGGTGCACTGTTGGCGATCGCCGGTATCGTGCTGATCTGCGTTCTCTTCGGTCTGATGTTCCGGCCGCTAGTGCACGAACCTAGCGCCGAGAAGGAACTGCAGGAACTTACCCAACATTCCAGCGCTGGTAAGTGTTTTGCCTGTGGCATTTGGAGAACTCTCTGAAACGTCTCGTTCCTTCATTTTCTATACTAGAACAAAGCAATAGCTTGAAACCACCCCCAGCCAACGCTAGCGAGAGTAGTCTGAAGCGCTCCAACAGTCACGGTAACATGGAGGCACCTAAAATAGATCTCAATGCGGTACGTCTGTTTGCTATAACACTCTTGTTCTCGTCTGTCAGTCTAATCAACTCTCACGGTCTATCCTTTTGCAGAACGGACACTCAGTAAGTGGACACAACCTAGACAAACCCTCCCGTGCCACACCACCTGAAGACGCGAAGCGTCTGGGTCTCAGTCAACCTTTGCTCACCACACCCGAATCACAACAGCAGATAGTGCTGAAGCGTACCGAGAGTGGTACCATGTACCGGAAGGACGCACTCTACACCGGTTCCGTACACAACATCGCATCGCGCCACGCCTCCCAGGCGAATCTATCCGTCTACGAGAAGGGTAGCTACGGCTCTGTGCAGGGCAATGGGCTTCACCGGCCGGTCGCCGAACCGGATGCCCCAGAACACTGCTGCGGCTGCATACCGTGCTCGCGCGAAACGTGCGACACCTTCCGCGAGATGATGAACTTCTCCATCATGAAGGATCCGATCTTCATCATCTTTACCGTGTCAAACTTTTTGACGAGCGTTGGCTTTAACGTACCGTACGTGTATCTGGCTGCGCAGGCACAGGTGCTCGGCATTGGGTCGCAGGATGCGAGCTATCTGCTCGGCATCATCGGTATCGCCAACACGGTGGGACGCATTGTGCTCGGCTATCTGTCCGACAAGCCGTGGGTTAATCGACTGTTTGTGTACAACTGCTCGCTAGCGATATGTGGCATTGCGACCGCACTGTCTGTGTTCTGTCTTGATTTCTACTGGCTCGCGGTGTATTCGGCCGTGTACGGTTTCACGATCGGAGCCTACGTTGGACTGACGTCCGTTATACTGGTCGATCTGCTCGGCTTGGAGAAGCTGACCAATGCGTTCGGATTACTGCTACTCTTCCAGGGTATTGCCTCGTTCGTGGGACCTCCGATTGCAGGTAAGTTTTGGAGAGAATCCTTTGCGGCGCGTATTTCTACCTTTCAAAGCAATATTAAATACTCTTCCTTTTTTTCAGGCTGGCTGTACGATTACACACTCTCGTACGGACCCGGGTTCATCATGGCCGGTACTACGATCGCCATCAGTGGTGCGATGCTGTTCGCCATCCCGTCCCTGCAGCGATATCTAGCCCGTCGTCAAACCAATGACGCTACGATGGGCGCTCCGATAGAGTAGTAGCAGCAGTGCGTATGAGTGCCAGCAAGAGGCGAAATCCCTTTCATCGAACCACCTTCCATCCACTGCTACCGGTCGTGTTCCCATTGGTCTTCTTTATCTTCTGCTTCCTCCCATCAGTCCAGTGTCGCGCGGCAGGGAACTACATAGGATTTTTTTTTACCTCAATTTACTACTGTGTACCGATTAGTGGATAAGCATGTACGATAGGCTTTTAGCTAAATGGCGACTGGAGACGGTTATGCTGACGCGAAACGAGCTCAGCTAGTTAGTCGTGTTTTTTGGTTAGGAAGAGTTAGAACTTTTTTTTATAGTTTCTGTTTTTGATTTTTCGTTTGCCTTAATATTGTTCGAAAAAAAAATTTACAGTACGGAAAACATAAGTCTTATTATCATTCATTTCTTTCTCCGTCCTCCTCTTGACTTAACGACCTTCTAGGTCACGCCGGCCATCGAATGACTTACTGGAGATTGTAGATATCACGTAGTTGGATAGTCAGTCCTCAGTCAACTAGGGAACGAGGGATGTGATTTGAACCCTGCCGTGTGAACCCCAGAACCAGCGCCATTGTCGCCTATACCACCGGGCCGTTCGTTATGTTTTGATGAGCGCCTAAAAGGTATGCAATCCGTATTAAATCGTCATTTTTTTGCCCTGTGTACTGTCCGTTTCGCACCTTCATGTACCTCAGATCTTCCCATCGGATCATGAGCCCGTCAAGACATTTTTCTTGCAGACGTTTTCTTGCAAAAGGGTACAAAAACACACTTCCCGACGCACATCTCAAGATCATTCTTAGAGCTCAGAGTGGCTTGAAAGTGGAGTTGGTCTGACCGGCTGTGACGGATGCATAGTTCAAAATACTCCAATTGAATTGAATTTTACGATGCCTAAATGGCTAAGTAAACCCTGTATTTACTTCGAAATTTTAGCACAACACAGTGCTTCGATGTTCGTTTGAAGAAGGTATGCAAAATACGGGGTGGCATCGTAAAAGTGGTACACTTTATTTGGCTAATAAAATTGAAAGCATTTTTGGTTTGATTTCTTTTCGGAATCGATTTAAATAATATCTTTAAGTACTAAACTTGCCCTTCACTTAATTTATTTGAAATCTTTCACCCTTGCTCGAACAAAATCCCTCTGGACGAAATGCCAGAAGCAGTTGTGCGTCCGATTTGCAACGATTTCAAAAAGCGTCTGCAGGTCGTTATCAAGTGCAAAAGACTTGAAATATATTAAATGAAATGGAAATTTAGTTTTAATAGATGTTATTTAAATCGATTCCGAAGAGGATTTCAAAACTCCTTTAAATTTCATTGCATAAACAAAGTGTATCACTGCTACGATGCGCCAACTGTAGTGTTGGTCCCTTTTATTTTGAATCGTGTTTAAAAACAGTTTTAAAAAGAATTGCATAGTTTTAGGCGTCTTACTTGAAAAAAAATGTAAACAAAACTCACCTTTCTTCGGTTTCTTTCACTGCTCGCTATGACAACATGCCATTTATTTTAAGACAAAAATATCCATCCCTTTACCTTTCGACCTCACCACACACACACACACACTCACCCACCAACGACCAGCGAAGAGGGCTAAAAAGATTTTGGGAGGACAAAGTTGTTACGCGCGGATTTTTTTTATTACTGCACGTTGTGATACAAAATGGCACACCCGGATACGGAATGGCAACCGTGGGTGCGATGCAATTGCGTAGCGAAGAAGAGAGGTACGAGAATACGGTAGTGCCGTGCACGTACAACCGAAGCCAAAAATGGAAACCGAGCCGATCATCGAAGTTTGGTTGATTTTTGCGCCTAACACTAAATATATGTTTTAAATTTTTGTTTTCTTTTGATTTTGTTTGTTTGTTTGTTTAGTTTCGTTTCGTTTAGGAATAAATTGGATCAAAACCACGAGAAAGAGGATGAAAGATGTTTATCAAACTTTATAGTTAACGCGGGTTTTGGTCGCAAACCGAGCAAACCATCGATCAAGCTAACCATGGCCGACATTCGGTCGCTTTTGAGCTGTGTGTGCGCCACCCGGCGGTGCGTGGACAGTGAATTTTAGTGTGTATCAAAATGAGCAAAGGTGCAAATATTTGAACTTGAGAATAGTAGAAAAATCGTTTCATGCTTAACTGGTTGGCTTGGAAGGGTGAGCGAGATCCTTGCTAGCAGTTACAAACAACCCGTAAGCCATGCAGATTGCATACTATCGGGCAAATATTTTTAAAATGTTGGTCTTCGGGAGATTTAGCTCCCAAACGTTGAATCGAAATCTAGTTTGCAGATTATTTGTAACGTTTAACAAGGAAATATCCCCCCTTTCTCTTTCTCTTTTCTCTCTGCCTCTCTCTCACTCTCTCTCTCTCTCTCTCTCTCTCTCTCTCTCTCTCTCTATCTATTCGTTTTTCCTCCCTTACTTGTGAGCAAAAGTTTGAACCGATACAATCCAAATGGATAAACAGTAGGTCCGTTCGGTGTACGGGAGCTTCGCAGCCATATACTACCTTTAAGAACTGTTACTAATATGTTCCCGCTAGCTGCTTCTATCAATTCTCACTCTTCACTCTTCACCGGTGCGCTTAAAGTGTATATGTTTTGAAACCCACACGTTTAAATCACAAACAACTGTGCAACACTCTTTAGGGCTTCCTCCCATAGCTGCAGTAATACCCGATTTTAGGGATTTATAGGCTAGCTTCTCTCTTTCGTTGTATTCCTCTCTCTCTCTCTCTTTCAATTCCTCTCTTTACCGCCCTTTCTTTTCTTTCTTCTCCTACTCACTGACACTCGTCTCACTCACGGATTAGTTTTTTTTGTTGTTGGTTTTGTCCAGTGCTTACACGCACGGTAAAACGCATCATTTCTTCTAAGTGCCGTGAAAAACAAGTGAAAAATAACAGACAAGTGTTTGTCGCGAGGTGTCGATATGTTTTTGTGTGTGTGTGTGTTTGTTTCTTTTTTTAAATTTTCTATCTTGTACAAGAGCGTGTTGTGCCCTTTTTTGTCCATTTGCTCTAAGCACAGGAACCCGACGGACGTATTCACTCGATCCCGTATGTCACAACCAGTTGCTGAAGGTCCCTGGGTCGGTTACCACTCGGGTTAAGTATCTGCCAGGCAGTACGCAGCTGATCCAGGTTGGCCGTTTCTGTCGCGATCTAGAAATACGGAAAATCGTGTTTAGCATCCAAGACACGCGCTAAGCTGTTGCACGGGGATACACGGCCATCACTTACCTCACTTTCGTTCAGCAGCTGTGCGATCGTAACGCGCGTCACGAACAGCTCGTAGCAGAGGACACCCTTGACGAAGCACTCGCCATAGTTGAGACGGTGCAGCACGTCCAGTATCTCGACGCAGTACTTCTCTTTCTCGCGCAGCTCGGCCAGCGGCCGGTCGGACTGTATCTTCTTGATCGCCTGCAGCTTCAGCTCGACGGTAAACTGGTTCGTTGGCAGCAGAAACTTTACGATATGATCGTTCAAGTAGTCGATGATGTAGCTCGCCTCACGCTTGATCGCGTTGTTCAGTATCATCCGGCCGGCAATCTCCTGGATCTTGCTTGCCTTGATGTTGTCCATCTTTAGGTTGCAGCGATCGCATCGCCAGAGGGACGAGATTTTGAGCGGATTGATTGGAAGCAGCCGCCCCTCCGGGCAGCTCTCCCGTACACATTTCAGTGCGCCGAGATATGTGCCGGATTCCTGGTAAATGTATGAAACTGTTTAGTGGTGGAAGTTACAGCAAAAGGCGAACGAAAAGGCTTTAACGCTGGGAGTAAACAAACTAGTAACGCCTAAAGGTATGCAATAGAGTTTAATCCCTTATTATTCTTTGCACCGGTGGGTCAACTACAAAGAACCTCTTGGTCGAAAATAAACCCGCAAAATTAACAAAGTATGTTCACGTTCACACCTGAAAGTGTGCAATACTTATTTGAATTGTTCTAAAGACTTCTAAAGAAGAATTCGAAGAAAGTAAGCTACAAGAGTTCGCCAATTTAGATCCTCACTCTCGACCACAAGAGCAACCTCAGGGTGCTACTGATCATTCTCGTTTGGTCAACGGTTCTAGAATTCCGGCCTCCTAAGAAAATGTCAACCAGTTTGAACTCGGTCGCCTAGGTTGGCCGACGGTTTAACAATCCGGATAGCTTTGTCCCGGGGCAAGGGCAAACCACATGTTAAAATGATTGTTTGGATTCACGTTCCATGTTCTGCTCGGGGTGTTAATCGAACGATTTTGTGGGCACTGTGCAATAAAATTGACATCTCTTAGTTCTACCCATCAATTATTCTAAAGGAGGCCTTTTCGAGTCTTTTACCAAAACTAAAATCCACAAATTGCATACTTTCAGGCGTGAGAGACATTAAAGACATCTTGTACATAATAAAACACCCTAAACCCTGTTCGTACCATATTCATTCTTCGCAATACGAGAAAACTATCCCCACTCTAATGCTTCTTCAAACTGTAACTGATATCTTTAATTACGTAGTCAAATTCAGTCCAAATAACAGCGTCCAAATCTAGCTTGTGCTCTAGTTTGCGTTTCGTAAAGGCGTAAAGTGTGCTTGTAAACTATTCGTTATTCTCAGTAGGATATCGTGTTCGAGCTCCATTTCGTGCACCCGCAATGTGGGCCGGAAAGGGGATGGAAACGGGAACCGCCAGTAAACGAGGCGACTGTGGTCAGGCAAATGTTTAATGCCGACAGGATCACACATATACCTGCCATGCTGGGCTGCCCGGTACTTGCGAAAGCGTCCGTCCATAAACACGACAGCCCGGAACATGCAACCCCCTACCAGCAGGGTACGAACGAATCCTTGGTGAAACGGAACCCATAAACTTTCAGTTACTATTGGCTGAAACCTTTGCGACATTTAGGCGAGAGAAGCAAACAAAAAAAGTTGGAAGTAAAAGACTGTTTTAAAGATTCCCTGCACGCAAGCTGGACGGTCCACTTGAGTGTTTTTTTTCTTCAAAATTGAGTACATACTTGAGTGCGAAAGACACTACAGGTGACCACAAAACTTTGTACTAAGACTTGAAAACTAGCTGCTTAGTTGTACAACATTAGGAAAAGAGCAGCAGATTGCATACTTCTAGGCACTTGCCTTTGAATTTATATCTCAAACTAGGCTATTAGAGTATCAAAGTTATCGTTTAATACTCTTCAAAGTGAGCTTTCCTTGCCCGCATTAAAAAAAATGTGTTTTTATTTGCTTTGGTTTGCATTTAAATGTCAATATTTTGTCCAAGCGCACGTGGCGTCTGTTTTAGGGCACAGCCATTTAAACAGCTACCCGAGTGACCTGGGGATAGTAACACTATCATCAAGGTCAAACCCCTTTTTCGGTGTGCCATTGAATATTCATGATTTAAAATACCGCAGTACGCTGTGTCGTTTTTCTTTGCGTGATTTAAAAAAAAACCGCTCCAAACAACAAGATGGCGCCAGTTGGCACCAAAACACCGAAGAACAAACTACGCAACAGGAGCATAAAAAAATAATGGAGCAAGTACAATTATTAAACTGACACCACAAAACAAATCAATCAATCAAAAGTCGGTACAATTCACGATACGCATTAACCCACAAACCGGGCAAATGCAAGTTGGCACTAGCAAGCAGCTTCAACAGTTAATCGAATTTGTTTCGCTTCGAAGTACCGGCTGCGGGGATTCTCAAGTCCGTAAATAGCGAATTCGCGCAAATGGTAGGCAACACACAGAAATACATACCCCGATACACCCTAAAAACAAAAAGGTCACCGACGGCCGAAAGGTGATTGATTCGTTTTGAAATGTAAGGAAATATTTTACAAACAACGGCTGCCAAAAACGGCTGGGTTTTTTTTTTGTTGGAAGGGAAGGCAGAATTGAAGCTACGGTGATGCTATATGTCGAAGATTGTGTAATGGCAAATCATCTACAGCTGTCACAATGCTGTTCCGTTGAGCTATTGCACAGGTCTATTGCGTCAGTACGGTCTGCATTCGGTCCTGCATCGCAAGCCGGCAGGGGTAGGTTTAAAGTAATGAAAGGTTTCGAGTAATTGAACTTCACCAAGTTAAGCACACGCCGGATTTGCTGATTTGCCGATCATCCCGGCGAGGGAATCCTGGGGGGGCTCACTGGGAAATCGATACTAATGCTGTCAAAACATCGCCAACGCTTGCTTCTATCCTTTGCGGGTCGGCACAGAAATCACACCACCGACAGCACATGACAGCAATTAAAAACTCACCATTTGTCGCACATTAACAGCTGACAACTTCCCGAAAGATGTGCCGCCTCGTGCAGGTACCTCTATTGGCGAGAAGGAATCGGGAATAGCAGTTTTTAAAGTTTTTAATTTTCATACATCCACACCAGAGAACCGGGTTGGATAGAGGTGCAGCAAGGAAATTGATCCTTCAGAATCTAGAGACGTGCCTCTCCGGAGTCTCAGTTCCCTGAAGTTGAAAAAAAAGGCATCACCAATATTCGGACAAATCGGGGTTTCCTCTGGTGCGTGCTCGGTTGTGTATGCAATAGCGGCTGGTTTTTTGTTTTTTTTTTGCTTTCTTTCATCTCCTCCTGCGCTTCCCGGCTTATAGACATCGGTGGTCCAAAAATAACGACCCCGATATTAGAAAAGGGCAGTCAGAGAGCAGGTAATGTATGAACCGGGGGAAAAGCAATAGGAAACTCGCCTCAAAATAGTCGCTTATGCTGATGTCGTGATCAGCATGGGCAAATAAGTTTTGGTACGCTACGACACGGCCCATCATCGCGGCACGTTTTGGCTCGTGATGATATGTGGATCTCTTTTTATTTGTGTTTGGCTGCCTGCAGAAGACGAACCCTGCATGAGGAGATCAGGCCAAACTCATCAACTAGAGCATTTTGCTGGTCGTGGAGATTGCAGGAGTTGCATTGGATGGCATGTGACATAATTTATCAACGGACGCCAGTATGTCAGTACTGCAGTGGTTTAGCCTGACAACCACCAACAACCACACGACCCTCACCGCGTTTCAAAGGCACCTCACACAGCCAGTCTGCGGCCCCTCCACCACCCAGGTGGAGGCGTTGGCCGGAAGATTACGTTGGCATCAGATTACGAGTGTAGCCCGAAAATATAAATAACGAATCATCTGGTGTGGTTTGCGCGCACACGTATATGGATACGGTCTGTGTCGCAGCGGTCGGCTACCCTGACACCGTGCGCCACGGGCAGCAGATGATGCTGGGTGTTATATATATAGCAATGGGCAGACAGCAACATAAACATGAAGCTCAGGTGCATGCCAGAACCAAAAATTTCCGGTACATCAGATAGCTGGAAACACAGACACACACACACTCACCGTCGGATCCTTGCACCGGTCACAGCTGCAGAGAAAGTTCTTCGAGAAGCACAGATGTATGATGCGATGCTGCGTGCCCCACAGTATCTTGGAGTAGTTGTTCATGATCTGTTCACCTTTTTTGATAGGGCGGGACGCGTGGACCCGCATCCGGAGCTGATCGTCGAACACGTAGCGCACGTTCGGCCGGCAGCAGTGATTCATCAGCGCACCGAGTATGTACAGACCGCGCAGTATAATCTCGTGATGGTTGTTCTCCTCGTCCGCCACAATGCGGCTCGTTTCGAACGCGTTCGTGTTGAGTATGTTCACCACCTGGCGCAGATAGCGTACCGCCGGTCCGTCCGCGTCCAAATTCCAAAAGTAGCCATCCTTCAGCAACCGTTCGATCTCGGTCGTCATCTCCTTGCGCGGTGGATGGCCCTCCATCTGGAGCACGATCGAACGGTCCCGTTCGGACAGCAGAAAGCCCCGGATGGAGGTGAGCGCGTACAGGATGTTCTTCGAGTAGCGGCCCGCATCCTTCGGCTGCCAGCTCTGTATCAGCCGGCATTCGGGCGCGTGTGGCGATTCGGCCCCGACGGAGAAATCACACCGGCTGCAGATCGGCAAACGGCACCCACCGGTACAGAGCTGCAGGCGGCGCAAGATACAGTGGCAGCTAGCGCAGAAGATCACCTCGTAGTTGTTGACGCGCGGTCCCACCAGCACTGGCCGATCGATAAATACCAGCTCGTGGACGGCAATGTCACGCGTCGCTACCAACCCGCGACCGTACCCTTCGAACACACCGATATCCCACGGTGGTTCCCCCGGTGGCACTAGGTCGCCGAGAAACGCCATCAGCTCACCCTTGAACGTTTCCACCCGGTCCGGGTTGTAGAGGTCCGGTGCGGGCATCACCTCCGCCACCGGAGGTACATCAGGTACCGGACTGGGCGCACCTGTATCGGACGCTACCACCGCATCAGCATCGGTATTACCATTCTTCCCGACAGTTGCCATCGCTACTGATGCTTCTAAGTGCAGAGGACGCTAACCACGCTCACCACGTATCTTCCTAACTAAGTGTTCTGGTAAATACTACTGATACTACTGCTACTACTACTACCGACACTAGCCTTTTGGTTTTGCACCACGTTGTCTGATATATCACGTACGGGTGTTTTTTTTTTTATTTTATTTTGGTTGATTGAGTTTTGAGTTCTAGGTTTGGCTCTCACTGCAACACCTCCACCACCTCCCTCCCTCTTTCACTAAGCGTGCTTATTTTTTTAGTGCCGCCGTCCCACCATAATGTCGGTGTGTTCTGGTCTGGTTCGTCTGCCTTTTTTTTTTACCAGCTCGCAAACTAGACGATCCGGTCCAACCGGTACGACGGTCAAACGCAAACTGATTGCTGTCGGCGCGCACCCTGAGCAGTTGCAGTAGTCAGCGCCATCATGCGGTACCCAACCGCAACCGTCCGGTCGGTCGGTAACCGTTCGGCATTGTACCACCGCCTGAGCGCTTGGCTATTTGTGTGACCGGTAGTAAAGCGTACGAATTTCGGCTCATCTCATCTCATCGCTCACCGGCCATCGTGCGCTCCCCGTGTGCAGATTATTTCTGGCAACCCCAACACAACTCACTACGGTGATAACGTGCGAGCGTTATGTGCGTGTCCGCTTGACTGTTTCTCACCTCATCCTTCCCAAGCAACTGCTGTACCAGCTGGTTAGCACCTTACCTGATCGAACCTGTGCAATATGGCTGCTCTTCTTCAGACTTCAACGGCGTGCGGAATCCTTCCACTTCCAGTTCACAACACAAAACGATGAGTTTCACCACTGGCACGACACTGCCCGCACTAAATGAAACAGGTGGTTGTGAGCTTCGGGCGATATGGGGGCCACGCACTACCACCAAGCATCACTAGACGTTCTCCATTTTGGCGTACACGAGATGGTGCGGATAAGATATTCGGAGGCGCCCGGATAGCAACGGACAAGCACGCACACAGGACATGCCATTACTTATTAGAGCAAATGCCTTTTTTTTTTTTTTTTTGGTGTGGATATTGTAACTACAGCAACACAAGGCAGGCCAAAACGTATGGGAGGACGTTGATGGTGACAAAAAAAAAACAAAAGAGCAAAACTGGTGCGAACGGGTGAAACGCGCGGAACGAACGGTGCTAAAGGGCCTGTCGGGATAAAGGGGCCGGGCTCTCACCGGGAGCGTCCGTCCATCTTCGGCCGTGTGCGATTTTGGAATGGTCCCGACGCACACTCGAGATAAACCTTAACCTGCCCGTACGGACGACCTGCATACGCCGAACGGAGATTGTACTACGTCGGTCACGTATATGGTACATACATTTTTTTCTTCTTTACACATTCTCTCTTTCTCTCTCGCGCGCGCTCTTGTGACCCTCTCTGTTATGACTCCACTGCAAAGTTTTGGGTTTCATGTGCCGCGTATGCGTATATCCACCAATCCAAAAGCAGCGTTATCCTTCCACTGCAGAGAATCCATACCGATTTCTAGTATGGAGGATTAGTGTGTGACGCGTTGGAAGTTGCAGGCTCCCAACAGCACTGGTGGAGAGTGTGCGAACCTCTAGAGAAATTCGTGATATAATTTCCACGCATGTCGATCCGCACGATCCCTTCCGAAAATCTTCCGACGCTTGATAATGCCCACCAGTAGGTCGCTCCTGACACATCCTGACAAGGGAGTCCTAGGGAGACAGAAAAGAAAAAAAGGTCTCTTCCAGTACTGCTGCCGAACACGACACACAGTGAGAAATAGCGAGAGAGTTTGGTGATAAGAATGGGCTGAGAGACTGTGCGAGAGAGTCCTCGATAAACCTGGACCACAACACCGGATGAAAGCCCTTCTTAGGCGAAGCACAAACTTCCCAACCTACCGTTTCCTTTCCTACATACTAATGCGAGTGCGCGTAGAGCACCGAAGCACCAAACTTCTCACACAGGACTGCAGTGGAAAGGACACCAACCATTAGTCCACCGTGTGGGAAGGGTGCGCCGTATGCGGAGGTAGAATGTTCATAAAATATTTACTCCACAACTGCGCGATGAGCCGTGAGTGTGTGGAGTGTGAAGGACGCACGAGAAGTACGCGAGACATGTTGGATCGACCGCAAGGGAGCAAAAGCGAGTGTTGTGGATGTGTTGGTACATTCGCCAGCAACAAGTTTTCCTGCTTCCTTGCACGGCGAGGGTGTGTTTGAGGCTTTTCTGCCATACTCCTCCGCCACCAAACCACCAATCTCTCGGTACTTCAGTGTGAAGGAAATGTTACGCTCTAAGTTGTAGAGCTTGTAATGTGCGAAGCCTTCAGGAGGGTGTTGTAGAGTGGAGGGCCTGGCGGATGTCTATACAATATGTATCCGTAATGGGAATTCATCTTGATTGGAAGAAATATAAGAAGGAAAGCTGTTTATGAACATCTGCAAGAAGTTAAACTCGAACTGGTATTGGTCGTGGTTGATAGTTTTCTCAAGCTCCCCACGGTACTGCTTCTGAGCTTTAATTCTATCAAAATTTTCCATTCAAGATATCCGGGCTTCGTATGGTAGGATCGGAGTTAGAATCCGAATCTAGTGAGGACTGACTATCCAACTAGATGGTACCAACAAGTCTAGTAAGACATTCGAAGACCGGCATGACCTTGTAGCCCTGTTTAAGCCATGTTCTAAGTTCCAGAGATACTTGACATTTCTCATTTCCGATACCTAAATATCTAAAAATATGATATCATGTCCTGTGTCTTGCCATCTAACAACCAATCAACCGTGTCGATATTTTAGCCTTAAATATCACGTCCCAAAACCCCGGGAAAGTACACCTTGTACAAGCAATTCCTCATCAAAAAGGGCAGAACGCATCTGGGCAGTTGTACGAATTTCGCATCCCAGCTCACAGTCGCGCCAGTGTACTACACTAATCACCTGATCTTTTTCGTACTGTTTTTTTATTGTATGTCCTCGCTGCATCTTCGCTTCAAATATCATTTTCGGGTGAAATATGACACCGATTTAATCAACTGCTTCTCGGCGATGCTTGTTGCGGGCAATCGTGTGCCAACTCAGCCGACACACATCCAGCAGGGTCCTCACTCCCGCACACGCTTTCCGCCTCCAAAGCCGCGTACACAGATTTTTTGGCTAACGTTTCCGTCGGCAAAGAAATCGATCAACTGATATGTTGTCTCGCGCTGCAAAACACGACAGTGTGAACGAAACATCAGCCGACCAATCCAAAATTATTGCCGTGTTTGCTTCGGCTTTTGTCAGTCAGTCAGGCCATGCTGCCAAAAAGGATTTTTGCTTCGAGGGTTTTAGATACGGCAGGGCTCTCGGACATGAAATTTGGCTAACGAACAGGTTGTTCAGCACCAAATTTGAAAAGAAAAAACCTACTAGGTTTACCTCTTGGTAACGAAACGTGCCAATCGTCTCCCTGTTCGTAATCAACCGTCCCCGTAGCGCAATGTTCTTCCGTGCTGTCAAAATGATTGAAATTTATGTGTCCGCTCTTCTCTTAACGATACGTTTAGCTTCTCTATGGTATCGTGGAAGTTTTTTTTTCCTGGCGAGACTTGCAAAGGTAAACCATTACTCGAGGATTTGTGTTCGCCCTAAACAACCCAACAACTCTCACGTGCGGAGGAAAAAGAAAGCCAAATAAACAAACAAACCTAATCAAAATCGCGCGCCTCCCCAACAATCAGGAAGGTGGAGTGAAACGGTTTCCTCCCAAAAAAAAAAGCAACACGCAAAATTTTGTCTTTCAACTCGACTCGCTCGCTGGTAAATCCCAACCACAGCAGCAACAACCACACCGTACCAACGTTGACCTGATTATTGGTCGTATAAAAATAATTCAATTTGCTTGCCATTTATTATTAACGACAGGTGAAACGCAACTTGACAACTTCTACTCAGGAAGGTTGCAGGTGTGCTTGGCGACCTCTGTGGAGCAGCAAGCCATTGTTGCCTCTCGTGCTCCCTTTCACAAAACCCTTTTTGCTGCTTGCTTGGGCAGAAGAACGGAACTACTCCGATAAAGCTACTCCATTACGCAAAACGGTTTATAACCATCATTGCTCACGAGTTGTGGCATTTAAAAACCTTGATAGCGTTTCGATAGTTTCGTTTGGGCACGAAACCTACTTCTCCGGGGCCATAAAACCCGTTCTCCACAAAATCATGGGGGAATGGGGAGGAGGTGGATTGGATTAGGGGAAATCTTTTTCGATGCCTGACTCTACACGCGGCTATTTTGGACAACAATCGCGTTTAAGGAGCACATTTGTTTGGTGCCGTGACCAGGATTTAAAAACAAACCGACTTACAAAACAAGCTTCACATCGTTTCACCTGACACATAATCGGGCATGTTTTTTTTTTGCAATTCTATTTATGTAGTTTTATTAGTTATTATTTTCGTTACGATTACTATGATTATTATGCAGCAACACCTTCAACCAAAGGGTTTGCTTTTGCGATGCGCTGCACACTCAACGCTAATATCTGTTAATGTTCTCTCGGTTTTCTCTCATTTTAGTGTGGATGTATGTGTGTGTGTGTGTTCGTGTATGTGTGCATCTTCTGCTTTTCTTCTTCTTTGTTTATGTATTTCAAGTTAGATGCTAAACTATATTTCATAATCGTTACATTCAAATTAGTCGCAGTAGTATTCACAACGTCTCCCAATGCGATCCCCTCAACACCACACCTCATCCTAAGCTACCTCAGAGAGACCTCCTCCCCCTCTCATATGTCCCGTACCGTACGACCATTTTGACTATCACAATCACCTTGCGGTCTTCTTTTTTTAGTTATTATTTGTTTCTCTCATACATACTCCATTTTGTTTTTTTTTCTTTCTCTCTCTCTCTCTCGTCTCTTGATAGACCAGCATCCAGCGCTTTTTTTTTGGCGCTTGATTTTTGGCATTTCTTTCTCGCGTAGCATTTTTAATTCTGTTTGTAGTCGTACCTGCCTATATCCTTGTCCTATATCTACTAACGTTCTTCCTTACTCTTTAGAGCTATCTTTCTCTTGACATTTCCAACAAGTCATCCCAGATGTTCTGGGACAGAAAAAAAACGATTCTTTCATCTCTAGTACGCTAGTCTAGTTTTAAAGTCGCATCCAATTATTGGTTTGCTTCCAGTGCGGCCATTTCACACTGTTCGTGGAGATAGAGAGAGAGAGAAAGAGAGTACATATAGTGTACCCCTAAGCTGGTTTTAAAAACAAAAAAAACATCTATGTGTGACCAGCCTGCCGGAAGGCGGAACACCTTTTTACGATTGGACCTTGGAACATGGAACTGAGAACAACCGGTGGCAGCTTAGTCGCATTTGTTTTTGCTTCTTTTTTTTTTGGAATCATAGTTACCATACACTAAGTGGAAATACCTTGAGGAAATTTTTTTTTCTTTAATGAGTAAGCTTAACCATATCCGTTACTAAGCCACGCGGTCGAGGAGCACTATCCTATACCTTTCATCTACACCATCAATACTACAGAATGGCAATATGCCTTTCGTAAATCATATCTGGACAAAATCATACTATATCAGTACATCTTTACCACCCGGGACAGGTGCCTTCACTCCTTACAATGGGTGGTATTGGGCCCTTAAAACTTAACATCGATCAATCTGCCATGGCTTTTAGTGGTTCGAAGTTCTTCACCTTATTATTACATACTAGGTGTCCTTAAGCCTATTCCCTTGGTGACTTGGAGGCAGTAACGAATCTCACGTGTTGTGGAGGAGGAAAGCAAGAGCGGGCAAAGGATATAGAAATTAGATAACGAATATCGCGGATAGTGAGACCACCAAAGCGAGGAAACAGAAACCAGTTGGTATGAAATTGGCAGTACGTGATGAGACCGTTTTATTTATCCTACTCCGAGTCAGTCTACGAGCTTATTACAATCTAAAAAAAAATTACACTTCCAATATCGTACACAGTATATAAATGTCGACTACCTTTCGCTAATTCCGCTTTCCCTTAGCTGTTGCTTACATTCCCCGCATGGCTTTCAGTACGCTTTTTTGCTTATTTCTTGCCAGAGTTTTTTTTTGGGTTTTGCTTGCTAATTACAAGAAGAACTATGCGGCCATCAAAGAAATTAACGACATATTCACGATATATCATGGTGAGAAGGATTGAAAGTGAAAGTGAAATTGCAACCTCCCACACAAATACACAAGAAGCGGATGGGGATTAGGTGAGGGTGAGTGGAAGGAAGGGATATTAAAGGAAGAGAGTCCTCTCTTCCACTAGAGATGTGCCATTTTACACTTTAAAAAAATCTTTCCATTACATCCGATAACTTTTCATACTTGTGTTACTGCTGCCTTCTGAACACCCCTATTCTGGAGTTTCTCTTACTAGCTGGCTTTACTTCGGTTACGCTAGGGTTTTTAGTTAGGTTTAAAAACACAATTTAAAAAAAAACAAACATACACATACACGACAATTTTTTCTTCTTTTACAATTAATGGTTTAGCTTATCCACGGTTTAAAAAAAAAAACGACACGGCATCTCGGGTTCGATGGAGATGCGAGTTGAATACGTTACGGAGTGCTAAATAAGCTTACGCGTTAAATTAAATCATAAGAACAATCTGGAGCTCTGGCTAATGTAGCTGGAGCTGGGACGCCGTAGCGTGTATAGGTTTAAACCGCTTTTTCTTGCTTTCTTTTATTTTTGTTGTTGCATGGATAGTAATAGCAGCTCGGTTTCTCTGTTTTCAGCGTGCGTTCAATCGTCTAAATGCACAATGTGAGTGTGTGTGTGTGTACATATCGTGTAGCTAAGCAGATGTAGTGCGAAGACATCAAACTTTAAAGATGGACTCGACGGGGTTGAGCATCAAAATCGCTCCTGGATCACGCTGTATCTACTCGATTTGGTATTCAAGTTTAACTAAGCTCAACATAGAGAACGGACATAAAGCGACTAAAAAAAAGGGATATTGAAAGCAAACCTGGATCCTGGGTCTGGTATGTGACCTGGAGAACGTGACACATTTGCAGGATGCGTATATGAGGGCGTAAACTAAAGCGAAAAAGGTCCAAAATTTGTTCTTTCTGTTAGAGCACTTTTACTTTTGTATACTTGCAAACTAAAACATAGTAGGAGACACGTACACAGCTAAACATTAAGCAATTGTTCCGACAAGTCAATACTCGAAGTGTGTTGTGGCAACCAACAAAAAAAAAGTCTTTAAAATGCAATCAAATTATCTACTTTGGTTTCCTCTGCAGTTGCGGAACGAATAAGTCGATGTTAACACGTTAACAAACTGGTCATTGTGCAAAAATGGGCTCAAAAATTATCACAGTTTTTTTTATTTCTATATAATTTATGATTCTAAAACCATAAGAAGGAAAAATCATAAAACAACAAAAACAGAATAAAATTGACAAAAGCAACTGCCCAAGACAGTCTCAAAAAAAATGTGAAGGGGTTAAATAAAATTTTTCTATCATCCTACATTAAGGACTTTGACATAGTTATACCAAAAGACTGTTTAGAACTTGACATCTAGTCAGCCGTATTGTACTACTGTCACATACGTTATAAAATTGTTAAATTCGTGTTAAATAAATAGCTACAAATATTGCACAACATAATGTTACGACAAGCTAGTAAGCTTCGTTTCTGTTTTTGTTGTAATAATACTAACTGTATTTTTAAAAAATCCGAATTGAAATTGAACAGAACAGAATTTCACTAAAATTGCCTACGGGATTACGGGACGGGGGGTTATTAATTTAAATCAAGAGCCTGAACCTCATCCACAACCCATGTTTTACTGTACAAATAAGGGATCCAGTTGCGCATCGCTACAGCACACACACACACAGCTTGATCTCTGATTTAGGAAACGATATTCCTTTCTTCTTTAGTGTGTTTCCGTTGAGTTTTTTTTTTTGCTTCACATGGAGTGAAGAGGGAAGTGGGGAGGAAATATATCGAAATGAAGTGTAAAGGTCCAGGCGGCAAAAAACGCCCCTCTACATGCAAACGCACACCCGCACAATGGATTGGGCTTTCGTGTGTGGCTTCGTTTGAGATCGTCGACTAGACCAATAATAACCTAGATAGATAGCCTGTGCAGAAGTGATTTCTAGCGCTCTTCCATCTTCCGCTCGAAATTCCCTTTTCTCTTGCCTGTATTCCTGCACCCCGTATTCTCTACCCTACCCCGGTGTTGATGTGTTCCCAACCAAACGAAATCACTAGTGTAGGAGAGTGAGAGAGACAGAGACAGAGAGAGAAACAGAAAGCGAGTTTTCACAACAAAAGGAAAGGGATGCGGCGAATCGCCATTATTCTCCAATCGCAGACTGACACAATAGAAGCAACTAACAGTAGTAAAAAAAAGTTATGCTAAAACGACGTAGATATAAGCTTAATTTAGGGGTTAAAAATGTGCTTTTTTTTAAAAGGATTCAAAAATGGTATCCAAAAACCGATCGGTTTGAAGCTAAGACTAGGAAGTTTGTGACTTTGCTGATTGAATTTGTGACATTTACAGCGTAAAATAAAAACAATAAGGAAGAGATATCCCCTAACTTGCGATCTCGAATGGTTCGGGAACACTGCTGCTACTATGACACACACACATACACACACAAACGCCTGGTGTTTTGTGCCCATACATGCCATACTGTTGCGGCTAACGGGCAGGCGTGCTTCTATCGTGTCACTTGTCGGAAGTACATTTTAGACACAGGTGATGTGTGTCTAAAGTTTGTGCCTCAATCGCATGCAATAACGTAGTCCCCCATCTGCTGGCGGCAGACTGCCCAACCCACAACTAGTATCCAGCATCTTCAGCCCGTGTAGCAGTACTATCGTTCATCGCCAAGGATGGTGCCACGCGTAACGTTAACACCGAATACGTTTGGATGCTGTCGGTATGCAGCATGCTACCAGCTATTTCCATTGCCAGCACACGGTTGCACGTCAAGCGTCGGTGGAAATGACAGGAGAAGAAATCTCTGCAAAGAAGACAAAATGTTGTTATTTAGTAGAATCGTTAGATTAAAAAAAAGGTAGCAGTTACTCTTTTTTGTATATAAATTATTTTATCTGTCGCATGGATTACAAAAATTATTCTTACTAACTGAAAGGATGTGAAGAAATAAAGCAGTAGGAAGTTAACAAAGCACATTGATCGATTAAAGTAGATGAAAGGACGAGGACAAGATTGGACGAGGACGAGGAGACTTGCTATGCGTATTCTAGAGTGGATAGGATAGGGTAGGATAGGGTAGGAGTGGATAGGCAACAAGCAAGATCTTACAGGCAGAGCTGGTCTCTGCTTTGGAAGGAAAGTCTGACAATCAGACAATTCTCAAGTTTTTTTTTTTTGCGGATGTTACTCAACTTACGACCGTGTCATGGAGGGTGTTAGTTGTATGGAACCTTACCAGACCTGCCGAACGGAATCAGGACATAGTAACAGACCATTATTACGACACCAAACGGAAAACAAAAACCATTGAGGAATCTCACAAGAAGGTAAATGTTGAGGTCGTCAGCAAAGCAGACCATTGGGAGGGAGGGAATATGTATGTTTGAAGCACAACAAAAAGTATCATTTTGGAACTCTGAGCAAGTATTCTAGGCACTCAACTGAACAAGCAAAAGAGCTATCCTTAAGTTCTCAAACGTAAGGTATGGATCAGACACATATGATACTCACAGTTGTTTGCAGCCCACCACCAACCGTACTGCTTGTCCGCTGAACATCTGGTCCAGCGCTCGAGACACCGTGTGGATAGACGGAGGCAGCGCACGGTACATCGGTCGGGATCGTTGAAAGTGGTGGCAGATATTGATGGGTACGTAACATCAATCCATTACCACCTCCACCAACATCACTATCATCCGCCGCTACTCCGGGAGCAGCAGCAGCAGTATTAGTAGTGGTAGTAGTTGGTGTATTTGATAGTTGTTGCTGTAGATGTTGAGACCGTTGTAATATCCCGTTGGTACCCATTCCACCGCCAGCACTACTGATGACTCCCTTGCCACCAATGACGGTTCCACCGCTGCAGTCCACCATCATCGCTGAAGCAGTTGAAAGGTGATCAACCATCGCGTTAGTGCGCGCCGGTCCCACAATCACACCGGGCGTATTGTTGATGATGACATTCGCTCGATTGGCGCCGTTTGGTGGTTTGGTTGTGTGTTCTCCATTGCGCAAAGCTGTCATGCCGTCACTGTTGCTAGGTCTGTGTACAGCTGCAGGTGATATTGCTGCTGCCGCTGCTTCGGGTCCAGCCATCGTCGTCGCCGTGGAAGACGACGTACAGTGTAGATGTGAAGGTGACCTAATCACTCCACCGCCACCGTTCGCTATGGAACCGGTGGTGGTAGACGTAGTGGGGTTGCTGGATGGTTCGGGCGAAAGTGGAAGTTCGCGCGTATGCGTTTCGTTACCAAAGATCAGTCGAAGTCGCTTCATCGGAAGCCCGATGCCACCATTGCCAACGCCCTCGCAGACGGTCGCTGAGGTAACCGCCGTTGCCGAGGCACTGCTCACCGTATCACCGTACATGGCCGGGTTCGTTAGCGACCAGCGCAGGTTTATGTGGGGCATCTCGCTCCACTCGTCCCTTCCTCCCCCGCCGCCGCTGCCGCCACTCACCTCCATCGGGCGTACGTCGCGTAGTGTGGTCGGCTGCAGTATCACAGACTGTAGTGCTTGTTGGTGTGGATGGGAAAAGTGAGTTTGATGATAGTGAGTCCTCTGTTGTTGCTGCTGCTGCTGCTGATACGTCACCGGTGGATCCTCCGCCGTTGTTGCACACCTCGATGCGTTGCTAGTGGTAGTGGTGGCCGACACGATTGCTACCGGTGCAAGCGGTGGTGGTGGCGGAGGAGGCGGTGGTGGTGGTGGTTGTGGCACTGTGGTACCATTTTCATTCATCACCTTGCCGTTTTCCACCGCATGCGCACCTTCCTGTGCGCTACATATGTAGTGCTTCATGCGTCGTGCCCGTTTGGCTTCCTTCCGCAGGCGGCGAGCTTCCTTCGATGTTTTGTGGCGCTTTTTGCGTTTCTGCGACACCATGCTGCTGCAACTGCTGCTGTACGACGTAAGATCCTCCTCCTCGTCATCATCATCCTCGTTTCCGCCATCTTTATCCGCCGTGTCGTCCTGTCGATACGTAGCGCTAGCTTCACCCGCTGCTTTCGCTTTAGAAAGCATCGTACCGTCACTAGAAGAATGTGTACTACTGCTGCTTGCAGGCGAATCATAGGTAAGCGAACGTCTGCTGAGATTAGCCACACGGCGACACACCGATCGGTATGGGCGATCTCGTTCCTCCTCCTCGTCCTGTTCGTCTAGATCCCGCAAACCTTCCATGCGAAGGATCTCGTACTCGCGCCGGTATGCACCCGGGCTGGCACCGTTGTCCGCGTCGCTCAAACTATTGCCAGACTCAATGATCTCATCAATCACCGGGCTACGCTTCATGCGGAGCGTTAGCTTCAACCTACGCTCCGGCGTCCGCATCAACGGCTCCGCTGGTACCGTGATGGTAGTGGAATTGGAGAAGGTGGAGGAGGATGGAGACAACTTGGAACTGATCGCAGTACCACTATCAGGTGTCTGCGAAGAGGTCGAGGAACTGATTGCCATACTGCTGATGCTGTTGGTGGTAACCGTATCACGCTGTTTGCCACACTGTCGTATCTTCGAGAGTATGATATCGTCCTCATCGTCCTCATCCGATACGATCGTCCTTGGAGTTGGCTGCTCGCCACCGTGGTGTGTGGTGCTCCCAACCGAGGTAGATTGCCCATCATCAGGCGCATCCCGCCGGCGCGATGTGGTAGCTTCAGTACGCTTACCTACCAGTCCTCCACGTTCCTGTGCAGCAGTAGTATTGCTTTTGGAGCTACAATGCGAATCGCTTTTCGATGGTGGCCACCGTTGCCGTAACCGTGCGTCGTCAGCCAGCGTCGTCGTGGAGGCCGGTTTCATGCGCAACTTTAGCTTTAACCGATGCTGTTCGGCTATCTGCTGCAGTGAGGCGCCTTTACATCGCACAGTGGACGACGAAGACGTGCATGAGGAGGAGGAGCAGGATGAGGAGGAGGAAGAAGATGAAAAAGAGGAAGAAGAAAAGCTGGACAGGGCAGGGCTACCGTTGGTGCGCTTCTGTTCGACGGTGCAGGAAGACGAGGAGCAGCACGCAGGATTGTTGCTGTTCGCCGGATGCTGCCACAATACATCGTCCTCGTCCTCTTCTTCCACGTCCCCCTCCTCCACATCTTCCTCGTCCACTAACCCCTCCTCCTCACCGCCATTTTCCTCCACTATCTGCCCGTTCCATCCGTACCTTCCTGCCACACGCCCATTAACAACCGAAACCTTACCGCGCGTTCGTTTCGTTGGTGAGAGCTGCTTACGGGTGCGTGTGGTACTACTACTACCACCGCTGCCATTACTACCTGTCGTGCAACCATCGTGCATTACTTTCACATCCGCCCTTTGCTGTACATCTTCTGCGTGTGGTCGCGTCTGCAGCTTCACCTTTCGTCTGCTGCTGCTGCTGCCTCGATTCGACGACGTTAGTGTCGCTTTACGCTGCTGCTCGTCTTCAACGGTGGTGGTCGTGACGGTTGAACAACGTCTACCAAACTTTTCGCCGTAATCCTGTCCGTTACCCTCACTCACACCTTCCTCCTCACCCGCTGCCCGCGCCGCACGAAATGGTTTGGTGTGGTTTTGGTGCTGCTGCTGTCTGCCATTCGTCGCCGGTCCATGCTCTTCCACCAGCATGCGCAGCATACCGCGCGTTAACCGGGGCGTAATTTCATCCCCATCGGCAGCGGTGGACAGTTGTGTGGAGGTGGTCGTATCGCCGGAAGATACATTGGCTACCCGTAGCGACATCCGACGCGTCATGATGCGATGTTGCGTTGATGAAGCGGCATTGTCCGCGACGCGTTTAGCCGTCACAACAGCACTACCTGGTTGCTCATCTGGCGTAGATTCTCGGGTCCGTTTGCGACTACTGATCGTTTGTTTGCGGGTGGTGTACAGTTGTTGCGAGCCATCCACCGGAATGCCTGCCGCAAACGGGTTTGGATGTTGCTGATGATGGGTATACTGCTGCAGGACGTTGGAATTGTTCCGCAGTGCGTAGTACCCGTTCGTCGCACCCGGTCCCGTCGTACCGTCGTCAGGTGTATCGTCGCGAAACGTATAGATACTTCGGCTGCTACTACTGTACATACTAGCTCGGCGCTTTTGATGACTAATCGGTTCCAAGCTGAACGAATGCACACTACTGCTACTACAATCATCATCAATTACGATCACATCTTCACCTGGATCCTTCGAGCACACCTTACCGCCAGGTGCAACTGAAGCCGCCCGACGCCGGATACCATTGTCGGCGGAATCTTTGCGCGCTTTGCGTTCCTGCTGACCAGCGGACGAAGTGGACGTAGCTTTGCTGGACTCGTCCGCAATACTGTAACTACTGTACCTTCGGGGACGACCATTGCAACCCTTACCGGTTGCCGCTCTACTATGATGATGCTCGTCCCGCTTTTTCTCGTCCGGTTTCCCACCATACGACGGTTTTATACTACTGCAGGTCGATGAACGTGTGGCGCGCTTTATCTGGCTCTCACCCTCATCACCTTTCGATGTACCGCGCTCCGGCGGTATATCATCGTGGAACGTGTAGATACTTCGGCTGTTGCTAGTGTACATGCTCGCACGGCGCTTCTGCTGAACCCTTGCCGACTGCTGTCCGTACTGTAGATCTGAGGCAAACGAGTCCACACTACTATTGCTACAATCATCATGGATAACGATCACGTCGTCCGAAAGCTCTTTCGAACCCGAGCGAACCTTCCCGCCCGGTCCCACTGCTGATGTAGCACGTCTCCGCCGTGGACCACCGTCCTCTGCCACATCTTTCTTTCTTTTTCGTTTGGTTTCGTGTGGCTGCTGGTGGTGACGCGCTGCCGATTTGGTCGCGGACGTTGAGGTCGAGGCTTTCCGTTCGGTGGACGACGATTTGCTGTACCGCTCGGTCCCGACAATACTGTAACTGCTGTACCTACGTTGACGAGAAGTGGTGTTTTTGCCGGCGCTTGCTGTTCTACTACTCGCATGCTGTATCGTTCTTCCATTCCCTCCTACGAACGTTTCGTCCCGCCTTTTGTCCTGACCTTTCAAGCTGAGCTCATCCTGTTTAGTGGCAGTAGTGGCGGTTGTCGATTTTATACTGCTACAGGTTGATGAGCGCGTGGCACGCTTTAACTGGGATGCACTCTTCTCATCCGACGGTTTCTTACTACTGCTGCCGTGCCCTGTCTGCGTCTGACCGTCATCCGCCATTTCCGAACCAAAATGACGGACCAACGGCGGAACAACCGCTGCAGCAACATTCGTGCAGTACGGTTTCTGCTGGGCAAGTAGCATCTCCGCATCATACTTCGTCATCCCCTTGTCGCGCAGCTCACGCACCGTCAGCATGCTCAGCGCCGATGGTGGTTCCTTCCCAATGGACGTTAGCTTGGCGCCGCTCAGATCACTACCGGCCGTACCATTGTTCCGCTTGTTTTTCATCCGATTTAACCGATTGTCAGTTTCGCGCAACCGGTAGCGTACGCCACCATTTGCCGTTCCAACAATACCGACCACTACGCCTCCCAACCCATTGACACCACCCGTCAGCGACGAGACGTGACCAGCGGCAACACCCTCACCAACCTCACTGCCGGTCCCACTAACACCTACTCCGCCGATACCTCCACCAGTGCCACCTAGGCCACTCTCACCCGCTGCCCCACTGTACAGTGCCGCACTCTCGATCAGCCGAGCCCGGGCAGCAAATGCACCCGTACCGCGCCTTTCGCACGTTTCACACTCGCAGTAGCAGTTGTTATCGCCGAAAAAATCTTCCCCATAGAAGCAGGTAATTTCTTCTCCCACCTCGATGTCGCGCAACACCTTCACGCAAGCCGTATCACGCCCGGTCGCTACAAACTTACAGTTCGCGCGACAGTCGTGATTAATGTAGGCGGCCGGTCCCAGCCACAGTTGGGCACAATTTTTGCGGCAGCTGTACATGACGGAAAAATCGTTCCGTCCCGGGTAGAGCAGATCCGCTTCCTCGCGTTCCGTCAGCTCGGCGATACAGCCCACGAGACATTCGATCTTTTCATTTTTCATCCAGCGGCGGGTAGAACAGATTTTGGCACCTTTCTGACCTTCGAGCGAGTAGCGGTAGCAGGCCTCGATTACGAATCCGGAATGCTGATCAAACACCCGGAGATAGCGATAGATCTGTGGGGAGGAGGGGAAAAAGCGTGTGAAAGAGCAAGTGAGTATAATGCTTTGTGATTTCAGCGTGGGGTCTTCTTCTTGGCTTAACGACCTTCTAAGGTCACGCCGGCCATCGAATGGCTTACTAGACTTGCTGATAACTACGTAGTTAGATTGAACCCCGGTCCTGCCATGTGAAGACCGGCGGCGTTCTCTCTTTACCACCGGCCGCCGCCCTGTGATGTTAGTTTAGATTACCCGTTTTGTGTACATAGTAAAGAGGCGAATGTAGTCTCAGAGACTCAAAGCCTCTATAGATAAACGAAAACAAAAAAGTGCGTATAACCCTATCCTTAAAACCATCCTAAACCCCCTCGCGCATGTATTTGTATTTTTATGCTTACGTGTGCCTCTAGTCGTTTCAGTGCCAGCTTGTTTTTGTTAAGCATGGACCGTGGCATCCAGTTACCGTTCATTAGCTGCTGGTAGCACTTGCTATAGTTCTGCGTCCGTATAAATTCCTCGATGATGTTCTTGATCTCATCCTTGTTTGCCTTCAGCGGCCGATACTTGAGGCTCATCTTGTGCGTCTGAAAGCCGAGTATGGTGTCGAGCACCAGACCGGTGGCGAGATCATCATTGTCCGAAAGTTCCTTCGGTGTCATGCCGGTGCCGGGACTGGCAACCTGGGCGAGCCGGTGCTGTTGGTTGCTGTTACGTGTCTGCTGCTGGCCGGCACCGCCACTGCCCGATGCGTGTCCGGACGACGCTACCACCATCTTGCCGGTGCTACTGCTGCTGCTGGTGATGTTGGTACCGTCGTCACAGGACGACGCCTCGGTTGTTCCACCGCTAGCAGCTGATCGTGGTGGATTGATCGCACCACAGGACGACGCAGTCGAGGAAGGATGCACTGGTGCGGCAACCGGTGTTACGCACCCTCCTTCTGCCAACTGTATCCCTGTCGATGCTGATGCTGCTGCTCCTGTTGGCGAGGACGTCGACGACGATGACGATGACGGTTTCGCCTTCGTATCTGCTCCAGCGTGCTGCCGCTTTTTAGCGCTGGACGGTGCACCGGTAATCCTAGCGGCGCGACGCTGACCTCCGCCAACGCAGTCGCCCGTCACCACTATTCGCCCCCGCTGCTGCTGGTGCTGCTGCGTTGCCTTTCCTGCCGCCGTCCGCCTGCCCCCCGCACTACGTCCACCTTCGTCAGCTTCTTCTACTGCAGCCGCCACCACTTCCGTTGGTTTGGTCTCTCACACACACACACACACGCGCGTAGCTGCGTAACGAGACGTAAATGCCACCGAACACTGGAATTGAACAGCTAGCTACGTACGACTGTTTCCTCTTGATCCGCACCAGTACGAACGCACCGTACCGTACTGTGGAGCGTATGTCTGAATGGTGAGGGGGCGCGGCAGGAAGGTTTGGGGACGTCAAGGGTTATGGGGCTGCAATGCTTACGTTGATGAATTTCGCAGCATTCGTAACTACAGCGTTTGCATTCTTAGCCTATAATGAGAGTAAAACGAAAGGAAATATCAATTTGATTTATTTATTTTAAGTTTGAAAGATGTCTCCACATCCATTATCGTAAGCGCTCAGCAAGTGTTAAGGTGGTAGTTTAAATTGATTAAATTGTTTGTATCCACAATCACTTAACTAACAATTTATTGCGAATTGATGTTGTGTGCCCCTTTCCGCGTACTGCAACTAGTCGGCAGAGTACTAGTGATGGGTTAATCATCATTCTTTCTGGACATATTCCGAGGGGGGGGGGGGGTGGGGGGGCTTCGGATGATGACAAAATAGGGTGGATATCGACTCCGCATTTTTTTTTTTCAGAGTAGAATCCGGTTTTGAAAACGTCAGAGTCGGAGTGTAGTTCATGAAGAAACCACTCCGAAGTTCCCATCACTACAGCGTATCGACTGATCGTGTTGTTTGCTTGTCATCGCTCAGTGCAAACTACTGTCAATTGATTTTTATTGCAGCGACAGTTCGCTGCACTTCACACAGATTTTAACTCACAACGCACCCTATTTAAACGCACACCCATTGCACATGTTTCCATGGACAATTTTATAGCTCTTCTTCTTTACTGTGCTCGCTTTCTTAGATGCCTGTCGTACTTTAAACGCTTCTCTTTCTCTCTCTCGCTCGCTCTCCCATTGAACAGCGTGAATGACACAAAAGAAGGATCGTTTTATTGCCGCCTTCAATAAAATTCCGGCCCGATTCCAATAAACCGGGCCCCGGGCGTGCTTAAAACCCAAAGTGCATCTCGGTATTAAATCTGCACCGCGGCACAAGGTTTTGTGCTGTATGTGCCCGCACTAAAACCCGTAAGGAATAAGGGCTGGAAAGGAACATAAAAGTTTCCCGTTGTACATTTGAGTAAACATCGTCTGGACGATACACGGTGCAATATACGCTGGTTCGGTAAGATTCTTGAGATTTTTCCATGGAGCGGATATTGAAGAGTGGTATAAATAAGACAGCAAAATATAATAATCAAATCGTGTGAAAGAGATAAACCAGCGGCTATAAGATGCTGTTAAACGCACGCAAACAAACACACATACACACATGTGCTGAAACATCTCACAGCAGCGCTGCGTCTGCGGGATACATCTGGAGTGCAAATAGTTCCAGACGAGGGTTATATTAAAATGACTTCGTTTTATTTCCGTCCAGAGTAAATGGAAAGCGTTCTAAGCGTTCGGTTGCTGGATTAATGCAGCTTCCTTACTGGTATGTGCTAATCTAGCTGATTGCATGAGAAGGTCATCCTGAGATGCCGAGATGCGAGAGTTTCACTCAAATTAACTTTGAAAGCGTAATAAATGTCTGTGTGGTGTGTGTTGTTAATTCATTGGCAGACGACAAAACCAATAAAAAAAACCAATGATCATAATAGGAAAACGCTGTTTTAATAACATTTCCTGGAATATTGGTTTCATTGACAGGTCTGGCTTTGGTATAGTTATTGTAATTTATATAAAATATACACCTTTTTTTCCTCCATAGCTCACCAATCCTAATCATTCTGAGCCATTTAATGACTTAACAGACTTCAATTACTATCTTTTTCTTTTTGACATAGTTGGATAGTCAGTCCTCACTTCGGGAGAACGGTCCGGATGGAATTTGAGCCCCGAATCTGCCATATGAAGACCGGCTCCTTTGTCGTCTTCCTTTGCCTTACATTACAGGGAATATAACAGAGAAATCTCTCGAAGCGGTCTATATGGAACCTAACTGAGGGCAACCAAATTACTGAGCAGTACTCCAACAGCGAGCTGACCAGCGAAAACAGTGCCTTCAGGTATAGCTCCATGCGTCTAACGATCACAGGTAACAAGGAAGTCGATATGGTTGGTGAGACCTGCATCTAACCAAAGATCGAGGTGGTTGATGACAGCGACTTGGTTGATAGAGATCTGGTCGAAGGTATAAGGCGTTGGGGAACGAGATAACCTTACATTTACTAGGACTAAGAACAAGCAGCCATCACACCATATAGCAAAAACGATTAAGGACGTTTTGAAGGACAGAACAATCGTTGAGAGAGGACTTATTTGATTGTGTAGAGCCGCTGTATGGCTCCGTCAACTGTGAAGTTCATACCGGGACCGGGACCGTATGGCTTTTTACTAGGCTTACTGATACTACTTGACACTTCGGGGACGAATAGATCGGTCCCCGGGTGCGATTTTGGCCCAGTTCCTGCTGTGTGAAGACCGGCTCTGCTGTCCTACCACCAACTGTGATTTTTGATCATACGCACATACCGAGCCGAGTTTACCCCGACTTACTTAGCTCTACTATAACTCACCTGAAAAAAAAAACGTATCATTCTACAACGTTTTGTTTACAAACAAGCGCATCGAGTGGCATTTCAACGAAATGTATACATTATTCGCGAAGCGTCATTAACCAGAGGGTTGTTGTCCTTAGTGGAGTTTTATGTAGCTTTTGTCCTCTCAGAAACGCGTGGGACGATCACATTGAACGCAAAAAAAAAACAAAAAGATTGCTTTTATTGACGTACAATTCGCCATTTCCCATTCCGATTGGTGGGTTTTGATTGGCAATTTTTTTTTTTTTTGCATTTACTAAGTCAAAAAGAAAAATCTCTTCCCCTAACTTCGCCGGGAAGATTCGATACAGGAACGCATGTAACGTGCCGCTGTGCTTGTGCCGTACGAAATAAATAATGAACAAAAGCTGTAATATAGCATTTTTTGTCTTTTCCATCAACTTTCCACCTTCATTTTGCACCAACCATTTCAAGCATCGTCAAGTTGCACATCTTGGGATTAGAGCTTCGTCCATGTCGGTCGGTTAAATGCGTGCGTGCGTGTGTGTGTGCGTCGAATCCAAATGACTGTACACATCGGTGTGTTGGTGAAGTCATCTCGCCTTCTCTTCTAACCAATGGAACCCACCCCCCCCCTCCCACCCCACCTGGCCTCTCCCGCAATCTTCCTCTCACCGTAAGACTTCTTCCTTTGTTATAACCTGACTATGCGAACTGCAACTGCATCTCTCAATCGTTACTCATGCGAGATTGTCTAGACGAGACACGGTTAGAGACGCCTGCTTCTAGATCTTTTATAGCACCCTTCTCCTACGGCTCGCCAACACCCCAACACACACGAAGGAAGTTGGAGAGTGGTGATGGGAGGGATTTGAGTTTGACGGCTGCTTCTTCTTTTTGCTGGTTTAGGCTGCATCAGTGCGCAACCAGTGACACATCAGGGATGGGGAGTACGATAAATCGTTTGCAAACAGTAGCAAATATTTGTCGTATTCTTCTAGGCACAACAACCTCAACCGATGTTAGCCTACCATTTCTGGCAAGTTTGCATATCTCCGTTCCCATCTGGAGACAATTTCTGCTGCACCAACCATTGAATATGGACGTTTGATGGACGAAATCTGTACCGAACGTATGTGCACAAGAAATCAACACCCGGGAGATAGTGTGCGAGAGCGAGAGGGCATGGTTGATGGCTGTTTCTTATTTCTGGTGTGTCGCTGCTTCATTGATGAATGGTTTCTGGGAGGGGAAACCTTTTTGGGGCTCGTGAAACGTTTGTTTTCTCGTAAATTGATAGGTGCGCTATACACTTGGTTTTAAAACACTGCGGCCTTTGCTAAAACACAGTTTCAGAGGTTAGGAAAGCGAAAAGGCCAACATTCGGTTGCCACACCATCCACAAGCCGTGTTTGAGTTCGATGGTGAAGAGAGCGTGTGAGAGAGAAGTGAGTGAGAAAACGAGAAAGAGAGCGCTAAGCAGCCCCTCGCTACGTTGGGGTTTGGAAAATTCACGAGTTTTCATTGCAATACATTCTCCTTCTACCACCATTCCACTCATTCTCGCCGACCAACGCACCTTGCGTGCAAAGGGATGTTAAAATGATGAAAATCTGTTCGCTGCACGAAAAATGCAATTGCACAGATAGGCGGCTGGGTAAGGTTTTGAACAAAAAATAAATAAATAAATAAATAAGAGGATGGCGCCGTGTGAAGCCTTCCAAACTGGCTAGTGCATTTTCGTTCCCCTCCCTATTGTGCTGGGACCGTTGTGGTTTCTTTTTCGTTTATTTACAGAGGCTTTTGGAGAACTGTGGACGGTTGATTGATTTACTGATTGGTAGCATTTTTAATTGGTTGATTGGCTGCACACATACGACGGGGCACACGAATACATAACGCAAACACACACACACAAGCGCAATCCTCCGTGTACCGGTCAAGGCCCGGTGTGGTATGCTAAAAAGGGGCAACGTAAACGAAATTGTCAGGCCACACACAAAAACTGCACTCGGTTTTTCTTTTTTCTTTTTCATAAAAGACGGTCCGGCCGTATTGTTTGCACTCTATTAATGTTTTAACGCACACACACACTTTTCTTTTGCCGCTGTCATTTCACACTAGAGCCTAGTTTCTAGATTGCCTCGCCAGTTTGTTTTGTTAAAGCAGTCATGCTTCATGGACAAAAGGAAAGAACTTGAAAGAACCGATTGGCTCTTACCAGCCATATTTCACACTACGATTTTCCACACCTGTCACACGAGTATTTGTAATCGCTCCTCTGCTTCGCTGCGCTTTCCTGCTCCACAGGCCCCGACAACATTACTTGCGTCCCAGAATTCCGGCAAAAAATATGCTAAAACAACATAATTAGGGGACCACCTCGTTTTGTTTATTGCTTGGGAAATTGAAGACCTTGCAAACACTAACCCCCTCCGCTCTTTCGCTTTTGAAGCACACACGCACACACACACACATAAATATAAATATATTGGCAAAATTTAGAACATCAGCTTACTGCGATCGATAAGCTCGTTCCCGACTGCCAGACTGATCTGCCGAATGAACTGTCAAAAATGGACGGCTCGCCCAACACGAGAACAGCGGAACTCGGAAAACGATTCGCTGATGAGAAGGTTTTTTTTTCTTCTCTTGTATGAGAGAGAATGAGAGAATGAATGAGTGAGTGAGCACGCGAGCGAGAAAGGGAGCGTGTGTAGGAGCAGGGCAGCTAGTAGAACTGAAAACCGACCCGAGTGAGATAGAGTAAGTAAGCTAACACACACACACACACACACACACACACACACACACACACACACACCAACAGGGGGACTTGTGATTTTTCACGACTTGACACACACACACAAAGGCACGTACGCGAGCTGTGAAAATTCCGTACAAGGAAAAACTCCGTGCTGGAAAATTCTTCACACCTTTTGCTATTTCCGCACGCGAGAACAATCGAATAAGAGCGTGTTATTGGGTGATTGAATAATAAAAACGCGTATACACACACACACACACACACACACACACACACACACACACATTTAGAAGTGCATGTAAAGATGAGAAGATGTTCTTTTCTTTCCCGAACGCGACCACAAACACACACATACACACCAATGCACCTTTCAAGCTCTCTGTGTGTCCTGCAATAGTGACCGTACAACAGTATACGCGTACCTATTTTCCAGTTAATTTTTCCATTTTTTCTTTCCACTGACTAAAAAGCGTGTAACGAAATGCTTACCTACGCAAAGGAAGAAATCGGCCAAGAAACGCCGAAAAGAGCTCTGCAAATTGGAGCTTCGCACTCCACTGGATTGTGTCTTGCGAAACCCAAAACTAACCCAGAGCCCTGTGTGTGCTGTCAGTATGATGGCCACCACTATTAAACCCAGCTGACATTTCGAGAGGAAAGAGTTTTGGGGCTAATAGTGCTAGCTCACTTTTTCATCAAAGCACACCGTGAGAGGAGCAGGAGAGTGTGTATAGCCATCTAGGGGAAGGGGAAAGGGGGGGGGGGGGGGAGAATGTCAGCTGGGACAAGACAAAACGGATGAAAAAGGAAACGCTGTTAAAGAGCTTTCTCCTTGTCATTTAAATGCACATTACATGGAGAGCGAGACAAAAAACAAGCATCTCCATTTGTTTGTGCACACCATTAGCGAGCGGGAGGGAGAGAAAGAGAGACCGCACCGGTTTTGAATATGTGTGCGTGGTGTACGGGGAATCGATTTTAAGACTCAGTGTGAACGACCATTGGCACCCGTATAATTCATCTCATTCGCACTCCCGTATAATGAAATACCGTGAAATACACACACAGACGCATCATTTGTGAGGTAAAGTTATAAAACCACACTAAACCGAAATCGTTTTCAAGCGAGCTTCATTCAATCCGGCTGACAGATCGACGAAGTATTTTTTTCTACCCCTTTTCTGCTTTGTGTTCATAAATAATCCATTCATCACAAATAAATTATTCTACTTTCAAAAATGTACAATTCATGGATATTCCAAATTACTAAAATCGAATATCGGATTGTCAAATCGTCTTAAAAACTGCGATATTACGCCTGGACTGAAGATGTGACAAATTTTATTCAAGTCAGTAACATTTCGAACTGACAAAACCTATACATTACGGCAGTAGCGTCAGTAAACTTTCATAACCCAGCGATATAGTAAGATTTTTTGAGTTTTTTGTTTTTGTCTACTTGGTAGTACCTCTACCTTCAAATAATTATTATTATTTATTCATAATATGTCGGATCTTTGTGCTCCATCGTTCCGATTGCTTCGCATGGTCCTGTCAAAATTTTGTATGGGATTTGACAGGAAACAAAAAAGTAAACAACAAACCTGACTGACCGATAAAAACGTATCTGACAGGCAAAAACGTATCTGACAGGCCTTTGCTTCGAATTTTCTTGCTTGGTAACGATTTCGTTGATTTCGATGAATCAGTGCAGAAGAAAACAAAATTTTCTAACAATAACTCAACAAAAATCAATCCTTTTTCCAATATGTAAGATAATATTTGCTACATCTTTCCGGAATTCTATCGTTCCGTAAGAGGTTCCTTAAAGGGAGACACTACACCGTCTCTTTCTGTCTCGTTCTATATCTCGTTCTCGCTTTCTCTCCCTCTTCCGCATAGAAAAAGAATCGCACTGCATTCGCGGCGTAAGACTTGTGCGTGTGTGCATTGTTTGTGAAAACTTTGCACATCTCAAAAAATAATCGTAAATGATTGACAGAGAGAAAAGATAAAGGAAAACAGAAAATTTGAGTGTGTGTGAGAGAGAGAGCGTGAGAGAACAGAATGATAGATGTGCTTACTTGCAGAATGCACTATTTGCACACGGATAGTTTTTTGTCACCTTGGCTTTTTTCACGCATTCAGCAGCACATCAACAACACTAACAGTAGCAGTGCAGTGGTTACGCAGACAGGTGCCCGTGTATGGCTTACTGCTGCGTTTCCCTTACCTCTAGCCGCCTTCGTTTCCTTCCGGCTGTTAAAGCACCTACGTCTGAGAGTTCTCTGTGCACAACTTCTTACCGGGCGTACGCATACACACTGCTATCCGGAGCGTACGATAAGCACTGGGCTAGCCAGTACACCTACGCCATTTTTCCTCGCCAGACGGCGGCAAGAACGGTAACGACGGCGGATGAATACGGCGCTCGTTCCTTCTCGGTCTCGCACAGACGACAATCGCTGTCCTGCTCTTGCTTGTTGTGAAAGGAAGTAGCTTTTATTGTTACCCTCGGTGCTTGTGATCTCGTTTGCTCTACTCTCTCTTTTTTTCCTTATCCATGTGCCTCCCTCTCTGTCTCTCTCTCTCTATCTCTCTCTCTCTGTTGCTCTCATTATACTTTTGGCTTAAGGTACTAAAATTTGCCATTCCAAGCAATCCAATGAGCGTTCGGGCGACAAATTCATTCATGAACCACAAATTGTCTCCTCTCTATATAGGCTCACTTTTGTATGGTGGTGTACGAACACACATACCTAATACATTCCTGTTCAGATATACGTTAGCGATTGCAGCTAAAACAATATATTTTATTGACTATTTTGCAAACCCGATACAGCTCGGGGTAGTGCGTGATGTGTTTCTAAGTTCATCAACACACATAGACACGCATCGATGTACAACACCAAGAAAAGAGAAAAAAGGCACCAAATATGCTTTCCAATATGGCTGCACTTCGGAACGTATTCAAGAAAGGTAATACAAAACCCCTCGGTTCCGTACGCATTAAAACACGTACACACACACACACAGCCTCACGCACGGCGACAATGAAACCTCTCGCCAAACAAACTTACAACTCTCGCCATCTTGGTTTTTTTTTGTTGGCCTTTTGTTGGTGGTTTGTTGCTTCGAAATTAGCTGCCCAGAAGGTGGAAAAAATGGTTTGCCAATACTTACGAATTTTGAATCGGCATCCGTGCACAAGCCATGATTGCAAGGAACACACACGCGCAGTTACACCTTTGCTTTTTTTCTTTTTTGGACGGTGACGATGAAAATGATTCAATTGAAACGTTGCTTCCTGCGCTAACCTGTACGCTGCGTTGTGCGGGATTTTCTTTCTTCGCTTACACAGGGGCTCTAAACTAACCGATATGGCCCTACGCATCGATTGTAGCGTACGGCTCTAAGCTTGCTCGCTGCGGAACGAACGAAAATACAGGTAGATTTACTGTCCGCTGCTACACACTCACACACACACACACACACACACACACACACACACACACACACACACACACACACACACACACACACACACACACACACACACACACACACACACACACACACACACACACACACACACACACACACACACACACAGATTCACACATAACATAACGTCGCTTGGACTGCTGCGCATACCGAGCGAAACCTGCTGTTCCGAGCCGTGTACGGAACCAGGTCCGCACAGGAAGGCCACTTTTGAAAGATGGATGAGGGATGCTGGAGATGACAGATGAACGTTTGACGTTTGGTTGACCGAGGGCAAGGTCCCCAGCCCGCAAGATGAGTTAATTTTTGCGTAAAATGGTATGAAATAACGAGCAACTAGGTGAAATTCATTCACGAACGAAAGTGACGCTTATTCCCTAGAAACAAAAAAAAACGTTACTCACTATTGTGAGAAGCAACTGCTTACTACATAGGAAACACTAACAGGACTGCCGATACGAGGCATAATTACCAGTGCTGCAATCAAAAACTGGGATCTGCTATGGTAGCAGAATGCTTGTACAAAGAACACCTCCCTTCTTCGTTTATTTACATTCAAACATCAAACCGAAAATGGTCGTACGACTAATCTAAGCTTTTTAACTACAGGTCGGGCCGTTTAGCGCGATTTGACAGCCAAAAACGAAAGAAGGAACCGCCCAGAAAGTAACAAACTTTGTTTTAATATTTTTTTTTCCCAATAAAACGAGATAATCGTTTGATCTTCCTCTTCTTCTTCTTGGCCTGCTCAAGATTGAGCACGTCGCGTCGACATGACCAGGTCTTTTCTTCCCCCAACCCTCTGTCTCGTCGGAGGGCCTACGCATCCTAGCTGATTAAAGTCCAGTAGGATGCCAGGACAAAAGGACAACCAGCCGCCCCTAATATGGAGAACAGGCTCCATCCATCCAAGATCAAACTGTATCGCAGAGCAGCGTTCATCACAGGTAGTTAATCAAACGATGGGAACCCAAAACTCAATCAAAAACCGATGGAAACCAGGTTGCTCACTTGTGCATAACTTAAAAATGATCTAGTTGCAGACAACGGGAGATTTCAAAATAAAAATTTAAGGTTCTAAAGAGTGATTGTGAAATTTCCACGCTTTGAAATCACTTGTCGAGAACCTGCCACAAACACAAGTTACCTACACGGGGTAATGGTGAAAGAGCTGGAGTCATAATTTTGAGGTTTGTTGACTATTTCGCGTCAATTTCAACAGTTTGAATTTTCCCGTCAGTTGAGAAATGAAGGGGCAAAAAATGACTACCAATCTTGTGCCGAATCTCGTAGCTGAAGGGTTTTGAAACAATTCTTCGATGAATTTTAATATTTTCGTCAAACCAACAGATTTTTTTTCTTTTCAATCAATTGAATAAACTGAAACCAGTTGAAGAAATCATCAAACATTTTGTTCCCATAGTTGAAGTATCCTCATACATCTGTTAATTTATAAAATAAATAAATTTCTCAAAAGATTAATTTCTTCCTTAGCTGTATGTTGCCTTTCCTGCGCAAAAAATTGCACAAGCAGTGATCACCCTAGGTCGATTCGCCCATCACTACTGCGAATCGGAAATTCCCACACGGTTCGCTGCAAGCAAGTACGACCATGAGTTTATTTTGCAAGCAAATATTTGATATTGTGTACCGCTTTCCCTCACTGTCTAAAAGGGTGGAAATTTAGGCTGCAAAGGTTTTATGCGCTATTTGACGGAAAGAAAAGAAATTGAAAAAATAAAAAATGTAATTACATTATCCCTTTTTCTTTCCTGATGCGCCACCGTTACCGAAAATACTAAAACTCCCAACAGTCAAACCTTCAGGCAATTGCGTTTTTTTGACAGCCGACACATCCGACATTGTGTTTGTCGGAAATCCGTTTTCGTGGGCGGATCGGTATCGCGCTCACACACACACATACGGAACACTATGTTCTCGCTCGCTTTTGCAGTGTAAAGCTGTGTAGTCGACTCATACTTGCCGAGCAAACGTCAAGGCGTGCAGACATAAGGACGGTATCGGTGTTAGTTCGTTAGCGAAAACCGTTACGGAAATAGTTCGTTTCGCTTTCGTCGAATCCAGTTTTCCATTGATGCATATGTCAAAGTGTGAGAAGCCGTGAACAGCAATAAACCTTTGTGCCGGTTCGGTTAGTGTGCGAAAAGTTCACTTCAATCAGTGCGTGCGTTAAACCATTGACGGCAAAGAAGCAAAACTCCAAACGGCACAAATCCACAAGTGTCAGGCGGCTGCCTGCTGCCGAAAAAGACGAATCCTGTTCATCAATCAAAAAAATAAAAAGAGAAAAAAACTCTTTTTTCAACCGTAGTGAAGCGGGTTTTTAGTTTTTTCAGAGTAGTGTTTAAAGAGGAAGAGCAAAAATAAAAAAAGAGTGAATTGTAAGTTACAAATCCTTTTTCATTCATAAAATCTATTAGTGAAAACCCAATCGGCAACGCCATATTTTTTTTTTTTGCGAATCGAACTTGCAAAGCAATGCCACCCGGGAACCCTTTTGCGCAAAAGGGCACCGAAGAAACAAGCCAATAAAAATTTGCAGACTGACGCCAAACAAAATTGGCGGTGGCGCGCGGAAAACACTTTCGCCGGCATTGCTCGGTGGCTTCGTCAACCGTATGGCGTAGAGGGGACACAAAAGCCTAGGAGGAGGCTGGCGGGCTTGTAGATGTATCGATCCCGTTACTTTTTGCCCAATCAAACTGCTGGAAAAGCATGGGTTTAAGCTTGCAACCATTAATTATAATTTTTTATGCCGGCATAATTGCGGTGCGCAACTGTGCCGACTGCTTATAGTTTGGCACGTTCTGGCGACTCCTTGCAAGCATACATGGGAAAAAGGCGCATCACATGTGCCCTCAAAAGAAGGTTTTTGGCAGATTTTAAATGGGAAACTGTTAAAAACGTTCCTCTTGAGCAGCGATTTACAGGGGTGTGCTAGTAGGGGTAAGGCGACTATGGCGCCGGTCTTCACATAACAGGACCCGAAGTTCAAACCCATCCCCCCGGACCGCGCTCCTCCTGTAGTGATGGCGGTGAGACCTATTAGAAGGTCTTTTGAAGCCAAGAAGATAATTTTACTTTTTCGCTCAACGTTTTTAATCAAGTTGTGCGTAGGCTTTGGCCCTTGCAGGGTACCGAGCTGAGCAGTTTCCTTCGTTTCGTTGCGTACGAAATATAGGGCGAAATTCTATCAGCTGAGCCCAAGTCACTTGCTGCTAGGTAATACGCGCGTTTCTCTTCTGTGCGTGTGCGTACGTACGCACGCAGGTAATACAGTGCTTGCAGGATATGTTTCTTTGGACGGAAGTAAAATTTTTTTTCAATTTACTTTTTTCCTATTCAATAATGACTGCATTTGCATCTGATTTGAGATGTAAAGAAAAAAAAAATCGTAAAAAAAATTAAAATGCACATTAAAAAAGGCCTCCTTTTTTGCTCGTATCTTTTGCATATGCTGTAAGCAAACAAACGAAAAATCCTCTAAACCACTGCTCCAAAGAAGGTAGATTTTAGACGGGGGCATACGGGAGAACCTTCTCTTGAGCTGTGCTTTCAAGGGTTTTGCTAGTAGGCTTATTCCCCTGCGATCTATGAATGAGCTACTGAATATTACACTTGTGCATAGATATCTCATTGGGAACGCATCTTGAGGTATCGGTCGTTTTCAAATTGAAAGAGACAACATTATGTCAGGGCAACATAAAATCCGATTTGTTGTAAATTGTTTAAGCCTTCCTTGCGACTGATTTCTTCTTTGCCCATTTGTGTTTTTGTTGTTGTTGTAAGAATCGTTAGGAACGAGAAGTAAGACGCAAATGATGTTAAGCTAACACAGGGTAGAATGCGTGTGCGTGCGTGTGTGTGTGTCTATGTTCACTCTGCAATCAATAAACACCTTCGAAGCACGCCGGCCACGAAAGTGAAACCGAAAAGACTACAACAATCAACCCTCCCCGTTTAGCAGGCAAAGAACAACCCTTACTTATACTTTATAAAACAAAACACACACACTCGCACACTGGCATTCTAAAATTCAACCCCCCTTAGCGAAGAGTGTTTGTTAAATTAAAGCGAATGGTAAGATGGACGGGCAAAAACCCGAATGAATGAAGAATTGTAGAAATTCTATCTTCGCCAGCTACCTGGCTGCTTTGGTTCGAAAATATCGAACCCACTGGTCACAGTGGCAGGCGACCGGCGTTAGACATTTGGGCTTTGGGTTTTTGGTTGTATATATTTCCGAAAGCTTGCGCTGGTATTCCCGCGTGCTACATCCGCTTTGTGGGAATATTTTACCTTCGCCCCGGGTTGTGTACCGCTTGTTTGTTGCACACTGTAGCTCTACACCAACGCACCAACGTGTTTGTCACGCAATTGTATTATTGTTTGTCGTTCCCCTGCTTGGTACTGCCTGAAAACGGGGCTGTATGATTAGGGATTTCGCTTCGTGTTTGTGGTGTGTGTGTTGGGTGTGTGTGTGGTTTTCATTTCCAAGGACTCTGTTCCTAGACGTATCTGACATATTGCAGTGGTGGGCGTAATAAAATAAGATCAACCAATTTTGTAAAAGCTTAAGGATAAGGTTATGATGCCAATTTGCAAAGAAATCGGCTTCTTCGCACGGGTAGGAAACAGAGACAGTCCCTGTACGGGTTTCGGCACCCGTTCTCCTTGTCGTGTGAATCCTAGTAGTTATCACAAGTCAGTCGTTTAAAAATTCGGGTAAAAAAGGAGGCCTGTTGCTATTCTACCCGCACCGATTCCCGAATATCGATTGCCTTGATTTATGTAACGCCCAGTATTGACGATTAACACTGTCACGAACAACCAGAAGAAGAAACAAAACTTCAAAATTCTAGACATCCAGGCTACACGGGTAGCAGGCAGCTTTGGGAGCTTGTAACTTATTAAAAAGTAATGCAATATCGATACAATGTTTGCATCGAGAGTTAAGTCAACTCTTCTTCCTTCCAGCCGTGGTAAAATGTCTCCTCGATTGGTAGTAATTTTCTAGTTTGGATTTTTCAATGCTTAGCATGATTTATGCTCAACAAAATATGGAATTTTAAGGTGTTTTACAATATATTATTCGTTTAGTCGCAAGCATTAGAGCTAAGGCTCCGTTTTCGCCTCATGGGTTCGCCACTAGCCATGTGTGTATGTGGAACAAAATGGACATTCGATAGGCTCGCCTCGATGATCGATACTGTCAACTTCTCTCGGGCCGTACGAAGCACGAACCGCGCTTTTGTGTGTATGTGCAGCAAAACGGTTGCATGGTTGCGGGTTTACTTTTTTCTTGTTGGAGTGCTAGAAAGTTTTCCCACTGGGTTGGTAGAATAATTGGGGGAAGGAACACGCACACACAAGGCGTGAATTCTAAAACTGGTGGAAGGAAAGGAGCTAAACAAACAAAAAAAAAAAAAATCGGTCGTCCTTAAAGAGTACTCGGCAATATACATATAATCCTGCTTAAACGGTGTGCCCGTGTGTGTGTGAAGCTCTTTAAAAGAGTGAGAAAGAGAGAGAGAGAGTATACGTATCACTACATATACATAATGTACAAGATGGTTTTTAATATGTATATCTTCAGGCGATAAAGCTTTTTTCGATACAAAAGGATACTCTCTCTCCCAGTGTCGAGTTTTTTGTCGAGTGCACCTGCCCTCATTGAAACAGTGTGCGTGTGTGTGTGTGTGTGTGACCGGGTGCGTTTGTATTCGGGGGCGTGTGTGAGCGCGCGCGCGCGCGCTTGTGTTTGTGTTGATTTGTGCGTGGGCGCTTTGTTGTGTCCCCCCCCCCCCCCCCGCACTTTGTGGCTGTGTGTATTTATGTGTTGTCCTATTGGTTGTCAGGCATTCCGGTATATGTGTGGTTAAGTGGCGGATACGCTTTTCTCCTTTCACTCCCACAACGGAGCCGTTATTGCGATGAGGCTGGTGTGATTGTAGTTTTTGTTGTTGTTGTTGTGGGTGCAGAAAGTGCAAATGCAAGTGGTGCGTTAGGACGAGCAAACCCGCGCAGCAATAAAAGCGATTCTTCAAGCAACCGAATACACACACACACACAGAGGCACGATACGAACGGCAGTCACTGGAGCCAGAGAAAGCGACAAAGAAAGTGATAAGCCGCGCGTGTGTGTTTCGTGCGTGTATGTGTGCGTGTGGGCGTACGAGCGAGCAAGGGAGAGACAGAGAGCGAGCGACCCAGAATATCAGTGCTGCCTTATCAAAACGAGTAAGTGTGTGTGTGTGTGTGCAGGATGTAGGCTGATTAAACACTGATGTCCTCATACACATAACACTAATATACTAACGTGATATAACTTGTACGTCCACTGCATGGCCCGGTCAACAATAGATCTCCAGGAAACTCGATCCCTGGCTGCTCCGACAGGTCTCCCTTCACCTGATCCAGCCAACGAACTCGCTGTGCTCCCCGACGCCTCGTACCGAACTGGGGGTCGCTGACGAATACCTTCTTGGCGGTGCATGAGTCCGGCATCCTCATAACATTCCCCAGCCATCGTATCCTGCCGGTTTTTGCCACCGTCAGGATGTCCGGTTCTCCGTATAGCTCAGTAAGCTCATGGGTCATCCTTGGTCCGGAGGATGTGACGCTCTAACACGTCAAGAGCGACTCGTGGCCATATAGAACCACCGGGGGTGAATCAGTGTGCGATATATCTCACATTTCGTGCGGTCTCGAAGCCTGCTGGATCTGAGCAGACGGTGAAGGACGCAGTAGGCACGATTCCCCCGCACAATGCGTCTCCGGATTTCGCTGCTGACTCCTCTACCACCTCGAGGTTGTACGCTGCTTCCCACTCGGGCTTAAGCACGATCCAGAGCCACTGGCAAGCAGGTATTCCGTCTTCGTCGCATAGATCATCACATTTCAGTCAGGTGTACGTCTCACACACCTTCACTGTCGTCTTGCTAACGATACCTCACATAATGCTATCTTATTTGATCCTTTGCTATAGCGAGTTAAAATAAGCATACGTCTTGGTTTGATTATCCTCGAGCTTTCAGAGAGTCATCTTATTTCATCTAATGGAAGCAGACACAAACTAAGTAGACGATTGGGGCATCAAGTGTCCAAGGAGTCCTGATATCAGACAGTGGTGGATCTTGCTATAAGCAGTCGGTAGAGCTATTGGAGCTTCGAGCATTTAGCGGACCTTGCATATTGAAAGAGGTCTCTGAGAAGACGTTATTAGATGTTGATCGAGTGCCGACCTTGATCTTCGGTTTGCCCGAGATTTTTGCCAAATGGCGTGGCAGAACCAGCTCCAGCAAAGTAAGCGAGGTCGATGCGATTCTAGAGCCAAAGAAAACATAGTCCTTGGTTTTCTTCTACTCCATGTGGGACAGCCAAACGTATTGATCCGCTCGTGCTACCCAAGTCGTGCAAGTTGGTATTTGACTTGGCTCTACGTGGTATCAATAACTCTACCAACACCATTAGATGGTCGGCATATCACCTAGCAGGTCGTTGAGCCAAGAAAACCAACCGCCAAAACCGGTGCCAAGAAAAATGCTTTCCGTTTTATTGCACACCAGTGTAGCAATCGGGCGTAATGTTTGATGCCTCCACCCTCAACATCTGTTTGCAGTTTACCTGCTTTACTATTTAACTTATATTTTACTTTTCGCTTTCTCTCTGCAGATGACGTTCTAAGAATAGCCCCGTCATCAATGGTATGACCGATCCGATTCGTTTCTCTCTGGGTGGTAAGTAGTGTTGTGGGCCATGCCTAATGCCAACCAAAACAACAATAAAAACGCTCACATTTTGGCGTTTTGCAGGTGCAGCGGTCAAAATGGACCATTTCCATACCGCGCTAGATCCGCGCAAGCAGGAACTACTGGAGGCACGATTCCTCGGCGCACGGGTAAGAAATCATATTTGTTCGCTTGATGGTTTTTTCCCATTTTTTTTTTGGGGGGAGGTATTTTTTAGTTGGAGACATCATTATCCTTGTCACTTCGTGTTGACGTTCGTGTTACTGTTTTAACGTTGTCAATTATCTCGAGCCTTGCCTCTCGGCTGTTTCTTGTGTGTTGATGTATGGAACGCCCCGAGACCCAGTGTGCCGAGCATCTTGCAGGGCTTGCCGACTTATTTAGCGCGTCAAAAAGAAGCGCCAAAAATATGGGCGCCATTTTCTTTGCTTTTTCCCTTCCAGATTTCGGAAGGGCTTGCGTCCATGCGCCGGTAAAAAAAACCGGTTTTATGAGTCATTGAAGCGGTGTAAGGGACCCGTTATCGTCATAAAATGCTGAAAATGGATTCGTTCTGACGCTAATTATTTGCAATCCTACTTCGCTTACATGCTTTGCTTCGTTTACATCGCTGTAAATGTTGCATAGGTCCCAGGCCATCCTCTTCAGGCTGACACACTTACTCGCATCGCGAGTCTTATCTGGTCGCCGGGTTTTCTCCCTTCTATTTGCATTTACTGCAGCATTATCGAACTGGCAAATTGTGACGGTAATTCGGTCGAAGAAGATATGCCCCGCCGGTTCGTCCTGATCCGTCGCAAGCTGCAAACATCGAACCACCAAACCATAGGAGAAGGCTAAAATTAGTTTCCCGAAAAAATAAAACCCATTAGAAAGGGGAAAAAATCAAACGCAGGGCGAAAGCGGTGAAAGGGAAGTAAAAGCAAGACGTTATAGGGCCAATAGTGATTGTGTGTGTGTGTTTCTATGCTCGCTTCCTACCCCCTTGGTCGGCTGTTTGAGGGGGGAGGCATTTTAATGCGTGACGTGGCGATGCATCGAGCGTTGTTTTGCATTGTCTCTCGCTCTCTCTCTCTCTCTCTTTCTCTTTCCCTTTTATGAGAAGAAAGCCCGAAGACACCACCGCTCACCGTGATGCTGATGGGTGCCGTGTTAAAGGTTTCGCCTGTCGCTGCTTCATGTGGGCTGTTTGCGGTAGCGGCACCATAAGAGCCGCTTTACAGTGAGCAAAATGGCGCACGAAAGAGCGCGTAACCGCTGGCCCGGACAAAGAAAAAAAAAAGAAGAGAATTTGATTTCGCGTCCAGATGGATGAACTTCACCCCTTGGAGAGGGCACAATTGGGGTCTGAAGATAAGGAAAGGAAGAACAGCGGAATGGATTACGAGTTGCGCATTCACTCGAGCATGCATGGCGGAGTGTGTCCTCGAACGTTACACCGCAAGAGCGAACCGTAGTTTGGAGAGTTTTCGTTGCTTCGTTGCCAGGAAAAAGCATCCCTTTGGATCGCTTTTGCATCGCTTTTTTTTTTTGGTTTTGTTCCAGTCGGCTAGCCTACTCGCCTATTTAAGGTTTTAATGTATGTCACCGAATGTTCGCGTATGCTCGGAAATCAGGCACCCGGAAAGGTCTGCCCATAATGGCGCAGAAATAAATTCTCGCTGTTGTGCGTTGTGCGGCATGCAGCAAGAATGCGTCACGCTTAGACGAAGAGCATGGGGCAGCGGCACTTCGAGCGTTCAATTCGGGTTTGGAGCGTGCAGGATTTGCGAGACAACAAGTCGGAAGCTTCTTTGTTCTTTAGGCTAAGGTGTGAGCATTTTCTTGTCACGACTCGTCAGGACTCCTGCTCGGGACTTTAATACCCCCCGCCTTGGGGTTGTGGGAGAATAAAGCACTCTCAAAAGACAAAAATTGAACATCACCAAGCATCACCCAAACTGCTGCTGGTGCCTGAAGTTCCCAAACGTGGGAACTCCAAGTTGGTGGCGATCAAACTGCTGGCTGTGACCGTCTGCTTTGCAAAGCCCGGACATTCGGCGCATGTGCTCTTCTAAGTGAGTGCCTTTTCTTTGCCTAGCCTACCGATTCCAATTCGCCCGTAGTAGTTCGCTTCCGGGTTAGATGACCTCTTTGGCTCTCCTATCCTCCCCCCCCCCCCCCCCCCCCCCACCCGTTTGCAAGTTTTAGCGCGGCACTTACTTACATATCCGCTATATCTGCTCGCATTGTCCAAAAATGTTCCAACAAACTCGGTGTTCTCAAGCCCAGCCCCGACCCCGGAATATGGCGTACTGAGGCACTGAGTTCTCCCACAAAAAAAGGTTTCGCTCGATGCAGTCGCGCGGGGTAGGACTCGGTGACAGAACGGAATTTTGCATACTACCACCACCCCTTCCAAAAATAGTTGGTCCTAGCAGGTCTAGTTTTGGCCGCACATTGACCTGCAGTATTTATTCGAAACCTTCCACTTTCTCTTCTCTCGCTCTCTCTCTCTCTGTCTCTTCTCTTCCTCTCCCTCTGCCCTGCCGATCCCCTTCTTCCCAAACTGTAGAGGAATTAGTATTGGGATGACATGAGAGAGGGCTACCAGAGGTGTTCCGTTGGACGTCAGGCGGGGCGCGCAAATATATAGATTTATTTATACAAAACCGTACGGGTGTGGACTATTGGGTGGGGCCTGCCCAGTGTGTATATGTGTATGTTGGAAAAGGGTTTTCCGAATTTTCAGCACCTCTTAGGATGGACGAGAGGGAATCATTTAAAGGGTGTGAGCTAAGGCATATATTGGAACACGATGCTCATCTTTCCTACAACATTGCCTTGCATACACACACACACATACACACGCAGGCACGTACTGAAGCGATATACATTTGCATGTTTGTCGCTAAGCGCATGACGTAATAAGGCGAGGTGTCCGAAGCGAAAAGACGTTTAGCGAATATAATGGCGAATCGATCTGTTCGAGCTTCACCAAGAGAGAAACACTGACGCGTGTGTGTGTGTTTTCAAGGGTGCTACGTACCAAAGCGTAGCGATTGTGTCGACTGTACCGGTTGCTCGTGCCATGTTATCAAGCATTTTGTGGTGACAACCACCACGGCGCTTTCCTGCCCCTTTTCCGAACGGTGGTCGTCATGCTACCATTGGTGGGTTTGAATGCATCGTCGTCGTGCGCCGCCGAAGGAAAGAGGCATTAGATTAGCTGGGCAAATTGACGACGATATACCAGGGGGAAGGAAGGAGCGGATGGGGGGGGGAGGCTGCTGACAAGATTGTGTGTGATATGTATTTATATATCAAACACGCGCACAATCATACACATCTCCATCTCGACACGAAGTGCACATCGATTTTTCGCGTTCCATGGCTACCATGGCTACCTTTTTTCCAGTCCTTTTTTTTTTTGCTGCAACATGCTTGAAACCAAGCATAAAAGTGGCAGCATTGAAAGAAAACAAAAAATGGAAAGAACAAGACAACATTCTCCTTCCCAAATGTGGTTGTGTTTCGCATTTTCTTGTGGTTGCTTTCAATCTTTTCCTGCCACTGTCCGTATTATGTTTTGCATCCATTCGCATCTTCCCAACATGACCGTAGTACAAGACGGAGGGTGAAAGAAAACTAAGAAAGAGAGAGAGAGAGAGAGAGAGAGAGAGAGAGAGAGCGTGAGAGAAAGAGAAAAAAAGGGGGCAAATACTTGACTCGGCAAATGGTGTGCAAAAAGTGTGGCAACACTGTAAAATCGATGACGGACGGGGTTGTGGCAGTATCTTGGCATCATCTTGTGGCGGTTTTCGGAACCGTTTCTCGTTGCAAAATTACACGAAATGAATGCTGGTGCTTAACCCAAGGAAACGACAACAGTCATTGGTTGGTAGAGATGAGAATAACTGCTTTTTTTAAGGTGTTTTAAGAGAGATTCGAATCTTTCTGGCGGCTAATCAACTCCTTGAGAAAGATTATAACGACTCCCAAGAGAATCTTGAAAATTCTATGCGATTCGAATCACAAAAGAGTCGTAAAAACTCTTCTTCTTCTTCTTCTTATTGGGCTGCTCAGGATTGAGCACGTCGTGTCGACATGACCAGGTCACCAATCCGTTTCCAGGAGACTCGGCCTAGAGCTGCAGACCTTCATCCACGGCTGCATCCGATCTCTGACAGGTTAGACTCCGGCTTTGACAATCGTCAGGATATCAGCACCGCCAAAAATGGCGAGTGCATTGGCGTCCTCTGTCAGCATAGTTCAAGGTTCGTACCCGTAGAGGACTACCGGACGTATCAAGGTGCATTTCGTGTGCAACCCCGTCCATAGTGACCCATCTCAAAACGTTCTAGCCTTTGAATTGCTTCCGGAGATATCCGCAATCACGCTGCGCTAAGGTCCTGTACAGAACCTAGAGAGCTCTGTGGCAAATAAAGTTAAAAAAAGGATGTAGACAAAAGGAAGAAGCAAGAGAAAAGAGCCCTACCACGCCCGTCTGATATCTCGTGAGGGTAAGAATTTCTTATTGGAGAATTAGCGCACCCGCATTGTCGGTAGGTCGGATGGCATAATCGGTAGAGGCACGACGTGCAGCAACAATAACACACACCGACGTCCGACGTCCTCGGTTTGATTCCTCGATGTGGAAGAATCTGCGTTAGAAACGGAAGATGAGTATAAAATGCTCCAATGGAGAGAGAGATACCTGTCTGAGGATATATAGAGTCCAGGATTGATTAGCTTAGTGGTTTGGTAGGTCTCTCTTATCGCCACATTTTTCTTCTTCAAACTGGTTATTTCAGCCCCCCCCCCCCCCCCTCTTCTGGGGCATTTGTAGAAGCTGAACAAATATAAATATGGAAAAAGGGTGGCGTGAAAACGCAGACTTCACACACACTCTCTCTCTCTCTCTATCTCTCTATCTCTGCCGCGCACCGAAGGTCATTTTTGCAGACACACGGCTTGGGTGCCATCTTCCAAAGGGTTCCATGTTTGGGCATTCCGCTTTTTCATGCGTTTCCGGATGCGCAGTCCCGCAAACAGGAACCTCCCGCATGCCGCAGGCCGGCGAACGATTTTGTCGCACTGAGAGTGTCGGGCCTTATCGGGCGTTTGGTGTGTTTGGGGACAGAGCTAACGCGCTGTCGAGGCGCAACTTTATTAGGTCAAGTCACTCACAGGTGTCTACTACCACCAAACACCAGTGGTTGGGTAGATGTGTCCCACCTGTGTTGGTGATAGTCCTTGTTCTAGGTATATCTAGACGAACTCTCTCCTCCAAACTTTTTTCGATCCGTTCCGCTTTCACTCGGAGTCCGCGAGTGCATATCCACCATCGCCGACCAATGTTTGCAAGTCACTATTTGGTGTGCCGGTACTCTTCGGGTGTGAGCGCGCTTGAGGGAGAGAGAGAGAGAGAGAGTCCCTCGGCGTGAGTGGCGCCCGGTTGGGATACCCCCCCCCCCCGGGATGGTGGGTGAGCCGGGTCCGTGTTTTCATTCACGGCTCTTTACGGGGTGCGTGTTGCTTCCCTCGTTCTGTCTCTCTGTGTGTGTGTGTGTGGGTTTGTTGTTTTTGTTGTTGTAGCGGGCACTCACTTAAGAGTCGATTATGAAACGGTGTCGGCCTAGCTTTGCGTCTGGTTCGTTAGCATTACTCTACGGTACGGTGGCGGGGGGGGGGGGGGGGAAGGGGTGAGCTGGCAGGCGGGCAAACGGAAGCCGCCGGCGGCGGCGGTCGGGCGTGTACAGCCCGAGACACAAGCCGAGCACGGTCAACAAGACGCCGGAATGCCTACACGTCCTGCCCCTTTTCCTTCCCTGGGGCCGCCAAGCCAGCGGTTGTTCCCACACACAGTACTACCACCACCCATGCTGCCCGCGGTGTCATTCTCAGCACGCGCATCCCTTGCTCACACCACTACACATTCGCTTTCATTGATTGGTGTGTGAGAGAGCGCGTGAGGCGGATGGGGATGGAGGAGGTGACATGGCGAGGAGTTAGCATATTGCCGCATCAAACCGCATTTACCCTGCTTTAAACAATCGCCCAACACAGATCACGTTTGTGTGCGTGTTTGGTGAGCTTTTTTTTATTCTCTGCATGCTCTTCGTGTTCTTCGTACCTTTACTCGCCTTATTATTGTTTTTTTTTTGTTTCACAAGTGTGATTTTATTAAGGGTGCAGAGAGAGAAAGATAGAGAAAGAGAGAGAGAGAGAAAGAGAGAAGGTGGGAGATGTAAGGAAGCGCGAGAGGGTGAGTGGTGTGCCCTGTGTTTTCTTGCTTTGCGGCAAGCGTCCCAAATCGAACCCTTAACAGCGCGATGTGCTAAGTGAACAGCAAAGCACAGTCAAAAATCTAACGACACAGCTAAAGCTTTCCTGCAACTTCTTGGCCAACAGTAGTGCAATTTTAATGTTTTTTTTTTTTATTTGCATTCTATATTTTTGTCTAGCAAAAAAAAAAAATAACAATACGGCACTGGACCGTCATAATTAATTAAAAAAAAAAAAAAATAAAAAAAAAAGTTCGAGAAAAACTAAACTGGCCAGAGCTGGATAATAGTTGAGCTATTGTGGTTTTACGACGATTAAGTTCCTGTAGCAGGATGGAATATATTCCCCACACAGCAAGAGCCCAAGATAAACGATTACCCTATCACTGCTCGACCAGAACAGTAAAAGTGTACTTAGCTTGGTAGAAACTTTGTATATTTACTGCTCACGAAGCTCGAAATTCGGTTATCCATTGCAAAATCCTCATCAGTGGATTTCGATTTACAATCATTCGTTTACTAAAGATTTAAACATACAATTTTTATACACATTAAAGTGGGAAAAGCTGCTGCCTGGTGGATAAAATAATTGCGTCATAATATTAGATTTTAACGCCTAAAGGTAATCTAGACCATTGTCATACGTCATACAGTACTATTCCTGTACTTTTCCTTCCAGAAATTGTATTAATATTTTTTTTTGGACAAAAAAACAATTTCCATAGTTTTTATATTTTGGTGTCGATTAGCCAAAAAACAGGGAAGAAATGTCTTGAAAATTTTGTACAAAATCAACTCAAGAAGAGCTGAGATGTACGGCAACGAGCCTTAAAACTTAAACTAAATTTTAAAATAACCAGTGTGGATCACTTTTCCCGCCAACAAAATTAAACCATCGTCTCCAGGCAACTGGTCCATAATCTCGTACGATACTAAATTAATCTCGTCTAAAGAAAAACCCCTCACATCTTAAGGGTTTGTTGGCTGCGGTACGCTAATATTCGATATGCTGCGACGCTTTTGAAGGTCCGGTTTTCCAGCCTTATCCTATCGGCGGTTTCTGTTCACTACCACCCAGTACGCTATACCCCCCCCCCCCCCCCCCCTGGACCCCCTCCTCACCCTGGTCATCGTGGAAAAAGCACACACACACACACATACACAGAGTGCGATCGTTGTATTTTTTATTTCTTCCACTGTCCCTTGGCGTTACTCACTGGGCTTGGTTAATGATCGATTTGTACCCATCTTCCCGTTGCCCTCTCCCTCCCTCCGCTCTTCGCTTCGTCGTCGCTTCCTTCCCCGTTCCTCCTTCGGTGGGTCCAAGTACAATTCCACCCACAAAACCACCCTCGTCCCCTTCATGCGCTCGCAACCATTCAATTAGTAGTGCTGGAATAATTGGATTGTTAACCGGGAAGGGTCCAAGCAAAACAAGGGAGGATGGGGAAGGGGGGGGGGAGGGTTGAAAAACTTGAGCCGCACACACAAAAAGGCTGACCGACGCAAATCAACAATTCAAGATGGTGGCAAATGCGATCGTTGCTTTATTTCTGTTGTTGCAAGAATGTTTTCCTACCGAACAGCGCACAAGTCGGTTCGCCGCAAGGTCAGGGATTCTGTGTGATTGCATTTTATACACCCCATCACCCCCTCTCCGCACCTTCTCGCCGGGCGAAGTTCGCCTGGAAGCGGGTGGAGCAAATTGGAGTTGGAAAACAAATTTTAAAATTCATTACATCGAGCAGCGCTGCGACGTGGCCTGGTCCAATATGTTGTGGACTGTTGACTATCGATTGGGAGTAGCTAAGCGTCCTAGGCGCCCTGGGGACAGGCGTGCGCGGTGGTTTTGCAGCAGGCGAAGTATGAAATCGTGGCGCTATTTTTAGCCAACCCGGCAACGCAACAGCCGTATAGATTTTAATGCCACTCGATGATGGGGATCATCGGCAGCAAGAATTGTACGGGAGACAGTGGCGTTTGTTGCGGCAACTGCAAGAAGTCGATCACAACCGATCCGACCCGTGTTACACACATGCAGCACACATTCGTTTCTTCAAGGGCGGCGAGAGAGGGATGCCATGTGTCTGACTGGCTGGGCTGTGTAAGGTTGTGTGTGGTGTGTATTTTTAACACCACCAGAAGCGGCGACCACGCGACGCACATCATGATCATATCAACGACGACCGACGCTCTCGGATGACGCGCGATCTGTCCATGTGCGCCCGGCAATGTTTTTTTTTTTGTTTATGAGATTTCTGACACCGGCGTGACCGTCTTGGCAGCAACAGAACCCTTCCCTCGGACGAAGATGACGTGACAATGAGGTTCCCTTAGGGTTCGCGGGGGGAAGTGAAGGTGTTGGGAGGGGAAGAATGCCACTCTGCCCGCTGTATGCACCCTTTGGAAGGGCAGAAGTGAGTGTGCGCAAACCAATGACATCAACTGGACACGCACAAAATTCCCGTGACTCTTTGCTGCTTGAAGTTAATGCTGCAGAAATGGGTAATTAGCCGGGATATATGTACCCTAATCGGCAAACGCCGAACGTCCCAGCCGGATGAGTCAGCCGGTTCCGGGGAATGTAGCGCGGCCCGACTACTGTCCGTCCATTGTTCTCTTGCGTGCGGGCCGATATGATCGAATGTGGTTGGAATTTGGTCGCAGTTTGAACGTGCGGAATCTCGTGGAGTCTGGGCTTTGTTTGGCGGGTAGAAGGTTCGGGAGGTTTTTTACGACTTCGCTGCGCGATAACCGCCTCAGACCACGACTGTGTCGGCTGTGCGATATTTTTTTTTTCTTTTTGCAATGCTGCAATGGGCTATAAAATTGCATTTGAGTCATGTGTTAGTTTCGGGACAAGAGGAACACATAAATCATTGCATAGGCAAGCCGATGCAAAAACATATCCGCATACTCCAACTCGGATTGTTTTGTTGGATTTTTTATTTTTTTGCAGATTTTATTACGTCTGGACTTGTCGGACTTCTCCAATCTCTATTGATGGTGGTCAGAGTTTTGCAAAGGTTTGTTTTCAAAGATTTTTCTTGTGATGACTCATCGTCTAGACTTCAGCCAAGAGTTCGTTTCAGTTTTAGAAAGCTGCTCGAAACGAATTGTCAAAGCATTTTGTCCACTCCGATTGAGATACCTCCAAAATGTGCTTTTTGAACGCTTCCACAGCATCTTCGGGGGACAAAAATCGTTGACCCTTGCATTTTTTTTAAACGGAATTTATTGGGTAGCAAGCGAGGGCGGGCTAGGGCGCATGACCCATCAATTCTTGACGTTTTGGTCGGTCAAATAAGCAATAGTTTGAGCCGATGTGAGATGAATCCGTCTTTGAATTTCTCCGAAGACTTCACCTTATTTTACGTTCAGGTGGTTGTGCAAAATAATGTTTATGCTGGTGGAAGAAATGGCCAAAGATGCCTCTATCGCGCAGTATGTCACGTGACGAACTTGCGCAATTAGCTCTTTAACGGCATCAAAGTTTTCAGGCACAACAGCCGTGTTTGGACGTACAAGCCGTTTCATGCGTATTTGCCTCCGGTGTTCTTGAAAGCAAAACGATCATTTGGTCCCAGCTCTTTTATGGGATCTCTTGATTCCACAGCGTGTCCAGATCGACAGGAAAAGCTCACTGCGCATTTGAGCCGCGTCAGTTAGGGAGACAAAAGGAGCCCATAAATCACATGCACATTGCAGACAATATAAGAAAGCAACCGCGTACATCAACTCTGATCGTACGTGCGTTTTGTTGGCTTGTTCGCAATTTTATTGCGTCTAGACTTGGAAACGTGCAGCCAACATTGAGGTTAAAGTTTTGCAAAGGTTTGTTTTGAAAGATTTTTCTTGCAATGACTCATCGTCTAGAGGAAACTTCATTCAATCATTTCGGAAATTTGGAAGGTAATTCTCGCCCAAACCACTTCATAGGCGCTCGCGGTTAAGGATTATTGTCAAGATCTAGCTCTATGGAAAAGAAATGTTTTTAGACAAGATGGTTTAAGAAATGTGCGTCATCTTCAATAGAAAGGATCAGTAAATTTCAATTTTTTGAAATAGAAATCGGAACACTTACTGCAGTTTGAAGTTTCTGGGGGTTGAAGATCTAGAATGTTTGCTACATGTTTCTTGCAGCAATCAGCTGTCAAGCTTACAGATCACAGCGTGTGTTTTGATTGACAAGAATTGCGATTTCTCGCTTCTTTGAACTATTTTCTCTACCAGTATTCGTTTCAGAACATTGTTTTACGTTGGAAAAAGATTCGTTTGCTGGAAAAAGTGTTCTTTTTGCACACTTTGATAATCTTTGAGGAAGGTCAGTACTAACGCATTCCTAATATTTTTGTTACTAGACATCAAAATGACACCTGACAGCGTTGGAGTGAAACTAAGAAAGAAAATAATCGATGATTCCAAGAGTGGAATGTCACAAAAAACAATTTTGGCTCCAAATTTCGGGCAACCGGAAAGATTTATGTGGACAATAGAGGTGGAAGTCCACGGTCTACCACGGCCAAGGGAGGACACTATGAGCGAACGAAGCATTTAAAAGGATCCTTTCAAATCTTCGCTCAAGGTGCGAATTGATTGATGCCGGATTGTTCTCTCGACGTACTGGCGAAGAAACCTCTGAATTCACTCAGGAACTGGAATAAAATACTTCTGTTTGGTCAATCTCATATTGACTGGGATGTGCAGAAATGGCGGACGGTTCTGTTCAGTAATGAATCGAAGTCTAACATCTTTGGAAGCGACGGGAATTACCTACACGGCAATTCCACCAATTTGATGGAATAAAAGGCGTGGGCAGCAATTAATTAAACAAAATTTGTGAGAATTAGAATGTTTGTTTGATAAACAGTGTTTGGGATGTGTTTTTGTGGTGTGTGAAGAGCACTTTTGCTCTGACGCCTTCCATATCAGGTACAGCACAGACTTGTCCCGAACAATTTTCTTCACTTTCTTCCAGACTTCTGTTAAACTGTCGATGTTTTCCGGAGCTGTAAAATGCTTTCTCAAGTGTGCCTTGCTTAGCGCCCAAAATAACTCAATCGGTCTGGCTTCTGGGCAGTTCGTGGGGCTTCATTTCCCACGGCACGTACCGTACCTCATGTTCTTCATACCATCCGATCTTGTCTTTGGCATAGTGAACAGAGGCGAAATCCGGCCCAAAACAACACTGGACCAGTATTCAGGATTCAAACACACACCATATAGATTTGTCGGCTTCTTCGGCATTCTGGCTGTCAGGCACGGTGCGGTATTGACTACCCGAAAGAGTTTTACAGTCAAAATTTACGTACGACGCATCGTTCATCACGATGCAAAAGGATTGGCGACACAGCAGCTTGCCGTACAAACTTCCGAGCCCGACAATTAAACAAAATTTGCAAATTCAATCGTACCCCGGCACGTTGGATGTTACTTTTTGATGTACCGAGAACTGCCGGTCCAACTGTCGATCGACAGGATCAGAATTTCGGCCTGTTTTCCCGCGAAACTTTCGTGTGGCGGTTCGTACGGTTCCGATACTCACACCGATTCCGCTAATTCACTTAGCGAAATGTTAGGAGTCGAGCACCATTTGCGCTTTTCGACGGAAATGTCTTGCATTTTAGCAGACGCCTAAAAATGTAAAAGGTCCTTGAGATGCAAGCTTTTATTGGACCTGAGGATACCGTAGCGATCTCTGCATCAGATCAACCGGGACCGTGATCTCTAAACTAGTCGGCTTTGGAGAAATTGGAACTGTAGTTTTGTGAGGATTCCTAGTCTAGGTCTATTTGATATCGATCCTCAAACGGCAGGACTGGGGTTCAAATCCCATCCGGACCGTCTAGTAAGCAATTTGAGGACCTGCGTGACCTTCAGAGGTCGTTAAGCCAAGAAGAAGTCTTGAAGGCGATTAGATCATTGTGGGACATCTTATCAAATCTATCCCCCACATCGAGTTCTAGAAGAGCACGGTTTTCTTCAGGCAAAAAAAAAAATTAAGTCCTTGGATATCTTTGTATCTTTGGATATTGAAGAGATCTCTGCATCAGACCAATCGAGATGCGTTTGCCTTTGTATTGGAAGTTTTATGGACAAACTTCAATTTCCAATCGATTTTTCGAGGACCAATTTCAATTATTTTGAGAAGATTCAGAAGAAGAAAAATGGTTGCACATTCAAAGATCTCTCTCGTTCGCTTTGCTTGCATCCTTGTTTACATTACACAGCCAATGTTCCAAATCTACTCCCGATCGTACGCGCAGGATTTGACAGTTTTTGTTTTCCAGCGCTAAAAATAGACGTCTTTTGTGGTGTTTAGGTGGTTTAAAAATACATTCCCCTCTACAACACCGATCGACGGATCGGACACACACACACACACGCGCGCGCGTTACCTTCCAGTGTTCGGTGGGTGCTGTTTTTCTTTCTTTCAACTAGGTTCCCACAGCGGGAAGAGGGAACACACAATGAACACAAAATCAATACCCGTCAGAACAGGGCTCAGTTCAACCGTGCTCGTTTAAGAGAGATTTTCTAGGCGTTTTCCAAATCCAGGAGCGGTGTGTGATTTTCCTCCGTTACGCTGCTAAACCATTTTCGAAGCAAGCCAAAACACCCTTCTCCCTTCCCCGGCTTCCCCGGGCCTGTGTGGGAAGAAGAATGTGTGCGAATAGAAAATAACTCACCCTGTAGATGGTAATGACCGGTGAATCGTTTGTTTTTTTTTCTTCGTTCCTTTCCTTTAATCACTCTTTTCGCTCTCTTTTCTTGCCGCCTTGGTGTTGCTTTGTTTCCGTTTTTGGTGGTTGCGAAACTGTTGCAAAGCAAAATGGTGTCTATGGTGTGCGTCGGGTGCATCGATTTTAAAGGCACACCCTGAAGCTAGGGAGATGATTTTGTCTTTTCATTGTTTTTACCCTACGATCGATTAATCCTTTCCTTCCTAGTTTTGTTGTGTTTGCTTCTCCTTACGCTAAATTCTTTGTCTTGCCGGCCCCGAACACTCGGCCTCGGCTGTTGCAAGCAATCGATATTTTTCATTGACTACCAGCACATTCCTTGCTTTCTCCCCTGTTTTAGCCCCCGTTTTTACATGAGTTTTTAGTGAGCCGAGGGGGTTGCTTATTTTTGCTGCTTCTACACCTCGCCATAAGTAGGAAGCTTCTGTAACTAATTGAATAGAGCTGTGGGCGTAAAGAAAAAGGGCTATATTAGATGTGGCTCAAGTGTGCGGCCATCTGTTGACTACCCTTATCCCTTTCTTTCCCTCCCCCCCCCCCCACACACACACACACAGTACCCTGCACTAAAAGGGATACCCTGAAAAGATAAAAAAAAGTTGTAAATAAAATCGGAGACTTCCATTTTCCGCGCACAAAAACGTGCGGCGCCCACCGACCAGCAACGAAAGTGGCCAACTGCACAGCCGAAGAAGTCGAAGACGAGAGAAAGCAAACAAAAAAAAAAAAAAAGAAAGCGAAAGAGAGAGAGAGTGAGAGAGTGGGTGAGTTCTCTCTGCTGAAGGAAAAATCACATTTGGTCACTCGCGAGCTCCACCGCGTGTGATGGAGGCGCCTGGTGTTTTGGGGAAAAGTTTTCTAATGAAAAAGAAAAAAGTATTTTAATTTTTTTTTCTTCTCCTCCTTACTGCTTCTATTTCGTAATGGAAATTGGTTGTCGTGGTAGAATATTTCCAGTCGTTTACGGAAATGTACATAAATGGCCGTGCTAGAGCTTCTTGGTCATGTGGTTGGTGTGGTCTCTCTCTCTCTCTCTCACTCACTCACATCACTCACACGCGGTTCCGGTTCGGAAGGGGGAGAGTGGGGGGGGGGGGGGGGGTATTTTTTCCCCCGAGTTTTGTTTAGTGGAATAGCCTTGGCCTTCGCTCCAAATTTCTGTACCCGCTCTGCATCGCGGTCTGTCTCTCTCTCTCTCTCTCTCTCTCTCTCTCTCTCTCTCTCTCGTTCAGGCGTGGGAAAAGTGAGATACGATAAATGGCCATTTCTCGGCCGTCGTTTGCCTTTTTTGTGTGTGTGTGTGTGCAGAATTGGGTTTAATCTGAGGTAGCAGAGATCTCTTTTATTTCTTATTTCACCTTTAAGAACAGTTCGATGGAGTTGAGGTTAGTTTTGTGTCTTCTTTCTTCATTGGAAATTTGCATTGAATATTTTCCATTTTCCTGCACGCATCTAGTTGTGTGTTCGCAGTGAAAGAGATCTTGCTTTTGCAAATGAAATGCAAGCATGAAGATGAATCTTTATTTCCGGAAACTATTGGGCTTGAAAAGAGGCGCTTAAAATTACAATGTTTCGATACATAGCCGCACTTTCTCGCCAACTTTCTCTCATTCTTTCCCGATCTCTCTCTCTCGCTCAACTTCGGCTTATACTTCCTTGTCTTTAGCGGAGAGTGAATGCATTAAACTTCATTTTTGTTTTGTGTTCTTCATTTATAACCCACCGTATATTAGTCTACCGTGGGAGATTTTTGGAACCGTTTGCATCGCACACACACACACACATACAAACAATATCCAATCTCTCTAATAAATAACGCCCCCCCTCCCCCCTTTCCCCCTTTTCCCCTAAATATATGAGGCGCAAGGTGGAAGAATGTGCGGGACCCCTGATGCTTACCTTTTACTCGGCTCGGGTTATGTACTCGCCTCAGACGGCACCCGGTCCATACCGTCCCTTGTCAACCGTTTCCCCGTAACCTTACCCCATTAGCCTTAGTGTACCGGAGAGCTGCGGTGGGAGAAGGGTGGTGGTGTTGTGCATTTGGAGTGTTTTTTTTCTTCTCTCGAGCAATAAACGGGTAGCGAGAAGACAGTGATAGAAAACAGTACCTTTTGAAAAGGGTCTCCGGGGAAAAGATTTTTGCTAACTACTGCCTACTGTCATGACTCGACTTAGAGAAAGAGAGAGAGAGAGAGAGGAAAAAAATGGCGTCCATAATACATCGACTAAAGTAGCATACAATTTAAGAGAAATATATTTTGCCCCCAAAAGTTTCTACGATTTTTTCATGTCTAGACAAGGAATTGCTCTTTAAAAATGGAGTACGAAGACAACTTTAAACTTAAAAATTCCGACAGTTTTCCCTTCGCTCTCTTACTCTCTTCACACACCCTATCTCTCTCTCTCTCTAGGGGCACAATAACCTCCCACAATTGTAGTAAACTTTAAGCGTTAATGAGCAGTAGGGCGGGAACCAGCGTTTTTCCGTTCGTCCGCAGCCCAGAAGCCACTGGAGAAAATGGTTATCATCAGAACAAAGAATCCTTCTTGCTTTAGCTCTTTCTCTCTCTCTCTCTCTCTCTCTCTCGCATCGCATTGCTTAGATGCTACACCTCTTATCGCATTCGCAAATCGATCGAAAATTTGAACTCTCCAAACCGCTGCCCCACCAACTCCAACCCAGTCGTCTCAGTCAGCCTGTGGCTGGTTCCGCATCTCCCATTTGCCCCCGGTACACGCGTCCTGTTTTTCCCTCCGTTCTCCGATCCTATCGCAGCGAGCAGCGCATTTCGCGTTTGATGGGAGCTCGGTTCGCTTTCTGCGCCTCTCTTTTTCTTACTGCTGCAAAATTTCACCCACCCAACTTCGGCGAACTGCTGCCGGCGAATGCGAATTTCACTTCCGATGTCAATACGAAAAAAACCTTTAAAACCATCTCCTTAAAAAATAGCGTGCGAGCGAGACCGACTCGAGAGGATTTTTCGGCCGCTCGGTGTGCTGCTCGGTGGAAAAACTAAGGGTTGCGGTTTTGGCGTGTACCGTTGCGAAACACGGTTAACTTTTCTTTGTCGATGTGCTGCTATTGCACTGGGAGGAACAAAGTTTTGTACATTTTTTTGTTTTGTTTCACGAGAAGAGAGCGAGAAAAATCAAGGAAAATTCGATACGAAAGAGAAGAAAACGCACCCACCTGGAATATTGCTTATGCAACGATGAAGTGTGTTCGCCATCCCTCACCGGACACCGTGTGTGTGTGTGTGTGAGCGTGGGGGAAAAAAAGGAAAGCAGTTCTCACTCAACCTCGCCTCGCCAGGGATAAAATTTCCACTCTTTTCTTCGCCTGTACCTAGCATTAAAGTGCTTGAAGCAACATTTTCATTTTCGCATCACCATTCCTTTCCACTGTGTTTTGTAATATGCAAACAAATGATGATGGGGGGGTTTGTTTTTGCCAAAGGAATGCGGGCACTCGATACAGGGAGGGGGGAAGCAAATTTTCGATAAAGCATGTTAGAGCTCTTTGGCGTAGAGAAGATCTCCCATATTCATACATAAAAAAAAAATAGGGAAAATTCACCCACAAGAACGTCCCCGTATGCATGGCTGGCTTTTTTGCAATTGCTTTTTTTGTCGGTCTCCAGTCGAGTGGGGAAAGAAATCTAAAATAAATAATTAAACAACCTTTCTTTTTTTTCCCCTTTTTTCCTGCAGGTATGTATTGGCTGAAACGTTATTCTTCGACGTGATTGGGGTGTGCCAGCAAGCATTTGTCGTCCGATAAGAGAATCCTCCAAACTAGCTAGGTAATTGAAGTTCACTCTATATTGCACTTTTAACTGTACCATTCAGTGAGGCGCTCCTTACTGTCGCCGGTAAACGCACCAGCCAGTGTGCGGAAGGGTGTGGGTTTGAATCTCAAAAACAAAGTTTACTTAGAATGCTTTTTAAATTATCCCAACTTGTCACTAGACAGAGAAGAGTTCGTGGGTCACGTTGTTTGCTCTCCTACTTGCTCGTTGAGTGAAAATTTGCCACCCACTTACACCCACAGATTTTACAAAAACAAACAAATAATCGTTCTCTTTTTTTGGGGGTGGAGGAGGGGGGGCTTTTGCGCTCTGAAATGTTGTTAAAGAGGAGCAATTTTTTTGTTGTTGTTGCGTAAAACGAATGGAACTGGCCGGTGGAGGAAGAAAAAAAATCTGCGTAGGAGAAGATTTCGCGCCGTAAGACGAGCAATGGGGGGACGATTGTCGGTGAAGGGAGAAGCCGTAGCCAAGGGAGTAATATAACGGAATAAATATGCTTTATGTACGGGGAAACGCGTTGTTGAGCCTTATATGCGGGAAAAGCTACACATTTTTCCCTTAGCGCCAGCATTCTCCCGGTTGTGCAGTGGAGCGTTTTTTTTTGTATTCGTGTGCAAGAGCGAGCGCTCGTGCGGAAGAACGAGATGCAAAGCTAAAAGCACTTCAAAGGCAGGGAAAAGAGGCCCGCGATTGCTTTCCAGTGGCAGCGGTGGTAGTAGGAAAACGCAAGGGAAGGAACAGGAAAAACAAATTCCCTCACTTGTAGTGGCAGTTTTTTCCCCGGCACTGCTGTTGCGCTGTGCCCATACACGCAATCAGCGGCGGCTTCTTCGGTGGATGGAGGAAAAACCGTTTTCGGTCCAGTGTGTTGCCTTTTTTGTTCTCTTCTTTCTTTTTTTTTTCCTTTTTGCCTTTCCTCTGTTCTTGCTCTGTTTCTGCTACTTCTCGCAGAGCGTGTAGCTTGATTTTTCTTTTCTCTTCCTCATCCTTCTCGTCCATATTGTTGAACCCTGACAGCATCATTATGTATTCCGGTCTTCGATGGATTATTTTTAAACATTCAACCTCTCTCTCTTTTTCTCTCTATCTCTCTCTCTCTCTCTCTCTTGCTCCGCTTAACTTCTCGTTTTCTTGTCGCAGTGGTTGATGGTGTTTATCATTCGGTTGATTACGTGAAAATCACAATAGTGTGGCTGTACTTACTAAGAAAAGGTACGAATGTTTTACAACAAACGGACGCCGATCCGTAATACATTTTTATTTTTACACGTTAAAGATCGTCAGGGATTTAGTTTGCTTTTTTTTTATTCGTGGATGACCAGGAAATCTGTATCGAAATGGCAGAGAAGCTATGGATGAAATCTTATACGCAAAGTGACACAAAGCGTCTGAGGTTGAAGAGCAGAAATTCAGATGAGGATTTTCATCATGAAAAAATGCTCTCCGTTTTTCCTTTTTTTTTTTGTACGTTGAAAAAGAAAAACAATCGAATTTATTTCTTGTAAATTTCAGAACCAGGATCCCGGTCACGGCACCACAAAATGTGTTCTCTAAGGAAGAGCTGACGTACACCGGACCTATTCTTGTAAGAACGTCTGTGTGTGTGCGCTGGAAGCGATTTTGCAATTTCCTTATAATGCATCAGAAAAGAAAACAAATCGTTGGATCCTGGTCACGGCACCAAGAATGTGCTTTCTTTTACAACGGTGCAACCCTATCACAAAAGTTGGGTTGTACGAAAAACCCTGAAGGATCCTGGTCACGGCACCAACAAAAAAAAAATGTGTCTACAAGGATGTAACTATATTTAAAAAAAATATGTTAGTGTTTGAGCGGTTCCCCCCTCCTCCCCCCTATTCCCCTCCCCTCTCTTCCCCTCCCCTCTCTGTTCTTGAAATTTCACCAGGAGCGAAAGTAAATAGTGTACACCGCATTTATCGCCAGCATGACCACCTAACCTACCCTTTCTACCCATCATCATCATGATTCTACATTCTTCGGTGTTGTAAGGGGGAGGGGGGGGGAAGGAGGGTGTGGGGAGGCAAGGCAAGGTTCGCTTGTTGCAACATCGTCGCTGTGTGCATATCGGTGGTGCGTCCGGTATCATGTTGCATTCGTATGTATGTAGGTCTCTTGAGGTTCGAGCAAGACTTCACAGTGGATGTTGGGGGGGAGGGGGTATGGGATACCCACTTACCTACAGCACGGGCAACGGCGAGACGTTGCCCTTCTGCTTCGGTGCATAATCCGCGTGTCGTTGCGCTGCGGTCGCGTGCGCTGCATTGTCAATCTTGTCAGCAAAAGCTTCGCACCGAACGTCCATTGCTTCGGTACCGGGTGCATATACATATATATGTATAAGGAGAAAGACAGAGAGAGAGAGAGACAGAGTGAAACATAGAAAGGGAGAAAGAAAGAGTCCTCGCGTTGCCATGATGATGCCGTTCGATGCCTAATTCGATTCGCCCTTTGCGTCGTACCGACCGATGCACAACTGATATAAATAACTGCGGGGCAGTGACTGCGTGTGCGTACCTGTGCGTCACGGCATGCGTTTATGTACACACCGTGTACTCGCCGTTTCCCCCCCCCCCCCCCCACCCCGGGCCTGCCCGGGCCTGCATCAAATGCATCCGATGCGTTGCAGTGCAGCATAAAAGACAGACACAGACACAAACGCACGCACTCACTAGCCAAAGTTGTTGCTTCACGTTCTTTCTCTCTCTCTTGCACCTTGGAAGTAGCCAGCTAGCAGCAGGATGCTGCTGATGGGTGAGAAGAAATGGAAGGCGGGAGGGGGGTGAAGGCAAGGAAGAGGGAGACTTTTCACACCGCGAACAGGTTTGGTCAACGGTTAGGAAAATCGGTTTCGGTCTCGGTGAATTTGCTGCAGTTTTGCTGCAGTTTCTATTCAATTTTTCGGTTTGCAATCGGATGCAGCAGCAGCAGGAGCATGGGGCACAGCTTCATGGGAAAAGGTTTCGGAAATGTGCCTCTTCTGCATATCTTCCTTTCGGGAAGCCTACCGGGAAGTAGCGATAGGGTGTTGCTATCCGCTGGATCCTCCTTCAGAATTATGTCCAATTCGCGCGCGCGCTCGTGTGTATGTGTGTATGTTTATGGACCAAAAAGAGTAGAGAATAAGTTTGTACTCTGTGTTGTATGATGTCCTGTTATCGTAGTAACTAATAAACCAGGATCGGTTGTAGTTGGCGCTGCAGATAAACCAAGATTTCCAACAACACACTAATTGGCGCGCTGGCTTTGCACATCTGGGTTTCGGGAATCGATTGCATGCGGCACCCGAATTTACGGACAACATCCCAGTGCTGCGTGAGGGTTTCTGTTTTGCTACTTGCCGTGACAAGTTTCGCGACGCGATCAAGGAAAAGCGGCTGCAAGACAGAGAAGCCAAAAAATGGCAGATATTATAAATACATAGCAGAAGGCCGCAAACAAGTAGAGTAGCTGATGGTTGGAAGAAAACCGCCCGATAGGGCAACGTAGAAGAACGAGAGCGATACAGTTTGCCAGCAGCATCGAAAGAATTTCGGGCTGTGGGGGCTGCACACGAAAAATGGTTCGGAAGCGAGTTGTACCTAAGAGTTTAAGTACGAACTTAAACACGTAGGCATTACAGGGGTGTTTTCGTTTTTGGGTCGGACGTCCGGTACGAATAGTTCCGGATTTTACATCAAGCTGTACGTGCTTGCTTGTATGTATGAGTCCTGCAGGACCTGTACAAATATGTTGTAGCTGACTTTAGCGGACTGATAAAGACACTTCAATTAGTTAGCGTCCAGCAGTAGAACGCTGATAACGTATAGCATACCTGTCATGTCACATACGGTGATCAATGTACTGTAGCTGCTCCAATATTTCTTGGGGATTCGTTTTTTTCCCCTCCCCGGACGACAAGAAACTCGCATGATGACTCGCAAAAAAGGGTGATGCGTCAGCTGGAGCACGGAAGCTCTCCCATCCCATCTCCGGACACTTGCTCCCGTGTGGGCTATGTATGGCTACCGAAGCAGAACCTGCACGGAACGGTCCAGAAAACAACTCTTCCAATTTATAGCTGTACAACATCGCATCTTCATTACGTCTAGTTTAACAAAAAAACTGTTCACGATGAAAGAGCACCAGTGGATGTGGAAGAACAGTGTTCAAAATGCTGTCCGCCTGTATGCGTTATGTCACCATCGAGGTGCGGTTATCTTGGTTATTCACTGTTACATTGTATATTGACAGCAATATGGCGGCCAAGGAACGTGGTCTCATGTATATATTAGGCAGAAAAAAATGAAAACGCCAACTACCCTTCGGCAGAACGGGCTTTTTGCACCCCCTTTTGTATGTTCTAAATCCACTCGCTGCGTGTGCGTTTGTGTACGTGTGTGTGTGTATACAACATCAAATCAAGCTAAACACTGTTAGCAGGAGGATGAAATGAGCAGAAGCGTGACTCTCTGTTGTCGCTGATGTAACATGTGTTACGATAGAGTATCACTCAAGGTCATTATATTGTCACCAATTTACCACACCACCAGCAGCGGTAGTGTAACAGCACGCTCACTACCAATCCGCTTCACGCGGATGCAAACTGCGCGTCGAAAACTTTGATTAGCAACATTTTTTGTTGTGTTTTTTTTTGCCATATTTATTTCGCAACTCTCGCGTTCTTGTGTTTCATTTTGCAGCGCAGAATACAAGTCGCCCTTGTGCGAGCCAGTAGGTGGCGAGATGTGACGAAAAGTATGGTTAAAAACACTTTCCGCCTTATCAGCGCTTGCTGTTTGCACCAATAAACCAAACACAAGTGATAACTGCCTGAACAGCGGGAGAAGCGTGAAACGAACAAGAGTTTAGACTTGCAGCTTGACCGAGCTTTATAGGGTACTCGGCACACTCGCTGGTCCTCAGTATGCAGTACAAGTTTTTTGGTTTAAATAACAATTTCTTTTTTGTATGTCTCTCATTCTCTCTCCCTCGGAATTTCTCTCTGAGTTTCTTACATAAATAAAGTTTTATAATTACCATTTTAAGCGATTAAAAAGAAGGTTTTACAGTAAATGGTTGAACTGAATTGCGTTACAGGGTTTGCCAGGCCAATTCGGCAAAGTCAAATTGTTATCGGGCGCCCGTAAACTCTCAACCGGGCACCATCCTTTCTATTCGGGCGTCATCAAGTTGAAATTCGTCGTTGTAAAGATTCAGTTCAAGCTGTCAAATGACAGCATTTTCAAGCTGTCAAATCGGTGGCTCCGTTGTGTTTGGTCCATTCAAGTTCTGCAAAAAAATGCGTGGGCTGTGCGATGTGTAACCAATCACCATACATAATGCATAATTAGTAAGGGGGGCGGCCCGGTGGTGTAGGCGACAGCGGTGCCGGTCTTCAAACGGCAGGACCGTTGTTCAAATCCCATCCGTCCCCCCGTAGTGATGAGGCCTGACTATCCAACTACGTGGTATCGGCTAGTCTAGTAAGCCATTCGATGGCCGGGCGTGACCAAGTGGTGGGTCGTTATGCCTAGAAGAACAAGAGGAAGAAGAATACATAATTAGTTACACATCACACAGCCAACGCATTTTTTGTACAGATTTTCCCGATTGTGAGCTTGCGGACGCCAGAATAAGCATTTCCGTTGCCCGATAACAGTTTGACTTTGCCGAACTGGCCTGGTAAACCCTGTAAATAGGACAAAAGCTTTTTTTGCTGATCTAATCACTAGATCGTCCTCTATAGATGCTAGGCATAAATTCTTTTGGCTACATTTCGTGTTTAAGGCTAGTTTAAGGCTCTTTAGAAGCCTCCGGCATTACAGCTCATCAATTTCTTGCTTCACTACAACGACTTCTTCAATGCTCTAGTCAGCAAATTATGAAACTGATCCTAAACACTGCTTCCGTTTCGTACCTTGCCTTACAAACGTTTTTTGCAGGCTTATTAAAGGCAGACTCATTAAATTAGCCCACCGTCTTGAAAATCTTTATTGATCTAGTTACAACTGTGTAAATATCAAGCTACATTTCTAGTTTCGTTACACTGAGATACATTTCTCTTCGGCACATTTCATCATCATTCCAACTTGCCCATGCCATTTTAGGTGCACACACACACACCGATCGGGCAATTCGTGTACGGTTCGGTTCACTTTAGGCAGCCGTCACCCCTATTCTAGACGACACCGCCGTGGGGTGACTCTCTCACCGTGCCACGAGGTCAACTGGTTTGAAGCAAAAAAGAAGCAAGAAATGAAGAGATAGAGAGAGAGAGAGAGAGAGAGAGAGAGAGAGAGAGAGAGTGACCAATAATAGTATAGCATGCAACCCTATTAGCGAGGAAGCAGCTATGCTATGGAAAATCTGTGTTGATTCCCTTCTTCTGTGTTGATTTGGAACGGCGCGTGTGCGCCGACTTGCACATAAGAAAGTAATGTGCCGGTACAGAATGAGAGAGAAAGAAGAGAGAGAGCGAGAGAGAGAGAGAGAGAGGAGAGATAGTCTCTTGCATCCCGTTCGTTAGCAGCTGATTTTGCCGACGCCTGCCCTTTTAAGTTGTAGTCGCGCGAGGCCCCTCCGAATTTGTTTTGCTCACCGGCAAACATTGGCAGACTTTAGACAGCGGAACGGTTTGCTGGCGATAGTTTTGCGTTTGTCAAACGGTCAGCGAACGTTTAGTCTCTTATGGTGGAGCCATTTTTGCCAGTTTCGGGATGACATTGCAGTGTATGAGACATTATTCAACGACTCTATTTGAGGACTACATACTCCGAACAAAGAGGATACATGTGGGAAGCTGTCAAAAAATAATTCCTACACTGTGAAGTCGCAACTAACCCTCTGATAAGGGTGCAACCGCAACCGAGCTCTAGTCACTCAGATCTCGGAAGGAACTCATTCTCGCACAGGCGATAACGGGGGCCGGTCGTGCAGTGTACATAATTTCCTTGGTTCTCCTAACTCGATGTGCATTCCAGCTGCAACCGTCGCCAGGGTTAGTCGCCCTTGCTGACACCCTGAAACTCCATCCATTTGTGAATGTGGCAGCCTGGCTGCCTAGGTCTGTCCAGGAAAATGTGGACAAATGGGCTAAAGGGGGAGGGAGGGAGGGGGGGGGGTTGAGGAAGATGAGATCCGTTGGGAGACGCAAGAGTTTGGGGGAAATAAAAGCAATAACCCGGAGAAAGTTTGCCCCTCGGTAGAGCCATCGATTGCTGAAGACGATCGATAGTAACGAAGCCGCGGTGCCGATAATCAGAGGGCAAGCCGTGTAGTAGATGGTCCCGTGTTGCTTCGATGCATAGTTGATGGCCTTTTACCCTTACTTTGCCACGGTGCCACACATTATGCACATTGCTTTCCACCAAAGAGAAGCAATAGAGAGAGAGAGGGAGAGAAAGAGAGAGTGAGGGGAGATGCGACTACGGGGATAGACACGAGTGCATTCAACCGGTCCAACAGCGTACCCATCGCTTATCGCGCGTACCAATGCTCTGTTGTGTACAGTGTACATGTTGCAAGTCAACGGGGCGTATGTCTTTCGTCCGAGGCACAACGTTTCTGGTTGTGAAAAGGTGGAGATACGAAGCTGCCCGTTTTAACCGGTAATAAAGCAGTCCGGGAACCGTGCCGTGTGGCCATATTGGCGTCCAATTTCCTGGAGAGGCATGCCGTCAACTTCTTATTTTATTACGAATGTTTCTACGGCATGAAATGTATTCCTAACGATGATCTCAACCTAGAACCTCCGGCACAAAATGACGTTATCCGGGCTCGCTTTTAAGCATTGTTTCTTTGCGCCCGTGTGTGAGTGTGTGTGTGTGTGTGTGTGTTTTTCTTCAATACCATCCATCCCAAGCTTCTTTTCGCATCCGAGTCTGAGCCGGGACGAAGCTGCGCGGACCAATTTTATCGGCTTGAGGCTCACTTTATCCACTTTCTCAATTTCTACCCATCATCATCATCTGCCATCTGCGGCCACCAAACTTGCCACTCAACCCCCACGATAGCCGAATAACGAACGAAAAGCAGGTAGTTGGGGGGGTTTTTTGCTTGCTCTTTCCCGTGTTACTTTCCGCTTCGCACTCGCGCTTCAATACCGCTCCGGTCGCCATTTTATAGCCGTTTTTAATTAGAGTGTTTTGTGGTTTTGCCGTTTCGTTTGGACTGCGCTTCTCGGCCACACGGACCATGCTGCTGCCCATGCGTTGTGTGCTTTGTTTGCATTCGCCCAATGCGTTTTGGGTGGATTCGGTTCGGATGCAGCGGTTGCTAAGCTGCGCGCATTGAGGTTAGGGAATGAATAGAGCAACTGTCGTCCATTGTGCTGTTGTAAAGCAGAGTATCTGCGGACTTGTTTTCGGTTTTGATGATGCTAGTGGTTCAAAACATTGGTGAAAGATGTACCGCTTCTAATGGCGTATCTTCAATTCGATCAAAACCATGCAGGACCTAACCTGCCGGAGAGACCCGAAGACTAGGTGTGGAAAATGGTGACAAATCCGAACAGAATCAGTGTGTTTAGTGTTTTCTTACCCTTCCTCTTAGTGTGCGTGCCTTGTTGTGAAGTAGAAATAAAAAAAAAAAACAACAAAAACTACATCAACTTGAAAGAAAAGCACCTGTGAGTACATTCGCGCAAGACGTTATCAAGCGAAGCGAACCCCTAGCAAGGCGCGGTGTAATGCGAGGTTCTCGCATTTGCCGAGCCTGAGACCCGTAACTGGGTAAACACACAACCACAGGCAAACGTCTTTCCATTTTCGATGTATATAGCGTAGATGCGTGAGCGATTGGCGAGAGTATAGTGACCGTTTCGAACGGGCACCGCGGCCCCTTCGGAGAAGACATGAATGAAAAAGCCGCAACACCGACGTTTTCGGTAGCGGCGCGCACCGTCCGGGGACTTGAATGAGTGTGGAGTTGGGATCATTGCGTCCCTTCCTTCCCTGGAACAACACAGTGTCCCCGTTCGCATGAGTGCTTTTACACTCTCTCACTACTCACTTCTCACTTCTCGCTTTTTCGTGCTCTCCGTACGCACGCTCTCTTTCTCTCTCTCTCTCACTCTCTAATCATGCGGTTGCGAATCATCTGAGGTGTCTATGGGGTGGGTGGCATGGTTTTGGGTCTGGGCCGGTCTTGGGCCACCAGTTTGGTCCATTCCCGGAACGGTGCTGCAGCATTTTGTGTCGTGCGTTTCGCGACATGCGACGGCCGAGAGAGGTTGCTTTCGTCGTGTATTAGCACATCCGCACGCTAGTGTTGTGTGAACGGTTGTGCGCTGGTTAGTAGTGAGATGTTGTGCAAGGGCGCAAACCGACCAGCCGAGGCACAAACCTTGGACGTGAAGGTTTCGTCCTAGCTCCGGTGCCGTCGCCGAACGCAGGGACTCGCGGTTATTGTTGGGTAGCAGCAGCTTGGGATGCATTGGGCACTTGCAAACTTCAACTCGCTTTTGAAGCACTGCACCGTAGCAATAGACCTCTCGTGATTGTGCGTGCGTGTGTGTATGTCGGTGCTTGTGAATGTCCAGATAGAGAAAGAGTGTGTGAGAGAGCGAGATTTGGAGTGAAGCTTTTCTAAAGTAAAAAAGGTGATCCAGAAGAAACCAGCAAACACACAAAGGGAGAGAGTTCTGGTTGAGCAGTGAGGCCCCCCCAAAACAAGCGGTGTAAAGAAGCCCCGCATGAGGCTCCGGAGAAAATGAGAAATGAGCAGAGCCCACGACACCACCATCCATTCGCATTCGCAAATCATCTTCGGGTCTCTTTTGCATTGTGGCAGGCAACCACAACTGGCCAACAAACGAGAGCAGCCGACGTGCGTGCGTGTGTGTGTGTTCATGTGTTAGGTTTCACCTAAAACCCCAAACAGAGTGTGGCGTTTCCACGAGGTTTGATTAGCGTCGTACACCTCAATTACCGTCCACTATCGGATCCCTGATCAACTATCAAACGTCAGCGAGAGTAGCAGTAGTAGCAGCAGCTGTATCCTCGGCTCAAGAAAACAGAGTGCATATGTGGTGCACGTGAGGGGGCATGGGCAGTGTGTTCTTTGTGGGGGAGTGGGTGTTACAGTTTATAGTGCGCGTGTAAAATCTCGTGCTTGTATGCCGATGTGGTAGACGTTTGGGTTAGGTAGTAGTGGGCGCTAGCGCACCCGGAGAAGGGGGAGTGGAGGAGGGGGCACCGATCAATTCGTTTCCCCGAGTCTGCTTCAATGAAGAACAAGCAGCAGCAACAACCGGCACCAAAGAAGCAGAAGAAGCAGCAGCAGCAACAACAGCAGCAGCAATTGCTGCGCCAAGAACAACCGGAGCAGCCGCAGCAGCAGAGGCAGCGTACCTCGCCTACACGCTACTATCAGCAACAATATCAAGAACCGCAGCAGAAGCGAAACCTGGACGATATCATGCTGAGCTCGTACTACATCTATGTGAGTAGCAAGCATCTCCAAACAAAATCCAGTTGGTACAGTGGCTTTTATTTTTATTTTTGGTGGGTTACGTCTATGTTTTGCCTTCCGCCTGAGGTTGGGACCTCGCACAGCAGAGGCGGGGATTGCTCGACTTTTAAAACAGTGTGTGTGTGTGTTTTTAAAATCGAGAAGCAAAAAGGGAAGGCACTTGGTGGGGCTGGTAGGGTGACGATAAGAATAGATTTGTGCGGCTGAAACAACAGTACTGTGCTAACAACAACTTCGCCTGAACCACCACTTTACACAACCTTTTCCACAATCTTGTTACTGAGTGACTGAGAGTGCGAAGGTAGGGTAGAGGCGGACCTGGTGGACATTAAACAACAACCTCATCACCAGCAAGAAGATGTCGATCGGTATTTTTGCGAGGAATGTGAAATCACTTGTATGACCGTTGGTTGGTGTTGAGGGGATGGGGAGGGGGGAACGATGGAGGATGAGGCAGGCAATCGCAGCGGGTGCGAGAGACTAAGACGCGGCAACACCATTCATACACTTCGTTTCCGTAAACCCCCCCCCCCCCCCGTAAACCTCCCCCCAAAGCACCAGGGCAGGCAGGTCCACACCATAGTTGTCCCGAAGCAAAGTTAGCTGAGGTAGCGACGGGGATGGTTGTGTGTGTGTGTGTGTGGTATGGAGTGGAAATAAATCAAATAGAGGGAGGGTGAACGGACCGAACGATGCGAATGGGCGAACGTGATTATCTCTCTCTGCTGCTGCTGCTGCTGCTGCTACTACTACGTGGGACTTGGTGTTCAATCTTTTTCAATGCTCTGTTATTTCGTATGTTGCTGTTGCTGCGGCCTGCATTTGATGTGGCACGCTCACATACTACTGCCACTACCGCCACCACCCTGACGTTTTGGGAGGGTCATTGGGTGAGAGGGGTGGTGTTGGCGCTGGAATATTCCACTTCCATTGCTGTGCGAGCCGCCGCCCCGGTGACAGTGCGAGATCCAAATGGATGTCTGATGTACCCTGGGCTAGTTCCGTTGAGCCACCCCGTGTGAGGGTAGTTCCGTTGGCTCTCTGCACTGCTCTGGTTTGTCTGTGCTGATGTGTGTGTGAAGCTTTTCTGATGTTTCAGAATATGGGGAGCCCAAAGTGTTGCAACTACCCAGCGCTCTCTGTGCAACCTAAGAATTTCTTGGACGGGTCGCAGCCCAACGCAGGAACTCTCTGATATCTACGTATTAACCAGTACCTATTAACCAAAAGCCAAAGTCTGTACAAATTCCTCGCGGGTTGCTTATCATCTGCCAGGTGTAAAACAATGGCGTCTGCCTCTGCCTACGCTGTTGCAGTCCCAAAATAGGATCGCTAGTGAAGGTAGGCATTGACACCGCCTATGTCACCTACCTACTGCTCTCGTGTGCCTGAACTGGACTGGAATGGTGAGGGGTTCTAGTACGCTAATAAGTCTTGGACGTTTCATGTATCATCTTCGTATCGGCACTGGCCGATATTGTCTCTCTGACGTCATTGCAGTAGGCGGATAAAGCGTCTGAGGCGCGTGGGACTCCCCCCCCCCCCCCCCCGCCACGAACGTCACCTTCCGACGACCATTTCGGACGATATTCAATTAGGTTCCGTTGCCACCGGGACTAGCCGGGTGGTGAAACAAATCGCACACAAACACACGCAACAGTGGCGAACTGTGACTGGGCGTGCTGTTGGAAGACGAACCTCGTAAATGCTACCGACGTCAGCAAGATGGCGAATATTGTATACAATTCGGACATTGCGAAGTCGTACTAGTCGACATAGACTTTGGAAGTTAATTTACCCTTATAGCGAGGAGAGCGCTACAGTGTGTGTGAGAGAGAGAGAGAGGGATGAAAAAGTGTTTCCTCTTGATCAACACACACACACACACACTTCATGCGCACATTCTAAAACGGGACCCAGCAGCGGGGTTTCTGCCCACCCGGCCCCACACACGCCCCACTAAATAATGGATGCATCTTCATTTTCAGCTGTGACTCAAAATGGCGAGCGACGAACAATCCGTTATCAGAACGGGCTGCCGCAATCTGCCTTCCTATCGGTTCGAGTTTTTCCCTCGGTGGTGTTCGCGTCGCATCTTTTTTTGGGGTTGCGAAGAACGGGGTTAAAAAGAAACTCTCGCAAACAATCGCCATCGGATGGAGCGGCGGTTGCTTTCCCGTGGCGGATGTCCACACTGGAAGACTTCCCGAATCGATTGGACTTTTGGCTCTAGGGGAAAGTTTACCATTCTATTTGCTTAGGGTCGATTCGGGATGTCCGACGGTTTTCTGCCCCGCGCAAAACCAATTTCTAACGAATGGAAAGGTGAACCCGTGCGAGTGATTCGCGTAGCGGACAGGCGTGACTTGGGGATAGTTGGTAGGCTCGTTTTGAAGGCGTAGGTGAAACGGACACAGTGCTTCGGTTTGTTCCTATATCTGTGTGTAGTTGTAGGGCTTTCGAATCGCGAAAAGCTAGCCACCCCACTGCCTCTTTGCACACATCGCCTCTTACCCGCGCGGATGGTTCGCATACACCGGAATAGCTCAGATGGCGGATGGTCATCAGGGCTTCTGGTGCTCTGGTAAGGTTTTTGTGTGTCGCTCAGCACCTTTTCCAGTGTGCATGGTTTGCGTATGTCTGTGTGTTTTAGGCTTCGGGCTTTTAATAACTGCACTTGCAACCGTGAGAGTACCAGTGCGCATGATTGTGCCTGTGTGTATGGAGCACATTGCCTTTCTCTTCTTCGCTGTGGTTGCGCCTCACCATTAGATCTTCATCTACGAGGAGGAGGCCTAGATTTGCTCCAGACAAACTGCTGCTCCAACTCTGGTTGTCTGGTGTGGTGGTCCGCACATCCGATCAAACACACACAGAGTCACCATTGCGGAGGGTTTCGCGACTAGAGTTGAACCCTTATTGCGTGTTTGGGGACCGGGTCCCCCTAATCACATATGCACTCGCATCGTGGTTTCGTCCGCCGACGGGCGGCTTTCTTCACATTCTTCTGGATATCAACCCCACGCTCTCCCTCTCCATCAGTTTTGGTACATATTTCAAACGACGCTGTCCCAAAACCCTCTTCCTACACTGATCGTCGCCCGTTCCCGGGTGGGGGACCTCTTCCCAGACATTATGTGAGGCTGTGTTCGGCAACGTCGCTTTAGAGTAGCTCTGCTGACGAACAAAGCTGGGTAAGGTAGGCAGGTATACCTGTGCATGTGTACTTGAAAGTGTTAAAGGGAATTGGATAGGACCAGGGAAACGAGATTTTGTGGATCATCATCCGCACGATGGGGTGGGTAGCTCCCTTTTTTTCTCACGACCTTCTCTGCCACGGGAATCACGGGAAGCCAGCGTAGCAAAGCCCTTTTTTTGCCATCCTTTGCTGTGTCTCATTTATCTGGACTCACTGCCTCATTCGCTCTTTCACACGAACTCAACACACCCTAAACGCAGGCACACATACCTCAATGGCACGATGCTTTTGCTCTAAGCATTATAAAGTGTGTTTTATCCGTTCTCTACCTGCCTCTTTTTTGGCTCTGTGTGTGTGTGTAAGCATGCCCATCCAGAGCCTCGTTTGGGAAAAGTTTTGCGTAGAGTTGGGGGAGAGCTTTTTTTTTTGTATGATCTGCTTTCGGATTTTGAAATGCTCAGTACGTTACAGAGTTGCAACGCAACTTACTCCCGAACAGTAGACAAAGAGTGTCCCGGAGCGGCATCAACCACATCCACAGCTTAGGCGACACCGTGTTATTCTAGCAGCCTCAAAAAATGGCAACCCCACTGTGTGAAAGGACTGGAAACTGGCAAGGAAAGCTCTGGGCAACCAATCTCCAATGGAAGAGAAATGCCTTTCCTTTTTGACCGATCAGTGTGTGCCTTTACCTACTATGTCTAGGGTCCTATTTTTGCCCCTTCTGCGCTATTTTCGTAGAAAGGCAGCAAAAGGGCACCTCTGGACTACTGGATGGCATGCAAAATTTGTGTCTTCAAGAGAAATTAAAACAAAAATCGTTACGAACCGACGAAGGAAAGCGTAGATTATAACAGGGATATAACCTCACTAATTCTTGAGGTGCCTTCCCTTACTCCACACTCTCCCATCACCGTTTGGTTGGATTCGGAGTTGGAACTCCTCGATAAAGCAAGCGAAAGCCTTCGCGCCCGCTCTATTGCTCTGTAGAATGCGGCGGATCTCCCCCCCAAAACAGGCCAGCTAAATGGAGGGCGCGCGTTAGACCGGGTGGAGAGAGAGAGAGATATGAAAGCTTCCCCTCCGCACCCCCCAAACCCTAGACGTTTCCTTCGTCCCCAATAACGCAGCTTAGTTTGCTGCGCGGATGGGGTGTATAAAGGTTTGAATTAATTATTGTCGACTCGATTCGCAGCAAAGCCCGTGGTGCATACGGATTTGCCGACCGGTGGTGAAACCCCCCGGTGCGTGTGGTGTGGGCGGGTGGGCCATTCTCGGGCCTTTGTGCGGAGGAAAGCGATGAATGTAATGAGACTCCAACCGGCGGTTGTGTGATGCCTACTGCCAACACCGTGTGGGCCACCGGAAGGGTGAAAAGCGACTCTATTAGCAGCTCCACGGCACCCTTCGTGCCGTTGGGATGGGTGGGTTGTGAAATTTGACATTCGCTGTTGGAAAAGGGGCAGACCTTGTGTGTTACCTGCTGGCGATGGATAGTGCAAACGAGCTTTGAATCTGAACTGATGAGCATGTCTTGCCTGTCTGTGAAAGCAGGTGAGCGAGCTTTACAGCGAAAAGGACAGAGATACGGACATACACACACACATTCCAATGTAATTGAAGATCCGGTGTTGGTCTTCTCAATATGAAAAGCCATGCACGCAGTGCACAGTAAAATGGAATGTTTCCACCATTCTGTCTGCATCCTACTCGCTGTACTGGGCAGCCATTTTTATTTTCACTCCAAATTATGTCCATAACCGATCGGGAACTGTCGATGATGCAGACCTAAGTAGACGCAATTTGCTGTCAGATGGCGCTGAAGTAAAAAACTGTCAAAACAGTCGATGTGTCATTTTCTGAGAGACAATACTTAGCATCAAGGAAATAAAGAAATCTCTCTCTCTCTCTGTCTAGTTTGATCTCTCACATACCCACACACACAAACACACACACACAAACACGTTCTCCTGCGCTTATCACGCTGCAACACATGTATATCAAACACACACCTTAACGCTGCCGGCTGTCCTTGAATGATCAACGGGCGCGTCTTCAATTTCAACTTTCCCTCGCACACACCCTGTCGCCCGTGTCCCCGGGGACGTCTTCGGACACAGTGTCCGAATGCATCCAGTCCCCATCCCCTCCCCCCTCTCCCCTCCGAAGCAACAACACCAATACACACGCGGCAAGTGTGTCCGTCCGGGTAAAGAAGGTGAAAACTCGCATAAATCAACCCGAAGTGCCGCGCACAACCAGTCAAATATTGTCCGTACGGAGCGGACGAAAGTAATGATTGGGTTTCTTTAGCGCTTTTTTTTGTGCACCGAAGTGCCCTCCCAACGTCTGGCCCGCTTTATTAATTTTTCCCCCCTGAACAAGCCGGGGGGGGGGGGGGGGAAACATGGCGTAAGGGGTCTCTCCATGTGCTTTTCTGTGCGGGATGGCTTGTGTCGCGCGCGCGCGCACAGACACACACACACATGACCTTACGAAAAATGTGCGAGATAAGAGACCGCAGCCCCCCCCCCGCCCACCCCTTCTGTTCAAAATTGAAATCACGCGTCGGAGCTTCACCACAATGCTAAAGGAAGCCGTCTCGCGCATATTGAACAAACCTTGGGTTTGTTGCTGTTTTCTTTTGCTCCTCCAATTTTGTGGTGTGTGAAGGCTGGGGGATGTTGAGAAGCTTTTCGTTGCTTTGTTGTGCTCCCTCCCCCCCCCCCATCCCCATCTCTCCGTTTTTTTTTTGGTGCTCTCCTCTCCTGTGATGGGGATGTTGTTGTTTTCCGGTGCGATTTGTTTCTTTTCCGTCCTTTCGGGTGGCACCATCCCGCTTTTGCATCAGTGTACCGCACCGCCGTAGGCCTCCATGTCGCATCTTTCTAGCTGGTTGTGGTCGAGCTTATCGGTTTCGGTTGGTGGACGAGAATGGATCACGTGGATAGTAATATAGGTAGTGCGAGGGAAGGGAGGGCGGGTAGAAGTAGAAGCGCCAGTGGTCGATGACGGTGCGGAGACGGCCATTTTGTGTGTGTCGGGCGCTCGGTTTGTGCCATTAGTTTGCCATTTTGCTACCGCAGCTATACACTCTACACTCACGCCCTTTTGCTGCTGCTGCTGCTCCAACTGCGAAGCGTTGGAGACGGCGAGCGAGTTTGTGGAGAAGCGCGTTATATCGTGCCCGATACCGCACAACTTGGCAGAAAGAAAAAGGCGAACGCGCAAAGGGAAAGGGTTGTGTGTGTGTGTGTGTGTGTTGGCGGGATAGGGCGGTAGAGTCGGTAGAAATGGAACAGAAAATGACGCGCGTGTGTACACAAAAACTTCAAGCGAATGTTAATATTTATAGGTACGTGCCCGACCGCATACTATCTCTAGGTAAGGCGTCCTCGTCCACATCCAATCCACCGTTTACGTGCTCTGCCAGCGATTTTTTTTTTTGCTTCTATCCCCCGTGCGAAAACCTCGACCGACTACTCGGGGTCGTTTATTGCGTCCAAGCAAGGGTCTTTCGTTGCGAAACCTTGGTTTGGGACCATCTTTCCAAAAAAAAAAACCTTACCTAGACGACCTGGTGGCTGATGGGAAGAGGGTGAGAAATAGAATGAGAAAACAGGAGAAGAAGAGAGAGAGAGAGAGAGAGAGAGAGAGAGATTGAGTTGGGGTCTATCAGATCTGTTTTGGGACGCAAATAAATAAATTCTCCAACGTGTCCACCATTGTCTCTCCGAACTCACAACTCCCTCTGTACCCTTAAGCGTTCATGGAGTTTGATAGAAGCAGAGACCGATGGATGTACAAGGCAAAAGGCGCGGCGAGGGATTACACACACATAAAATGGTACTTTATTTGATGCTTACCGATGACAACCAGTGCTGAATCGAGCTATCGTCGTTGCGTGTGAACACTTTTACACTAGCGAACATGGGACGGGTGTATATGTGATTTAATACAAACGAATCGGGCTAAGAGGAGACGAACGGGGACGTTCCCCCGTACCCCTAGGGTAGGGGGGGGGGGGGTTAAACAAAGAAAATAATCTACCGCCAGGGTTCGCTTTTGGTCAGCTACAAAATTGCACATAATCGCCTTGCTTCGATTAAACGGGTGACACCGGATAAACCGAATATTTTTGAATTAGATTTTTGCTTAGTATTCTGGACCATAACATCGTGTGTAAAGCCAGAGCTAGAGGGAGCATACTTGTAGGCAGGGACTTTTGACAGCTACGCGGACCTAGTGTTCTCTCGTCGCCAGCTCGTATCCAGATGTATGCAGGATACCAGCGGACGATGTGGATGACGGATCGGGGATGCGACAGTTAGAACCGGTGACAACTTACCAGTGACTTTTTTTTCGTTTATTTATAGAGCCTTTGAGTGTCTGAGACTGCGCCTCGCCGCTCAATCGGCCACTGACTCCAGCATTATAGTGTTTGGTTTACAATTTTGACACACTTTCGCCTTTAGTAAACAGCTTTCCGGTCGACTATACAATAAATAAAGTATTAAAAGCAAGCACAAAGACTTCATCATCGTCATCATATTGGTCTGCTTTTTTTCAAAGAGCACGTAGTCGTGACATGGCCCGGTCAACAATAGATCTCCAGGAAACTCGTTCCCTGGCTGCAGCTTCCCATCTATGTAGGCTCCTGATCTCCGAAAGGTCGCTCGCTGTGCTCCCCTCGACGCCTCGTGCTGAACTGTGGGTCGCTGACGAATACCTTTTTGGCGGGGCATGAGTCCGGCATCCTCCTGACCATTAGGCTGCCTTGAAGTCGATAAACAGGTGGTGCGTAGGGATCTGGTGCTCTCGGCACTTCTGGAGGATCTGCCGAAGAGTGAAGATTTGGTCGGTGGTGGATTTGCCTCAAACAAACCCAGGATGGTAGCTGATTTCTGGGCCAGGATAGATTAAGCATTGAGGACTGAAATCTGAAATGGCACGATAGTTCTAGCATTCCAGTGTGTCGCCCTTTTTATAGAATGGGTGAATGACGCCCAGTTTCCACTCCTCCGGTAATTCTTCCTGTTCCCAGATTCGCGTGATCAGCTTGTGCATTTCGACGGTAAGCCTCTCCGACCCTATCTTGAAGAGCTCGACGGACAGTCCACCACTACCAGCAGTCTTGATGCTTTTAAGCTGCTTGATGGCGCTTGCCATCTCATCCAGAGATGGTGGAGGCACTTGTCTCTGCCATCTCTGGATCTCTGGAACCTCTCTTGTCTCTGCTCCGTTCAGGTGTCCTTCGAAGTAGCACTTCCAGCTTTCGATCTCCTGTAAAACAATCGGGCGTCCCCCGACTGAGAGAAGCTGCTCCAGCAGCTTTTCATCTGATTCTTCAAAGCGGTGCTTCTTGTCCTGGAAGAGCAGGGTCTGCTGTATCCTCAGTCGTTTGTAGATTTCCACGTTCTGACGGGTTTCAACCTGAAGCATGAGGGCGAGTGCTGCATTCTTCTCCGAAAGGGCATTGCGGGATAGTCGTCCGAGAGCCCTTTCCCCGCTTCAGCCGATCCAGATTGGGCCTTGGGGTAGGCTTGCTCCGTTGGTTTCTGGCGCAGCTTTACCATTACCAGGAAATGGTCCGAGTTGACGTTTGCGCCTCTGTACGTTTTCACGTCGATAATATCCGAGCAGTGCCTTCCGTCTATTAGAACGTGGTCGATTTGGGAGTAGGTTTGTAGTGGTGATCTCCAGGTGTAGCTGAACCGAGGTGCTGCGAATACTCATGCGTTTGAAACATGCTACTGTCTGTACGCATTTTAAATCACCAAATTCAAATTTGTAGCCATCCCGTTGCGTACGAACGAGGCACGAATTAAAATGCGAAGCGAACAAGAAAGAAGAAGTGGGTGCGTTTTTTTGGTTTTATTATTGTTTTCGGTGTTGTGCGCGGGAAAAGATGCGATTAAATGAGAAATGGTTTTTCGAACACAAAATTAAAAATGCCAAAAACGGAGATTTAAAAACTCCCAAAAAGCGCAATCAACAGCCTAGCCAAAGATGAAGAAGAATTTAGACACACACACACACACACACACACACACACACACACACACACACACAAAACCTTCATGATCACACACATACATCAAACTGGCAAACGTGTAAAAGCACGAGAACGAGAAAGAAGCTCTCCATTCTTCCTTTCGGGGTTGCTCTTCATCAAACCCCCGGCTGTATTATACTTTTCTTTTTTTCCGTGGTAAGGGAAAGCAGTGGTACAGGAGGGATGAGACGGAAGGGAATGGAAGCAGAGAATGGAATTACTGCCTTGCCTTAACTTCCTCCTCCTATAACCACCCGCAGGTGATGAACATCATCTTCAGGGCTGGTAAAGTAGCGGATTGCATACTTTGAGAGCATGCGTTTTGTGTGTGTTTTATTTATCTTTCTTTCGGTTTTCCTTTCCTCTTTTTTTGTATTTATTTTTCTTCCTCTCTTCCTTTCTTTTGTTTTCTTCTTTCTTCATTTGTTTGTCGTGTGTTTGTGTTGCTTCCGTTTTTTTCCTCCCATCATTACTTTTCACTGGTTCGACTCGTCCTGAATGCATCCATTGCCTGCATTTAGGCGTATATTGCCAAAGAATGGCTCGAAAGAATACGAAAAAAGGGGAAGCCAATACATACCAGAAAGGGAAAGGCAGGCGACACGCAATAAAGCAAGTTTGTTAGGAGCGTTTATGGCAGCAACTAGCAGCCATAACCAACAGCTTTCATGTGATATGATGGTTATATGGTTGTTTTATGTTACTTTTATTATCATTTTTGTCGGGCGTAAGTGTTCCTTCATCGAGACACTGGTCGTTGTGTATGTGTGAGAAGGAGAGACAAAGAGGAAAAGTATGTTTGTGTGAGTGATAGAGAGAGTTGAATTCCTGCAGAGAGTCCTACCACAAAGCATTAAATCGATGCCACAATGCAAAGTGCCCACAAACAAGAACAGGCAGCAGGAGGACGCGCACACGTGTTTCCTTTCTTGTGGTAATGTTCGTGTAGCGCTACCATATCGTTCGATGTGTTTGTGTGATTCCTTTCTTCAAAGAAGAGAGAAAAAATGCTACCTCGAGGGATAGGAAATGCAACCCATCTTTTGAACCCTTGGAAAACCGGTGTTTTCTTGCTATTCTCGCTGTCCGGAGTTTAAGTATGAATTGCTTAATCTCTCTCCTTCTCTCTCTCTCCTTCTCTCTCTCTCTCTCGCTTGAGAATTTTTTGTCACCCTCTAGTATCCTTTTCCGCAAGAAAAGGATTTAGAAGCCGGTTTGCTACCACTTCTGTGCAACCACATCGTAATCTACATCTGTGACGCACCTGAAGCATCTTTTCGTTCTGAATTCTTTTGAGCGTATTCTACAGAAAAGAGGGAAGAAATAGCAGTGAAAATGTACATTTGAACATTAAACGCAGGGATATTAGTAGGGAGCGAACATTGAAAGCTCTCTCTTTCTTTCTTTCTCTCTCTCTCCTTCTCTCGCTCTCTTTCCTTCAAATTCTCTATCGTAAGAAATCTTCCCAAACATCTCTAAGGGACAAAAACAAAAACAAAAAATCAGATCAGAAAGGATACACGACAGATGTATATAAAGCAAGAAAGGAAAAAAATCTCACTCTCTCTCTCTCTCTCTCTCTCTCTCTCTCTCATTTACTCACGCGAATCCCACTTCCACGACTCCGGCAAACAATACCAACAAGATGGTTCTTTGAATAAAAATTAGAGCAACTACCGGCGCTTTTCATCCTTTCTGCCGAAAGGATCCTTTTCTCGTGTTTGTGTATGTGTGTAATACAGAGAGAGAGAGAGAGAGAGAGAGAGAGAGAAAGAAAGAGAGAGAGCGTTACAATGTAGTAGTAGTAGTAGATCCTTTAGATGTAGTTGAATGTGTAAGAGACGAGAAGATAGAAAGAAAGGACATCATGGAGATACGGGGCGCGCCCCCCCCGCTCATGGTTAGACGAGCGACATCGTCGTCATCCTTCCTGGAAGGCCATAAAGGAAATAGGATATACCATTACCTCTTCGCGTCCCCCTCCTCGTCCGCCGTTCCATCGCGGTTGCGTCCTTGCGAAGCCTAGAAAGCGTTTCGGAAGCGAAACATGTGGCAGAACGGTGTATTGGTACATCATTGTGTGCGTGAGAGGTCTTTGTGTGTTTTTTTTTTTGCATTTTTAGCTTTCATTATTATTGTCCTTGATGTACATTTTTTTTTTGGTTCATTTAGTTCCACACCGTACTCTTCATTATGTGCGTATGGCGGTGTAGAATCCATTGCGAGGCAGCTAATAAGGCCTGGTTTTTTGTTGGTGAATTCTCATCCACACAGTTGGTGGCGTAGGTGTACCCGGAATATCCGGAATATTGAACACCTCTATCCATACTCATACGCATCCGGGAAAATCCTCTTTCCCAGGGGTTTTTTTTTTTTGATAGGCAAGCAGACCTATGTTTAGAGTCTTTTTCTCGTTCACATCTTCAAACTGACGGTACGACACCAGGAAGAGGATGATGGTGCTCATCCTTAGCGTCAGCTCAGTAGCAGGAATGTGCTCGGTTTGTAAATGCGTCACTACTGCTGCACATTAAGCGGTTATTCTTGGGCGAGAATGAGAGACAAGCAGCAGGGAAATCGTAAGGAAACTAGGAACAGTAGACCTTCCCATGGGGAGGGGTATATTAGTTTCCCTCGTGCGAACAGTGGAAGCGAATAGTTAATACGTAATATGCGTCCCTCGTTAAACATTTCCTTTTTTTCCTGCCGGCGTGACATACGCGCTTGGCTATTGCGTGTTGTTGTTTCCCTCCAAGGATTTCACCTAGCAGGCTGACCAAGTTCTTGTGCGTTTGACAGATGGTTCAAACGATTGTGTACCAACAGGGGGTGTATGCATATGGTAGCTTCTTGTTTGGGGCTCAACCTTGGGGCATCGGTTTCAAATGTTTTAGCTTTAAAATTGTCAACAAAACAAGCCAAGAAGGAAGAATTCTTGCTGATAAACTCATTTGACAGCTGTCAGTTTCAAGTAGTGGAACGATACTACTATTTCAATCCTCACACAACTTAGCTTAACAGATGCCATGAGGTAGATAATCCTTCAAAAGCACAAGAATTAAAGCAGAACGAATAAACACGTGAAAATTGCGGGCATCTTCCACAAAGTTTAGTAAAGATGAGATTGTGAAGGCGAGGGGAAGTAGTGTTTGACACACTTAAAAGGCGCCCAGTTTTAGCTAAAAGGGAGGAAGTTGGAGACTATTCGTAGCGGTTTTTTTAGGCTAGCTGTATCATATACGGAGCACTTCTCTCTTACTAAAGTCGCTCGATAAAGTGAGTACCAAGAGTAGCGTGTTATGTGTTGGGGACACATGGTTATGTCTTTGATTGTTATGTCTTTTTTCCTTCTCTCCCTCTCTCTCTCTCACACCACTTTGTGGTCGCGATAACAACATGGCATAATCGTTGCACCGAGTAACTTTTTTCTTCTTGTTTGGCCATTTTTTTTTCTCAATAAATTTGACGTGTAGAACGAACCTGGAGATTTCAGTCTATGTGTGTGTTGCTAAAACGGGCGAGAACAGTAGTGTGACTATTGGGGTACGTGGGTTGTTATTTCGCACAAGTGGTTCCGTTGAAAAAAAAAGCAAACCACCACCACACCATAACCAACTTTGCGTGTAGGCCCATCATCACCCCATCGTTTCATCAAAGAAAGCAACAACAAAATATCACTTGCGCAGTTAAGAAAACGAAGAAAAAAAAAATCTTCTCCCTCACTGTTCAGTGTTGGTGTTGCTTTCATCCATCACTTTATTCATCATCACTAACAGGGGTCCAACACAAGCTCTCCGGTAAAGCGCAATTGGCGGCGCACACACACCGAAGACGGACGAATCTTTAGACAAAGTGACCAGGTTTTGCGAGCAAATTTTTGCAGATTTGCATTGGTGTGTGGTGTGTGTCTGTGTGTCCGAAACTTTCCCTTTCAGTTCAGATGGTTCGAGTTCAACGCGGGGTTCAAATGGTTAGTTCATTAAAACGAAACGATCTCCGCCATATTGAAATCGGAGCCAAATCACGTCAAATCACGATCGAACGTACTGCAGCACATTGGGTAAATGAAAATGGTGAAAGTGATGCGCAAATGAACACCACTTAAAGCGGTATGCAATTACAAAATGACTTGTTAAAGTTGCATTTGCAACATAATTTCTAACCACGGTTGCCGTTTTGCTTTTTGACATATCTCTCTTGGTTGATTTTTATGATTTTTCACTAATATTCGCTTCGCTTCCCACGTTCCCTGTTACGTAGCAGCTGCCTTTCTTCTTCCTTAGCGTAATATCCTTTCGCTTCCCATCAATGTGTGCATTGGATGTGTGCGGGGTATACATTACGCATTCCAAATCGTTTTGTCGTGTGACCGCGGCACAAAACGAGCGGCCTTATACTGATACCCGTGGTGCGTATAGTTGGTGAGTGAACACGCGTGCGCGGGTGCTCACTCTCTCATTCGCTCGGTCACTCACTGCACTGTCAATGACTAAATCAATCCGGCCCGGTAGGACACTCTCATGCGGTCTAGCCGCTCAAGCTTGGGGATTCCTCCTGGACCTCTGGAAACAGGGTAAGATTTGATATGTGTATGTGTGTGTGTGTGTGGAAAGCAGCAGGCAACAATGATGGTGGGCGCCACGGTGATTGAAACAAATTATCCACTAATAACTGATAAGGCGCAATGTGAGGTGTGCGACCTGGTTGTTGTGTATTAATCTTCTTCCACTGGGAGAGATTAAGATCGGGGCAAGTCTCAGTGCGAGTCTGGAAGGGCTCCAAGCAGCTGCACCGGTAAGCGACACTCTAGATTCGCTTGCGTCAACCTAGAATGATTAGATGTTAGATCACGCAGATTCACGTGACATAATACATGGCGGAGGGCCTAGGGATGTTACGACGACAGTTAACGGCAATTAATGTATGCTGATAAGCAAGAGATGCTACCCTTCTACTTCTACCACACACTTTATTGAGCTAGATCAGCAAAACTTGCCCCAGAATTGCTAAAACAATTATCTCCTGTCAAGCATAATCAGAATGAAGGAGCAAGAGTTAAGCTCTGCGTCATCAGAGACGTCCAAAACAAAACTACAGCGCATCTCCCCATGACCTACTGTGCGCGACGGTTCAAACGTCACTGATTGCCAATTGGGGTGCACTAGAGCTCACAACTCTATAGCGAATCAGAGAGGAGAGACCCATATGGGTGTCTGCTGTTGCTTTGGGGAGAAACTCTCATCAGCAGCTCTTTCAATATGGTGCCGGTTGTGGTATATTTACGCTACCTTTATGGTTTGTTTTGATCTTGCCAGATTGTCTCTCTCGCTATGTCTCTCTCTCCCTCTCTCAACCTGGCGTAAACACTCAGTGCAATGGAATAAAACCACCCTTAATACAAACAGCGGAGCACCCGTGTGGCATAAGGGACTCTGGAATGATATGGGATTTGGGCTGTTGTTGTTATTGCTGTTGCGGCGAACATGACCTTAAATACAATGTATGTGTGTTTGTTTTAAATACACTCACTCATCGCAACACTGTAGGATGGGCGATAATAATGGCCACATTAGCTTATGATGGGGTCTTTACTTGGTCGCTCTCTTTCTAGCACGATCGAAGATGGTGGCGACACGACCCCACCGGGGGTGTATTTATATCACCAACGATGGGGTTTTTTTTGCGTTACCCCCCCCAAAAAAAAAAAAAGCCGATACCGGATTCGGTCGCTGGCAATATGATTGAACTATCGGCTTAGTAGTTTTTGGGTTGAAAATAACAATAGTGTCGACAGAAAGCGTGCTAAAAAGCAGCGATTTCGGTTACCAGAAAATGGCGCCCACGGTCGCAAAAGAACTTCCTTATCCGTACGCCATTTTTTTTTCAACTTGCATCAAAAACGGAAGATATCAAATCTGATTTGGGATCACTATCGTCCAGAGAGCCCGGTAACTTAATATCAGCTAGATGCCCGCAGCCTAAGATGACTTTATTTGATAAAGGTTATGTACCCGCCGCCCCAACCCCGTATCAGTTTCTCAGTTTGCGGGCCGAAGTGACGCAAATTGTCAGCCATTATCGTTTGCCCGTAATTATGCTAATATTTGTGCACGGTTGTATTTGTGCGATCACATCGCCCGGTTCGGTCCCATTTCATTGTACTGAATATTTCCAATAGAAACAGCCCCCCCCCCCCCCATACCTCGCTCAGACAACTTCCAACAGACCTACCCGCCTTAGTTGCGTTAGTTTCGATCGTAAATGTCTGTGTGAGAGAGCTTTTTCGTTCGCAATGCGCTTTTCTTTTCTCTTCTGCTTCTTATATTGCGATTAAACTTCCGTCTGAGTGCCTGTGAAGGCTTTTTTTTTCTTAGTTTTTGGTGGAATGCGACCGAAAGCGGCGAGGTCCCCGCGTCAAGCCTGCTCCGTAGAACTGGTTCTATACATGTAAGTTAGGCATCTTTTTTTTGTTGTTTTGCCCCTTATACGGTGGCGCCCTCTCACATCTCGCTTGCGGAGTTATCGCCGACCTGCATATGACACATGATATGCTGTGCCGTTGTCTCTCGGGTTGCCTTTATAGCAGCCAGCACCACCAGAAATCGCCGTACGGAGACATCTTCAGCGGGGTTTGCGGAACGCACACTCAGCACTGCGTCGTCTGGCTCGGTATGTGAGTGTCCGTGTTTTTTTTTTTTTTTGCTTATTGAAGAAGCATCGTCCCAGGGTTCCGCTCTCTTTTCGCACAGCACACCCCGAGCTTTATGCGTTGACCGAACCTGGATCGCAAGCCTATAAGGTGTGTGTGTGTGTCTGTGTGTGCGGGGATCGATGGTATCAAGGAAAATTAAGACAAAAGCTCGCCACGCTCATTTGCATCGGGTCGGCCGGACCGCACCGTATGTGCAACTAGCTGCACACTCTCACCCTCACGCTTCACCCGCGCACCCAGCGCACCCACCCTGGATATATGGTAGCCTCACACCAATACCAGTTTGCCTGTAACATCCGCGGGGTTGAGACTATTTAGTGCTACCGTCTGACCGACCGGTTGCCCCATTTGCTTAGCAGCCGAACCGTGCAACGTTTTACCCTTCTTCTTGGGTGTTTTCCTAAATCAGCGTGATCAGCGTGGAGTGTGTGTGTGTGTTGAGATTTTGTTGGGTTGGTGTCGCGCACCCAGGCAGCCAGTTCTGATCCAAGCTAATGATAACGATCCATAAATTAATTGCCGCCTAGTTTACTGTTGTGGATTGGTAGTTTCCACCCAGCTGCGTTAACTCCAATATTTGTTTCCGAGCTTGTAACTACACGCCCAAACACACACACACACGCATGATGGAGAGTGTAGTTGCAATCGGTGGAACAAATGTTTGTTTGTGCAGACACCAGGGCAGAGGCGAGACACAGTCGCATCCGCTTTTACAATTCATACGATAGTCCCTTACCGTACGAAGCGTGTGCCTGGTGATTCGGATTCCTTGATTTTCGAAGCGGCGTGGAATTTGGAAAGTCATGCAAGCCTTTTTCGTGTGGCTCGGCCGCTGATAAAGCTTGCCGAGAGGCAAGGACTTGCGGGGGAAGGTTACTCAGAACCTCGCCACAGAGCTGTGGAACGCTAGAGGTGAACACTTTGGCTTTAGAGTATGACATCTTGAAGGCACATCTGCGTCGACAAGTGATCAGTCAGGTTCTTGTGTAATAATCCGCATGGCATCAGCGTCCCGAATCGTCGATCCGATTCCGATTCTTACCACAAGCCAAAGACTACTCTGCCAAGGTATCTCAGCCAGCGTACTTTGAATCTTCGTCCTTGAAGATTTCGCAGCATTAACTGAATTATCATTAAATGAATTACTAACGCGTTTTGACTTTGCAAAGAAAACCTTCCAAACCAAAAGTTCGACTAGAGACGAATTTGGCAAGTGATTTTTTTTTTGTTTTTGCATGCACACCGGATCGATTGTCTGAGAGGGCCGCTCCTGATCGAATAGAAAGCAGAGGAATTTTCCGATCCCCGTGATAATGGTGTGCGAGTGCGAGCCAACGTGCCTAATACACCTTCCCTTTCCGCTTTCCGCGAATGTGACGTGGGCGGGCGTGGTGTGTGCGGGGTTTGCCAAAGCGCTGACGCGCGGCCCCAAAAAAAACCTTACCTTGTGTGTCGCTTGGTACACGGGGTGTACACACGGTTGTACGTTCGATTCGGTGGGAAAATACGCGAAAACCGAACGCAGAAAAGCGAGTGCTGCGAGTGCCTTCTAGCGCAGCACAACACCACATTCTCTCGCCATTCAATAAGCACAGGGTGGGGTGACTCTGGGGTGGTGGTGGACCCGGGAGGGTTTTCGCGGGGGGGGGGGTAGGGGTGCGAAGTTTTCCTCCCTTCCTATAATCTGCGCACACACACAACCGGATCCCAGAAAGAGAGAGAGAGAAAGAAAACGGCATGTGGCGGAGGAGGGTTGAAGAAGGGTTAGTGGGGGGGGGGGGGGGGGAGGGGGAAGGGAGTGTGACAGGAAGGGGCAGCAAACGGTGTTGGTTGAAAGATTGAACAACTTTCCAGCCTATATATTTTCGCTCTGGGAAAAGGTATGGTTGCGGTGCCTTTTGCCTGCTCGCACACGTTTCGTTCGGAACTACACGGCAAGTTTGGCCGAAACGCAGACGAAACGGAACGTCAATTGATCCGTGTCGGTGTGTATGCACGCCCCGGTATGTGTGTTTGTGTGGCGCTGTGCAGTGATTCTGAACTCCCGCACCAAAAATGCTCAAGTGACCAGCATGAGTTCAGTTGCTCACCGCCGTCCGATGCGTTCTGACGGCAACGGCCACTGGATATGAGGAGCAGGATGTATGCCCCTAGACGTTAGTCTTATTCACACCTGTCACAATACTGCCGAATGAAACGTATAGAAAGCAGTAAGGAGTTGCCGGATGCCTCATACAAATTGCCAGGACACTCCTGACCTAACAAAGTCTGGAATTTGTAGAGTTGTGTCGCGAATTGCAAGCAACTGTTAGGATCCAATTAAAATGGCGCCCCAGGATGACATAAGCTGCCCTTAAGCGACACATATTGACAACATTAAATATTATTCTTACGTCTGTATCTGTTTCTTGCGGAGTTCTCAAATTCTGATGCAATTTCTGCTCTCTCTACTCCCCCCCCCCCCCCCCCCCCCCCCTAAACACCTCACGACTCGGTTCAAACCTTCCAGATCTGGAAGGACAACTACGATCGATCGAGGCGACACAGAACAGAGCAAAAATGCAGCAGAAAAGCATGTCGAAAGCCATACAAGCAAGCATTATTCGCAGCCAGAACAACATATCTGTGCGGTGTAATGTCCGCAGGGATGTAAGGGCGACGTGTGTCGCGAACACATGAATACACACGGCTAATGGAAAACTGTGGATGGCTAGTTTTCAACGAACCCAAGAAACTGCGAACCTCTCCTCTCCGGCGTTAGAACTAACTCCCCCCCTCCAATTCTTGTTGAGGACACTAGTACGTCTTGCCCATCAACACTGTCAGTGTGACAAACAGCCCCTGGGAAAGGGGAGAGGGGAAAAGATCCATTCATGGTGGGTAAAAACAGGACCACCCCAAAAAAGGCCGCCATTGTGCGCGCCTTGTAGACGGTGGTACGAGGTATATGGTTGGTGTGGTGTGCGGCGCACACTAGTGATGCGGCAACAACCATCATGCACATCTGCATTGCCCACACACACTATTGGCTAAACAATTGGTCGTCCAACAGCAACAAAACAGCACAAAAACCTAACGTACCTTTGATCGCAAAAGATGGTGTGTTTGGTTGTGTGTGAGGTACGAAAGTGTAATGAACGTGCACATCGCATCATGCTCTTCTGCATGCATCCCCCCCCCCTCGCACTCCCTCACCTCCTCGTTTGTGGCTATGACGGTCACAAATCGACCGAAAAGAAAGCGTATCGCCACTAGTGCTACTGATGCCGCCACCAACACCACCACCGCCGCCTCCGCCACCACCACCATCTTGCAGCCATCTTGCCAATGAGTGCGCTGTTTGCCGCCGTCAGCCATATTGTTTCCGATATTGTGCGCCGACGACGATGGCGGGCTGGTAGTGTGTTGTGTTGGACGGTTGTTACGCTTTTCGAATACCGCTTCACCGGAATAGTTCACCTATCACAGCAAAAGGAGGGATAAGCAAATGGCGGCATGGAAGGGGTGGCAGCAAATAGCATTGTTCTGTTCATTTGTCTTTCCGCAACCGCAGCTATCTACACATTATCGGTGTTAATATGGGAACGATAAAGAAATCATCGCGAACGTCCCTAACCGATGGCTGCCCGTTCCAAACTTAATATCCTAACCATGTTTGGATGTAGCGGCGCTACTGCTCGTTCACCCCCTGTATGCGTGTTTGTGTGTGTGCGCGCGTGATGTTGATGGTGAATTTTATTGTGTTTTAATTCGCCACTGAATGTAATAATATTTATTTATTTATGTTTGCGCTTGTTGCCAATCCATCGCTCACGGTTTTCTCACGCGCGCGCGGCACTGTGTAGTGGCGATGTGTAACGATCGTGTTGCTGGTGTTGGTATTTTGGAAGAGGCAGGGTTCGGGTGTTAGGGTTGTGGATGTGGACTGGTTTGTCAAAAGGCATGGAGATTCAATTGCGCAAGAAGCAGCGAGTAGACACCAGCAGGGATGAAAAAGAGAACGAATAAAATGCGTCCAGTGTTAGGGCCAGGGAGAGCGAGACGGAATGAAACGGTGAGCGCGCGCGTGTGTGTGTGTGTGTGTGTATGCCGACGTGTTTCAGCTGCGGGTGCGTGCGCTTCCGCTCCGATATTCTCCGATTTGAGCATACTCAATTTTAAGGGGAAATTATAGTATGCGAATCACACCATACACACGCATACACACAGACGACCTACGTTTCAATCGCACCCAGCTGAGCAGTAGTGGTTGGGCGAATGTAATTCTTTGCAATTTTATGTATGAAAACATTCATTACAGAGCTGGGAGTACTAAGTACGTCACCTAGTCTAGCTAGATGGACAGCTGTAACTGTCAAAAAAAAAAAAAAATGTCAAATGTTTCGCTTGCAGCTGCAGCTGTGCTTTCAACCAAATGTTTGACAGCCCTGTTAGCCATGTTCAGCTCATGTATCGATACACAAGGGCCGCCATACTGCCCAGCAGCAGATTGGTCACAATGCCGACCTGCAGATGGTGCCCTAGTGGACGACGTGTTGTGGCGATACGCCTGCGTCTGGTCTTCTCTCTCTCTCTCTCTCTCTCTCTCTCTCTCTCTCTCTCTCCATTTTCATTAACCTATCACATTCGCACGCAGGTTCTATTGGTTTTTCGGACTGTTTGTCAAAAAGAGATAACCTATAGAAACAATATGCGAGCGAGGGAGAGATTTTTTTTTTTAGAGATAAAATGGATGTTGTTGATGCTCTCCGTAATGTTGCCGCCGTGCGCGCTCGTATGTGTTTGTGTGCACGTTAGTCTCGTCTCGATGTGCGAGTAGAGAAGCTAGTCCAGAGTGTTTTAGTGCAGCCTGCCAGTGACGACGACGGACGGACGAAAGAAACCGCGTTTTTTGTTGTTGTTGTTGTTGTTCCTCTTCTTCTACACCAAGCAACATCATCGGTGCGCGCACCCGTGGTCACAATCAAAACCCACATCAAAAAAACGCAACCAACCCGCGCGGGCTCGAGAAAGAAGATTTTACGTTTACCAAGTGTGCGTGTGTGTGTGTATGTGGATTAATTGTACCAGGCGCATAAATAATCGCTTTCGGGGCGAACAAACGGTCCGAGCGACATCTTGAAATTTCAACCTCCAAGCGCCAGCGTGCGTGTTCCGTGTGTATATTAAGATTATACAGTGCCCGCCACACCAATCATCCCAACTCTCGCCATTAGTGGGGTACGCTCTCAGTACACACCGAATCAAACGTCAAGCGTGTTTGTGTGTGTGTGTGTATCTGTGTAGGGAGCGCCTGGCGCGTAGTAGTACAACTGTGCCAGAGTGTTTAGTAGTCGGGCACCGGAGAGTAGGTAGCAGCGCCAGCCAACAGTTTTTTTTTTTCGTACAGGCAGTACTACTTTCCGACCGACGGTCGACCACGTTACCGGAAAGAGAGCATCACATCCACCAAACGTCGGTTAGAGAGCCGTCTCTTCCGTTCGCGTGGCGCTAAAAGTACGAGCGCGCAGGGAAGCCATGTTGTCCATACGGTAATAGAAGTGGTTTGAAGAATTCTCAGACCCCGTTTGCTGGTAATTGTGATTGAGTGTGTGTGTGTGTGTTTTCTAGGAAGGAAAGGGAAGGGATTTTATGTTTTTTTTTGCAAAGGAGAGAGAAAGAGAGAAGATCGCAAAATCAGTTGTGTGGAACCGAAGTTCAGGCACGCTTTCGCTGAAATAAATGGACACGGGGGTACCGACCAGGGATGTTGATGTACCAAGTATTATTTGTTGTATTATGTACCGTTGTACAGTGCGTGATAGTGGCTAGCTTTGTGCATTAATTTTCCTCCTTGGTTTCACATTTCATAGCCCACGCACATATTCCCGGTCTAGGTGAAAATCTCGTGCTAGGTTTCTTACTTGCAAAAACAAAAAAAAAACCTGTCTTCAACTTCAAACCGTAATGAGCCTCTCTTATGGTCTTGCGAAGCTCAAATCCTCTATAAATAAATGAAACAACAAGACGCTCTTAACTCTCCAAGAACTGCACACTGAAAGAGTCGTTGCAGGCTGTCTGTAAAAGCATCTAGTCATCCGGAATTCTAATGATAGCCACGCACAATGTAGGTCTAGATAACGACCCATCATTAACCGGGTGTATTGGATCGATGAAACAGTTTGCCTTCGACTTCCGTCCGACCGAACGCCTAATATGGTACGCTCTGGCTGTTTAATCTGGTAAAAGCTGTTAGCGTTATTGGTACCCGGACTATTATAGGTTTCTAGTTAAAAATCGTTAAAATATCCACTTCAGCAAATTAAATCGTATACTTCACATCATCTGACACGGCAGCTAGCAAGGGTAGAATAACGGCTGCAGTAATTGTAGCGGCCGCCATGATGGATTGTCTCTGGTGTTGTTTTGTACGAATCAACAAATGACCGATACTGTATGTGTGTGTGTGTATGTTTCAATTCATAATCGTAACCGTTTCTTGTCACCCTGTGTGGATGTTACGTGGTATGCCTTACTCACCATTGTACAGCGGCCCAGGTGTTCTCCTATGGGCCTGCACAACCGCTAACGGTTCCTTGCACTGTTTGTATGTGTATGTATATGCGCGCGTGTGTGTGTGTGTGTGTGACTGATTCTAATCTTTCACCAGTGTCCTTTTTATCTATATCCTTCGTATGTTTGTGTGGGTTTAATGATTAGTTTTGCGCTTCAATATGGGTATAGGGGATTTCAGATTTCAACTTGTCCGGTGTGGTATGGACCCCCTATCAGCTATAGTACAATGTGTGCATCGAATCACACGATCGCACAACAACACCATCAGTACATTACGCCTAGTGATGGGAAAGTTTCATTTTGTTTTTACGGAACGGGAATAGTTTATTTTCAAAAAGAAGGACTGGAACGAAGCTGGTAGGTCCCTCGAACCTGTCACCTCTGTCTGTGCAGGAGGTGTTAGTCTAGTCTTCTCCATCTACCTAACAATATCGTGGAACAAGGATCTTCCTCCTTTAGAGAGGACCTTCACAAGGAAGTTCCATACTTCGTACTTCGTAGTTGAATAGTCAATCTTCAACACAGGGTAACGGTCCGGATGGGATTCACCTGATTTTACAAAACCCTAATAGAACAAGCGTTAAACGCTACTTTGCTACTTCGAGTGTTGTTTGAGTGTTGAAAAAATTGCCTTAATAATCACTACAAAGGAATTTTTAAATAAAATTTTGCCCCAATAGTGTCTTGGTTGGCAGATTTTGTCAATAAGGGTTTTGTTCGATTTTATACGAACTTAGGTTCGATCATTTCACATAAGGAACGGAAATGAATAGATTCGGAACGAAATTCTCATCACTAAATTGCACCCTAGCCGACACCCCGGCATTTCCTAACGGACCAAAATGCTTGCCCTGTGGCCACCTTTTCTTTTTTCCTTCCTCGTTTGGTAGCAAGAGAGAAACATCAGAGCCGTACCTCCTCTGTGCCTTCCATTATCTGCCTTTATAGCCTGTTCTCATGTTCTTTTTGCTCTTCCTTTCGTTCTATTCCTCTTTCTATCGGTGTTTCCTTCTGGTGTGGCAGATGTCGGCCGGTACGCAGCTGCAGATGGCACCACAAACAACAATAGTACAACAAGTTGGCCAGGTCGACCAAACTTCATCACACCATCATCATACTTCGTCGCACCATCTCCAGCAGCAACAGCAGCAGCAGCAGCAGCAGCCGTCGCATCATCATCATCAGCCACATTTTAACAGTGGCAACCAGCAGCAGCAGCAGCAGCACCATCAGCAGCAAGTGACAACGGTGCTGAGCACGCACCAGCAGCAACAGCAGTCGTCTGCTGCCGCCACGGCAGCACTTGCTGCTGTCCTGTGCGGTGCTGGTAGTGGCGGCAACGGTGGTGGCAGCGGTGGCAGCGGCAACGGCAGCAGTGGCGGCAGCGGTGGAAGTACTGTTAACAGTGTGGGAGGCGGTGGTGCAGGAAGCGGGGTCAATAATAGTGGGGCAACGGGCAACAGTGCCGGTAGCAAAGGTTCCCTGGTCGATACGGCACAGCCGACGGCGACCACGACAACGACGACAGCGGGAGTGGCGGTAGCAACGGCAACACCCGGCACTACGCCCGCCCTGCATCCACCCATCCCGATCGGTAACCTTCAGCAGCAGCAGCATCACGCCCATCACGCGCACCACCACCATAACAACAACAAGGACCAGGACTCGAACATGAGCACCGGTTCGTCGCACAGTGATAAGGAGCCGGATGCAATCATGAGTGGTCCGGTGGCGGCGGCAGCGGCCACTGCCCTACCCGTCGTTGCCACCACCCCGACATCGGAAAAGGTGTCCCGGGTGGCATCGGAACGCAAACGAAAACGGAAGGCCCCGGACGATAATGGTGGACCGGGTGGTGGAGGTAGTGGCGGCGGTGGTACGCACGGTAGCGGTACGGGTGGAGGTCATTTTCGTGATAGTAGAGATAATATAAAGGGTCTGCGGTTGACGCTACCACCCCACAGTGATAATAAAAAAATAAAAGATTTTTTTTCTAAACACCCCGGCCTACCGGCGGTGACCTCGCTCCGCGTGTCCAGTAGTAGTAGTAATAGTCCGCTAGCTGGTGGTGTTACCTGCATCACCTCTATCAGCTCGATCGGTACTGGTGGTGTTACCACCAATACGGTCGGCGGTTCACTAGGAGCAATATCCAATTCCCCGCACGTGGATCCGGGTGGCAGTGGGAACGTTGGGTCCACTACTGGTCCCGCGCGGAAAAGTCCCAACCCGCAGCAGCAGCAGCAGCAGCAGCAACAGTCACCCCACACTGGCGGTCAATATCCCATGTACCCTCCTAGTCCGCAAACGCCACTCCTGTCGGTGGGCGCCAGCATCGGGGCCAATGGTAACAGTGGCCACAACAGCACCGGAACAACATCCCTGCAACAGCAACAACAGCCGCCAGATATGTTTAGCAGTAGTCGAACGCAGCGGCAACAGCAGCAACAGCAGCAGCAGGTTGCGGCCGGTACTGGTACTGTGGCAGCAGTAGTCCCAACCCCAACGACACCGTCAACCGGTGGTGTTGTTGGTGGGATCAGCAACAACGTCAGCAGTAATAACAACAACAATTCTTCCGTACAAGTTCCTCCATCTGTGTCGGCAGCCATGGCGGCGGCCGCCGCGGTCGAGGCGGCGAAAGCAGCCGCCGCAACATCCACCCCCTCAGCAACGACGGTCCTGTCGCCGATCATCACCCCGCTGGTCAGTGCGACCGCGTCGACCGGTGTGACGGGGTCGGGTGTGTCGTTGCAGCAGCAGCAGCTACAGCAGTACCAGCCGATAGTGCTGGTGTCGAATAATAGCAACACCTCATCGCTAATGCTCCAGAAACAGGCGCCATCGGTGGTCGGGTCGACTACCCCCAGTCAGCAGAAGCAGCAGCAGCAATCATCGTCGGTAGTGGCACAGCGTGACTCTCAGGCGCAGGCATCGGCAGTCCAGCAGACGGGCGGCGCGTCGACGAACCATCAACTACAGTGCAACAACCCCACGTCAGGGACGGTGGTCAGCACCGGTAGTGGTGGTAACAACACTGGTGGCAACACCGACCTTCATCACCAACAGCGAGTCACGCTGGTATCGTGTAACACGAGCAGCAATAGCAGTAGTAACGGGGGTGGAGGTTTGACCGGTGGTGTCGGAGGTACAGCTACGACGGGGTCAACAACACCCAGCGGGGAACAGACGATCGGTAGCACCAATACGCCACTGATCACCACGTCCGTTGCGACCTCGACCCCAAGCAACAATAACAGTACCGGTGTTAGTGGTAACAACGGTGGTCAGAACAACAACAATTCCATTCTCCAGCTGCCGGGTGGTGCCGTCGTCACCACCACCAACAAGTCAATTGCGCAAAAGTTGCAACATCAGCAATCGACCGTCTCGACAAACACGACACCTGGCGGTGGAGCGCAACAGCAGCAGAGTGACAGTAGCAGCTCGAGCAATAATAATAACAGCAGCAACACCACCAACAACAACAACAACAATGGTAGCAATTTTGGTAGCAAGTTCGGCCAGCAGCAACCATCCACGCCGACGACACCGACGACAACCACAACCACCCTGATGCTGACCAAGTTCGTGCAGACGGATCTGACACAAGCGGACATTACCGAGCGGGACCACGACTTTGAAAGTAGTCGGACGCGGGTCGACGAACTGTCGCGGTTATCGGACGAGCAGAAGTGTCAGCTGAACGTGCACCAGAAGGCGATCGAGCAGCACAAGAGCCAGATCAGCAAGTGTGTCGAGGTGGTGAAAAAGTTGCTCAAGCAGAAGAGCAACATCGAGAAGAAGGAGGCACGCCAGAAGTGTATGCAGAATCGGCTCCGGCTCGGGCAGTTTGTGACGCAAAGGGTTGGCGCTACGTTCCAGGAGAACTGGACCGATGGTTACGCCTTTCAGGAGCTGGCGAAGTAAGTGAACACCCAGTTGCGCAGAATGTTTCCATCTCTCTAACGGGGAGTGACTTCTTTTGTTTGTTTTTGTTTCAGACGCCAGGAAGAGATCACTGCCGAACGGGAGGAAATCGATCGCCAGAAGAAGCTGCTAATGAAAAAACGACCCACGAACAGTGAGGGTGGTCGCAAGAGAAACAATTCGTCGGCGACGGGCGGTGGATCGGGTGGAACCGGTGGTACCGGTGATAGGAGTGGCAGTGGTCCGGGCAGTACCGGTGTTGGAACGGGTGCGGTCGTTGCGATGGGTAGCAGTGGCGTGGTTGGTAGCGGTGCGGGCAATGTCGGTGGCGGTGGAAGTGGGTCGGCGCTGCATAATGGCAATGACAGTACGTTCCTGAAACCCGATCCGGTAGTGAGCAGCAATAGTACGTTCACGCTGCAGGAGTACTACGAGTGTGACGAGATACTGAAGCTGCGCCAAAGTGCGCTGAAGAAGGAGGATGCTGATCTGCAGCTCGAGATGGAGAAGCTGGAACGGGAGCGTAATCTGCACATCCGCGAGCTGAAGCGAATACACAACGAGGATCAGGTGGGTTGGAGGGTTGAGTGTCTGCTTCTTTAATTTGTAATGCTTACATTCGTTTCTCTCTTACACGGCATGGTCTCCCACACTCCCTTTCTCCGGCGCAGTCACGCTTCAACAATCATCCGGTGCTAAACGATCGGTACCTATTGCTGATGCTGCTTGGCAAGGGTGGCTTCTCCGAGGTGCACAAAGCGTTCGACCTGAAGGAGCAGCGGTACGTGGCGTGCAAGGTGCACCAGCTGAACAAAGACTGGAAGGAGGACAAGAAGGCGAACTATATCAAGTGAGTCTGACGCTTCTAAATATGCAACTACGCAGATTTGAGCAGACATGACAGTATGTGATCTGTTTATAAGGCCGCACTACAGTTCATTATTTGGAACCAATATGTTTGAAAACAGGCGTGAAAGTATGGACAAAATAGTTATAATCAGTTTCTGATTTGAATTCCATTTTGGATGTCTTCAATATGGTTATATCAAGCCTGTCCTATCCTGGGTTTTCTTGTGGGCTTATTAACGGTATCGAACCATCTCAATTTTTGGCCTATCTGGCGAGTCTAATTAACTGCATTAACTGTGAATTCAAAGTTCAGCTCTAGCGTCTCAATTCTCTATGCATATATATTCTGGACCGTAACGAATTCTAAACGAATTCTAAAACATTTAAACTACTGTTTTTTGTAGATCAAAGACATATCTTAGCGTTCAAAAAATAGAACTCTTTAAATTGTAGTTTTTGGATCAGACCTGTAACTCTACTGATATTAAAATCCCTACCCACCAGACACGCGCTGCGGGAGTACAACATCCACAAGGCACTAGACCATCCGCGGGTGGTAAAGCTGTACGATGTGTTCGAAATCGATGCCAACTCATTCTGCACCGTGCTGGAGTACTGTGACGGGCACGATCTGGACTTTTACCTGAAGCAGCACAAAACCATCCCGGAGAAGGAGGCTCGATCGATCATTATGCAGGTGCGTCGTATTATAACTGTCCACATCCGTATCCCAGTGCAAGCATGGGAAAAAAAGTTCACCGAAATTATTATTTCTTTTTCATCTCTCACCCTAGGTCGTATCGGCGCTCAAGTATCTGAACGAGATCAAACCGCCGATCATACATTACGATCTGAAGCCGGGCAACATACTGCTGACCGAGGGTAATGTGTGCGGTGAGATCAAAATTACCGACTTCGGTCTGTCGAAGGTGATGGACGAAGAGAACTATAATCCCGACCATGGTATGGACCTTACGTCACAAGGTGCTGGAACTTATTGGTGAGCAACGCAAGCGCAGTGAGCCCCCTCCTACCCGGTGGCGTGTGTGTGTCTGTCTGTCTATGTGTGTGTGTGGTGGTAGCAACCTCCTCCAGAATATAGCGACAAAACTATTAAGTAGATCTCAATCAAAGTAGCTTTATATCGTGGAAAAGTAACAAAGCAAGTTTAGAAGAAAACAAACAAACATTTGTTTGTTTGGTATAGAAATTTGGGCTCTTTTGGCCCTATATAAGATTGGAGTGTTATTTTGCTTCTTTTTCCATTTCTCATTTTATTAAACCAAGTGTACTAATTCTTTGTCCCTTTCTTTACTCCCCATTTGCTCTTCAACGCGCCATGCCAATATCATTTGTGTGCGTATTTTCGGGTCTCAGGTATCTACCACCGGAGTGCTTCGTTGTCGGTAAGAATCCACCGAAAATCTCGTCCAAGGTGGACGTCTGGAGCGTCGGCGTCATCTTCTACCAGTGTCTGTACGGAAAGAAACCATTCGGCCACAACCAGTCCCAGGCAACGATCCTGGAAGAGAACACAATCCTCAAGGCGACCGAGGTACAGTTCGCCAACAAACCGACCGTATCGAATGAGGCAAAGGTAACACATCGTTCCTAGACCGCAAACCCTTCTGCTCCGAATGTACAGTGAGCCACTTGCCGGGATGAAATTTAAAAAATCCATATTGAACCTGCAGTAAATCAATATTTTGTCTGCCAAACTAAAGGGTCAAATTCAGAAAAATCCCCAAAATGGCGACTTGATCGACAATGTTTGTTTCTTTTTGCATTCCCCAGAGCTTCATACGCGGGTGTCTCGCGTACCGTAAGGAGGACCGCATGGATGTGTTCGCACTGGCGAAGCATGAGTATCTGCAGCCGCCGGTTTCGAAGCACAATCGGTCGTCGAACGCGCAGAACCAGCACGCCGGTGGACAGAACAGTAGCAGCAGCGGTACCGGCGCCGCCGGTGGTGGCGGTGGCGGCGGTGGCGGTGGTGGCGGTTCGGGTGGGTCGGGCGGTGCCGGTGGTAATCAGGTCGGGCAGCAGACATCCTTTTCCACTGGCATGTTCGGCAACATGAACCAGTCCAGCTCGTCTTAGCTATTTTTCCACCATAGTGGAAAGCTGCAATCGCCAGCAACGACCTTCGGTACCGTCGCGTCCTCGATCTCGCCATCCTCTTCGTCGCCTGTAGTCAGTATAGCAGTCAGCTTCACCGCAAACACCGCGTGTTCCACCAGCGGTACGACCGGTGGTGGTGCCTCAATTAGTCAGCCAAACAAATGTCCGCTCAAGCTTCTGGCGGGTGGTGGTGGTGGAGGTGAAGGACACCGCTCGTTATTAATGCCCCCTGCACCTCCGGCTCCGCCACCACCAGTTCCACCCCCGCCTCCAATCATTAGTGGCAGCAACCGTGTGATAATGGCGAATGGTGGTGATCTTAAGCACCGGAATGAGCGTGTCGTGCTGATGACGGCCACTGATACTATCACCACCTTATCGACCGCGGTCACTAACACCAGCAGCAGCATCACTACCACCCCATCCGGCACATCCGGGTTTTTTAGTCTACACGCAAAGAAAGGTATCATCATTCCGACGCCATTAGCTAGCCGTACCAACGGTCGGCGATTGTTGCATACCTCGCACGTGGATGAACTTCCCACCGTGGTGCCAACATCGTTCAACCACAAAGCAGTGACAGCTGCACCGGTATCCAGATGTGGTCGGAAAAGTATCATCATTAAGCAACATCAGCAGGAACAACAGCAACATCATCAGCTCAATACTAACAACAATCAATCGCTTCTGCTTCGTCGTCAAACGGACACGAGCAAGGCACAGCAGCAACACCATCAGCTGCTACAGTTCCAACCGCTGCAGGACCATTCACCACTACCACCAGACCACTACAGTATGGCGGACGGTGGTAGCAATCGAAATGGTTGCAGTGTGCTGCTGCAGTGCAATAACATCAATCAACCACTGCTAGGGCTTACAACAACCGCGATAGCGAAGGGAGGCGTAAAAAGGCAACAACATCTTCTACTGCTTCGAGGTGGCGAAAGCGGAGGTGGAGGAGGACTTGGTGGTGGTGGAACGTTCAGTAGATCAGTACCGGCCGGCGGAACTGGCCCCAACCACCATCTGCTACTACCACCCGCACCCACACCTGTCTCCTCCTCCTCGCCGCCATCGGCTTCCGCCACGACCGCAACATCTTCTTCCTCCGTGGTGGCGGCAGCAGCGGCGGCGGCTGCCGCAGCCGCCCACGCATTACTCGCCGGACGACGGCACTGTTGGCGAACCGATTAGCGGCGGGCACTGCTGGTGCATGACAAACATACGCGCGGTAATACCATTGCATGTGTGCGGGTTGTGCGTTTGAATTTGTGTGTGTGTGTTGTGTGGGTGCAAAAAATAAGAATATCATTCTTCCCCCCGCCACGAAAAGAACTTGTTGAAGTAGAAGCAGGAAATAGCCACACATTCCCTCCCTTCTCCTCCCCAACTACACACACACACACGCATAAGCACATCCACTAACGAAGTGAGAGAGAAAGGGAGAGATAATATGCACCCGGATCTGGACATCAATCATAAACGTAAAAAGAAAACACACACACAACTACTACTACTACTACTATTAATAACAGATAGAGGAAGCGTAAGGAGTAGCAAGCCAGAAGTATAGGAAAAAAAGGGTAGAAAGAGGCGTGGGAGAGTGCAGGAGGAGGGGTGACAGAATTGTAAATAGATTTAAGAAAAGTGTGTCAGGATAACCAGACCCCTCCTTCTCCCCAAACTCCCCTCCCTCAGCACCCTCCCTCCACTCTCCCCACCGTTTGCTCGTTTTTGTTTATTCTGAAGCAAAAAAAAATCGTTTTTTTGCCGGTATGTAAATAGTAGTTTCGTTAGGTCCTCTGCGTGCGTCCTGGTAGGCTTCGATCTTACTCCATTACGTGTAGTTGTACGCGGGCAGCCAAACAGTCCCCCCCTCCACCGGGTCGTTGAAACGTCTGTTGCCGCCTGTGCAGTCTGTCGTAAATCGCCTTTTTAGTGCCAAAAAGAAAACAGAAAAGCAAAAAAAAACGGCAAAACCTGCGGGAAAATAACTGCGGATAGAAGTAGTAATCGTTCGTTTCCGACCGTTGTTTTTCCTCTTCCTCATTACAGGGTTTACCTAGCAACTTTGCAATTCGAGCGGTATATTTCATCCGGGTTCGAAGGATTGAAAATACATATGGGTTAAATAGAATTGCTCGACAGAAATTGAAATACATTAGAGAATCGACGAAATACACAGTTCAAATAGTAAAGTTGCTCGATTAATCGTGTAAAACTAAATTAGGCTTTTGTTGTTCCATCCAGAGGTAGAAGAGAGGACAGTTAAAGATGGCACACTGGAAAAAAATAGGGAAATGCGCTTAGATAACCTTTTATTTCATTAAAAACAAAAACACTCAAAGGTCCAGGACGTATAACACGAGTCGTGTTACCAAATTTTCGCTCAATTTTGATTTATTTGTTGATAAAGCAATCATTCCTTGCATTGTTCAAATATTTTGCTTTATAAAATCATCCTACAACTAATTGATTTAATGACGCATTGACGTCACGCAGTTAGCTTTTATTGGTTACCCTTGTTGGTGGTACTTTAAAAAAATCATATTTATCTATTTTATTGTTTGCCTACAAACACACACACACACTTCAGGACAGAATAACGTTAAACAGAGAGAAAAATGAAGGAGATGACACACAAAATCATTCACAATATTTTTATTGTGGGCGTGTGTGTGTTGTAAAGTTGTGTGCGTCAGCCCTCCACAAGTCATTAGTTTTTTATTTTAATTTTATTTTTGTTTCGTAAGAACGGCCTGGTGGTACGGATGGGATTTGAACCCCTGCCGTTTGAAGACCGGCGCCGATGTCGCCTACACCACCGAGCCGCCCCAAGTCATTAGTTTTGCAAACCAAACCGATTTTATTTTCCTTCCTTAGTTGGATGATGGGAGGAGGAAATGGTATGTTGATTTTTACTTATCTATTTAATTTATCCGTGTACAGGTTGCTTCAAGAGCAGCGACGTAGCGACACGAAAGGAAACGAACGAATTTTATAATGAAATAGTAAAAAAAAGGAGGAAGTTATTTTAGACGCAAGCCTACAAGTATATCAAAACATTGGCTGCTGGCGATCTATGGCGACGAAACACAAACGCATTCGCAGGACTCTCTAGAAGGGAAAGTGGGGGAAAGTTTTGCACTGTTCTAGTTAATGGAAAAGAAAGAGAGAAAGAGAAGGCGATAGAAGGAAAAAAAAGGAGAAAGATAGAGAGCAAACGGTTCATGTTTAATAAACATTTGTACAGGAAGACGTAAGTAAACGGTTAGATTGTAAGGCATATTAAATTTAACGGTTAAAAAACAATAACCTTCTCGGAAGAAGAACAGCAAGCATTGTAGGGTTTTGTAAAAAGCAGAAGAAGAAGGATTAAAAAGAAGCAAAAGCAAAAAAACGCAGGATTCGATTAAGACGTTAGCCTACGCTAGATATAGTAGAAGTAGGGTGAGAGAGGTAGAGAAAGAGAGAGACAGAGAGACGAGTAAATGAATTAGCCGATCCTTTCTTTCTTCTCCTACCGCCTACCCCTCCACATACATACACACACACACACACCTCCCGCATTCACACCCCTCTCTCCCTTCAAAAGGAAGTCCTATGAATTGTACATTTTATATTAGTAACGAAGACGGAGCAGGGTCTAAATAAAGACAAAACAAAACTAACAGCAACAAAATGCATATTTGCCACCTAAGAAAGCGGTAAATAGAATAGGAAATGTGAAAGTAGCAAGAGAGATAAAATACGCCTATCAGACACACTTTTAGCGCAGCAAGAGAAGAAAGGTAGAGAAAGAGATGAGAGACAGAGATAGATAGAGAGAGAAGGAGAGAAAGAGAGAGAGAGAGAGTAAGTTTGGTTTGTTTGTTTTTGTGTCGTTTATGTCTTACTTTTAAATTGTAATTTTGTAAATGTAAAACTATCCTTCTTCTGAGAACTAAAGATGAAAACACAGCTGCTTTCCAGTATCTGTGTGTGTGTGTGCACGCGCGCGTTCTCATATTTTTTTTTTCCTTCACCCACCATCCAATGTTTTTGTTTGTTTGTTTGTTTCTTAGCAGTGTAAGGGATGCAAAAGCGCTTGTAAACAATAGTAAGTTGCGCTCATTTGAAACTTTCATTTCAAGTCCAGTTTGATCTCGTGGTTTTCATACACGACACAGAATAATAATTCACTGGTTATTAGGAACTATCTATTATCTTTTTTATTTCCTACAAATCGTTGAAAAGAATTGCTGAACAGAGTGATGAAATCGGTAAACTAACGCAAAAATAAATTAAACAGCATTTTGAACGAACGATTCAAACTCTTAAATGGCAAAATAATACCCAAAAACACAATGAAGCTCCCCTCTGAGTAACGATAAAAATTCAAATAATTCCATCAATTGACAGCAATGCTTTAATGATCTGAAATATTAACGAGCCAGCGTCGTTAAGTGAACATTCAGTTGCGCTAAGAAAAAAATCATCTTAGCAATGCGCTTGGACGCGTTAAGTTCAGTTACAGAAATGCGATTTGACAGTTAACATTGAGTGAAAGTTGCATATCCGTTTATCAGCGCGTTAAGAAAAAGGTATGCAAAAAACAAAATACATGCAGGATGTTTCCTCTCCGCGTGCGATCGCTTGCACAAAACTATCGGAGTACGCTTCCGCAGCTAATGCCGGGCTTCGCCAACAAACCAGCTACATTAAAAAAAAACCCTAATCCTTTATAAGACACCGGACCGATGTGTTTTAGTATTGTTGTAGCGGTAAGACTGGCCACCATATTAAACTGTGGGACAGCTGAAGACGTAAAACAAAAATTGCAACAGGATCCAAGTGTACAGCGATACTCACCTTTAGATACGTATACTTCCTAGTTGTACACAATAAAAAGTATAACAAATCAAGCAATTGAAAGGAAAATTACACCCAAACTCATACATTGCAGACACACATTAAGGTTTTTTGTCGATACAAATTTGCCATAATAGTGTCATGGTTGGCAGATTTTGTCAATAGGGCAGGCAACATGAAAAACATAAAAAATATACAAATTATGGTATCTCGAGATCTAGCTCAATGTAAGCCAAGCAATGTAATGGAGAGGAAACAAAATGGGAACAGATTATTGTATTTTTAAATTGCTTTTTTTTTTCTTCTTTCTCCTATTTACTCTCCTCTCGTTGTTATCCTCATTCAGGAGCAATAGGCTGGCCTTATTGCCATCACATATATACACACACACACACACACAAATGCAAACAAAATCGGGCGGAACGCCAGCATGTAGCAGAAGCAATAGGTATGAGGATTCTCTCGTATTTGTGGTTAGTGTATATCACTCTCTACCATGTGAGCGTTTAATTGTTGAAACAGGTTGATTTGCGGGCCCGTGATAAGTAGTGTGCTTAGCAGAATGGGGCGGTAAAAAGTTCGAGCTCAAAATTTTGGTACAACTTCTTTGATTAGCGAAAAACAAACGTGAAGATACAAAAATACACAAAGCACATATAGTTCGGTTGTTTAATGCTTGTACATAGCGTAACGATGCTTTAGGAAAGGGAGAGCAAACGGATAAGGAGAATGAAAACAAAAAAAAAAAAAACACCCCAAAACACCCATAATTGTTCATTTCGATAGTTCCATTATGAGAAGATAGTATATACAACACACATACACAGTCACACAGTTCCAAACAGAGGCACATCAAAGACGCCACGATGCGGAAAGGATGCAAAAATCAAAGCTGGTCAAATCAAACTGGTAGACGACAGAGCGTGCCCATCCCCCACAATCACACATACAAGCGTACTATTATTTGTGTGTGGTACGATCCTATTATGGGACACAAATTTTGATACTGCAAAACAAGTAAAGCAAGAAAAATTTAAATCCAACATAACAGAAGCAAACGAAGAAGAAAATAAAAAGGATTCAAGCAAGTTCCGAATCACATCACGCCGATGCTCATCGACCTTTTTTTTTGTTTTAGGGAATAATAACCGTTTAGTAGTCGTTTCGAGCTAAACCCGAATGCAAACAAAAAAAAAAAAACAAACATTCTAAAAACACAAATACGTATGTGATGTCCGCGCGGCGTATGTGTGTGTGTGTGTGTGCGTTCGTAAAGAATCTGCCGACCAGGATGCGTGTAATTCACCTAGAAGCTGTATTTGATAAGGGAGGAGGGGAATATCTAGGATAAATAAAACGCCCTTCTCTCATTGGTAAGGCCAAAGGCCAAAATGGGTGTAGTGTAGCTCCCCAGGGAAACAAAAAAAAAACCAAAAGTAACGTAAAACCTAACCTGAACATTGAAGTCCTACTTTGCGAAAAATAAAAGCAAACTGTGGAAGAAAAGTTAGGAAATCCGGCAGCAGCGCAGCTTCTAGATAGGAAGATGTAGGAACGGCAATACAACCAACCGTTGAAGGGTTGGTTTACAAGTTCTAAAACACTACTACTGCCGCTTGCCCGTCAGTCACAGCACACTACACCAATCTCTATTGCAAGTGGGCAGAGGTTATAGTTCGGTAGCTGTATAACATTTAAACGCTAAAGACTTACCAGAGAAACCTGCGTTTTCTGTGAGTAGTGGGCTTACCGCGAAGAGGGCAGCAAGATGGTGGTGAAGATATAAAAGGGTGATCCTATTGAACAAGGAAGAAACGCTAAAAAAAAAAGAATGAGGAGAGAGTTGAGGAGAGCGAGAGAGAAAAGAAAGAAAAGGAAATCACAAGGCTAAAGAAATTATATGATATATTGATAAATAAAATATTCATTATAGAGCCACAACCTACACTACCGATCGGCAAAAGTAAAACAGAAACCAAGGTGATGAAGTTAAAAGGATGAAGCCTCATTCCCTTCCTTAATGTGTGTGCGTGCGTGCGTGCGCGCGCGCGCTCACGCTTGACAGTTAATGTTAAATAAAATAAAATTACAATGGTAATAGAATATACACCGCTCCCATCACCTCCCGCGCCCCGCGCCAAAAAGGTGTTGGAGGGTGGGATCGTTGGGAAGATCGTGGTAAGGGGAAAGCGGGAGGAATTAGGGTAATGTGCTGTGTGTTGGAATGGAAGCAAAAGCAAACAAACAAACAAACAAAAAATGGCAAAAAATAAGCAAACAAACAAGAAAACTCGGAACGAAGCAAAATAAGTAAATAAGGCTGGCAAATAATATATACGGGGGGAGTGGTGTGGTGTGGTGTATGTGTGCGTGTGTGTGTGTATGCAAATGCAGCAGAAAAAATGGGGCAAAGCGGAGTGGAAGGAAGACAGTTTGCAAAGAAAAAGAAAAACAAAACATTTAATAAATTTAAAGTAATAAATATAATAAAGAAGAACTATTGACTAATAAAGAAGAAAAGAAGTAGAGGGAAGAGGGAAGGGAAAAAAACACAGCCCAAAACAAGCAAACAAGTCACACAAGAGAGAAGAAAAAAAAGAATACACATAGAGAGACAGACACACACACGCTTGGAAGCAAGAAAAGGGTGAAGTAAAAGGGAGAGAGAGAAAGCGAGAGGGGGCGAGAGATAAAAGAAGGAGAGAACGAAGAAAAAACATGCGAATACGGATGAATAATTATAATAAATTATTTAAGATATGAAAAAAAACCTTCTATATGTAATAATAATTATTAAAAAATTGAAATAAAAAAAATAAATATTTAAAAAATTACCAATCCGCGCGCGAAAAACGAAAAACGATAAAAATCTGTCGCAATAGCAATGCAAAACAAGAAACTTAACAAAATCTTTTTTGTACTTTGTTCTTTTTTTCTGTTTATTTTTGTGTTGTTTTATTTATTTCAATGTGTGTCTGCAATGTTTTCATGTTTTATTTTTGTATTTTGGTGTGTTTTTTTTGTATGCTTTAAAATAAGCTAAAATATCACCGAGGGGCAAAATATTTTAATATTTACTAGGAAATTCATTAGCTCTGATTGCACTGCAATCAGTCTCACTACATCAGCACTACATCAGTCAAAGGGTTAATTATAGCTTCAGCTGGCCTTCACTTGGCAGGACCGGGACATCGAACCCCGTCCTTGACTTGACTTGACTGTCCAGGTATAATCAAGTCAAGGAACCTAGCAATTAGCAGGTAATTGGGAAGACTTCGCGAGCTAGCAGAGCCAAATTCGAAGAAGATGATGAATATGGGAGGTTTCGTAATCCTTTATTTTTTGTATGAAAGACAGGTGCCGGCTCTCCTTCAAGGGTTAACGACCTTTTAAGACCTAATCTGATGGCTTACGAGCCTTATTAATATCAAGTAGTTGGATAGCATGTCCTCACTGCAAAGGACTAGTCCTCCTATGGATTTCACCAGACAGACCGCACCGTAGAGACGACGCAGTAGACTATGAATGGTCCTTTAAACATGGTGGCGTTATACCTTCCTGAATTTGTGACGCGAAAGGTATCAGATGGATGTTTTTTTCTAGCTATAATAACATCAGATGTACATCAGATCAAGCATTTGTTTTACAATGTTTGCAAAATAGTCCTTGAAACTCAGTTTTCAAACCGTACCGAATGCCATCACTGGAGTATCGCAGCATTTTGTGGAATTTTTATTGGCAGAAAAGATCTGAATACCTCAAGACGAGTGATACACGTAAGACAAAATGTTCCTCGCCATGCAAAGCTTCTCAAGTTGAGAAAGAGAAATCCGAAAAAATATGTTTCCTTTTTTTCCCCGGCAGTTTCACCGACCGTTAAACCGTTGCAAATTACTACAACCTAGCAACCCTGTAAATGGGTCTCTGTCAACCTTGGCAAACTCGCGTCGTGTACGCAACCGCGCGCCCGGTCGGCTGCCTGTCAAATTCCCAAATTCCCAGCGATCTGTCAAAAACGGTCTTTCGCTACGAGGCGATCCCCTGAACCGTTCCTATTTCGACGCCAGCGAAAGGAGGCTGTGCTGCGGTATACGTTCCGGTCCCGGTAGTGTGTGTTTGCGTGTCCACCTCTATGTGTGGGCGCTTTACCGCGATAAGCAGTCCGAGCTTCTTCCGCTATTCAACAGCCTACTGCAATCAAACGACAGACAACAAGTTGAAGTGATTGTGATAAATCGCACCCCAACCCCTGAAACTTACACGACAGACCACTCCCGGTCGTGTAAGAGAGAGAGAGAGAGAGAGTGTGTGTGTGTTTCTACCCCGGGACGGAGAAAGATAAGCAGCACGACACACGCATTCACCGACCAGACAAGGGTAGCTGTTTCCGCACAGTGCCGGAGAATACAGTAAAATAAGATGGCCGGAACGCAGCGAACCTTCACCGTAATGGTGGCACTGCTGTTGGCCACGCTGGCCAACGGACACTCGGATACGACCAGCGTACATTTGACGAAGGACAACTTTCAGACGGAGGTCGATGGTGCCAACTACTTCGTGATGTTCTACGCACCATGGTAAGTGTATGCGTGTGTGTGTGTGTCTGTGTCGCTGTGATTTATTTTTACAAAAACCGGTTATAGCTACGGGCGGACGTTGGAAGCATTCTCCCTAATATGCGATTTCTCACCTGTTTTTCTGTATCCTCTTTTTTTTTGTGGTGCTGTCTACCCCGGATCTTTCCTGCTCCCAGGTGCGACTACTGCAAGAAGCTGGCCCCAACCTGGGCCTCCCTGGCCGAGGCACGCAACGGCGATGCGGACGGGGTGGTAAAGATTGGCCGGGTCGACTGTACGACCGATGGTGATCTTTGCACGCAGCACGACATTACCGGCTACCCGATGCTGAAGCTGTTCCGGAAGGGTGGATCGGGCGGTGACGGCGGCACCAAGTACCGGGGCGGTCGCGATCTTGCCCAGTTTAACGCGTTCCTCGACGAGCAGCTAGCGACGGCAGCCGGCGAGGGTGCTAAGGAGGGGGCGGATAGTTCGCAGGAGGATGGCGGCCTGCCGGACGCACCGCCAACCCCCGTATCGCCGCTAACCGAGCTGACCGAGGACACGTTCGCGAAACACGTCTCGAGCGGGAAGCATTTTGTGAAGTTCTACGCCCCGTGGTGCGGCCACTGTACGAAGCTTGCACCGACCTGGGAGGAGTTGGCCCGCAGCCTGGAGCACGAGCGTGATATCCGTGTGTCGAAGATCGATTGCACCCAGTACCGGCCGATCTGTACGGACTTTGAGGTGAAGGGCTACCCGACGCTGCTGTGGATCGAGGATGGCAAGAAGATTGAGAAGTACACCGGACCCCGGACCCATGCCGATCTGAAGCAGTACGTGTCCCGGATGGCCGGTGGGCTGAAGGAGGAGCAGGAGGCCGGCGGGCAGCAGCAGGGCGACAAGAAGAAGGAGGAAGGCACACTGGAGGGTGGTGCTGAGCGGGAGGACAATCGGTCGGTGGTGGTGCAGCTGAGCGAGGGCGATTTTGCGCACGCTATCGCGAAGGGTGTGACGGTGGTAAAGTTTTACGCACCCTGGTGCGGACACTGTATGCGGCTCGCACCGACCTGGGAGCAGCTGGCGGAGAAGCTGGCCGCCCGGGACGACGTGAAGATAGCGAAGGTCGACTGTACGGTCGATGCGAACAAGGAGCTGTGCGGCGAGCAGGAGGTAAACGGGTATCCGACCGTCTTTCTGTACCGCGAGGGTGAAAAGGTGACGGAGTACTTTGGCCATCGGTCGCTGGACGATTTGCACGAGTTCGTGATGCAGCATCTGCAGGACCAGGGTGGATCACACGATGAGCTGTAGAAGACGCGATCCCCCGAATCCGGTTTTGTCGCATTTACTTGTAATGTTGGGCGGGCAGTGTTTGCAGAGGTTGGAGGGGGGGGGGAGGTGAGGACCCATTTATGCAATTGGATGTGTGTTGCTCTAAAAATTAAAAATTCTATGGAATAGGTATTTTCACACTAGGTTGCACACAGATATAGAGGGGGTCGCTAGCACATGTAAACGCGCAGGAGAGAATCAGACATCAGAGAGTAATAAATGGAAAAGAAATATACATTGCGGGTGACGGCTACTCAAGCCACCACCAACTATATTTGTTCCGCTTTCTTAGCTTTCTGTATTACGTTTTCAAATAGTTAAAGGTAGAAGAGTAACATTTCATTATCAATCGAAACGGCTTCTCTTTCATTCAAAAATATGGGTGTTATGAGAAAACGTAGGTCGAACCCTGCACTGCTGGTAAAGCGCCATCTAGATGTCAGAGTGCCGTTCCGCTCAATTGTAAAGAAAGCACAGCTTAGGCCGTGCTTTGGTAGCCATGCAACATGTACAACAAAACTACTGTGTTACAGCGGCTACACCCGATCTCTTGCTACTCTTAGGGTGCGCTTAGAAAAATCGCTAGCAATGTAGCTCTGTAAAACCCTGTCACAGCAGCTTCGAAGTCAACCATATCGAATGCTTTTCTGTTTAGTTTAATATTGTTATCATAATTATCCGAACCAAATGTGCCCGGGATGAGGCATACTACAGGGAGGAAACAGCTTGTACATGATATTGGATAAAACACTCGAAAAGGCTCTCCCTATAATAATCATTTGCGAGCTTTTTTTCAAAATAAAAATATTTTGCCCGAAGACCATACATTTCGACATGCAACTTGTCGTAAGCGCTGTTTGAATGATGGCTTGACAGTTAGACAACAAGCAACAGACTACCGAGAACGAGTTTGTATCGTTTAGAACAGGAAATTTCCGGCAAATAGACTTAGATATTTGCCAGAACTTCCTTTGAACATTGAAGTGTTTGTCCGAGTTGTTTCACGGCTTTACAGAGAAGCACAAGAGCAACTTGAAGGGTCTTACTCTTGTATGTCTTGCTCGACGGTTGCTAAAGCGCTGGGTAAGCGTTACATATTCGGCAATACTTCAAGAATAATATAATGTAGGATGCTAAGACCTGTAACGACCTCTAAGGTCATGCTGGTCATCGAAATGGCTTACTAGACTTACCGATAGTAAGCAGTTGGATAGTCAGTCCTCACTACGGTCCGGATTGAGCCCAGGTCCGGCCCCGGTTGAAGACCGGCGCCGCTGTCACCTACACCATTGGGCCGCCTCGATGAGGACTATGAGTAAGATAAAGCTCAGGTGGCGGGGTTCAAATCCGATCCGGACCTTCCCCCCGCAGTGAGGACTAAATATCGAACTACGTGAAATCAGCAAGTCTAGCAGGCCATTGGATGGCCGACGTGACCTTAGAAGATTGATCGAAGATCGCCAAGAAAAAGAAGGAGTAAGATAAACAAGAGGCCCCTTTACTGGAGTTGATTTCTTCTTCTTTTGCACTACAACCACAAAGGATATAAGCCCTACCATTACTGTATTTCCTTGACTTGCTTTACCCGATTAAAGGGTAGTCAGTCTTGTGTACGGGAAGACAGTTCGGACGGGATTCGATATCCGATACTGCCATGTGAAGAGTATCACGTAGAGAAGTTAGGAGGATTGATGGGAGCGTTGAGGACATACGATAGAATGTTTTCTATAAACATGGAGGTCTGATGAAGGACTTGTTCGTGCCTCAGTGAAATTTGAAGTTTATCTCGAAATAAATAGAACGGAAGAGGGAGGGAGGTAGATAGTAAACTTAAGGTTACATTACGGTGCCTGATAATCAGCAACTTGACCGATTGGTAAATTGCTCTGATCTGCTATGGACCAAGAACTAAGGTCCTGGTGGAATTGGTCCTAGGCAGTTCTGATACAGTCAACATTCATATAATACAGTTATTGGATGGCCGGTACCTAGCCGCTAATAGACGCTCTATAATCGCCATCAAACTTTGTAGATAGACGCAGAACAACGATCGATAGTTTGGTGGATTGGTGAGGACACCAAGGTCGCCGTGTATGAAAAATCGTTAAAATCAAAGCACGTGCTATTCTTCTGTAAAATTAGCATACTTGATTTACGCTAACCTCCCGAGGTCTTCTTGCTTAACCCAATGTCCTAGAAATGCACCCTATACTTAATTCCTCGCCGACCTCTCAGACACACTGGTAATCGTGCACCGACCGAGCGTCTTGCCATTCGGCGATTGCGTGCCCAACCATTTAAACGCACACGGGGGCCTTCTTCTGGGCACCCCGGTATGCACCAACGTATGCAACCTAGGGCAGGCATACGGATTCCGCACGATACAGTTGTCTGCTGGTGGTTCGACCACGATCGACACAACAATTGGCGTGACGTGACGTGTGGTTACATCCGTCCGGGGTTGAGCATATGCCGGGCGCGCGCATGCTGTGGCGTCGGAACAGTGCACACATAATTGAACCCAGCACTATTCATGTAAATCGTCGACGCCAATCGCGCCGATCGATTTGTCGCCAATTGTCAATCCGTTGGATGGTGCTCCTGCTGCTAGAATTGCTCACCCGACTGCTTCTCCACCGTGCGGGGGCAGCTCAGTCGCATCGGACGGTTTGCGGTTTTCCGCCCTACGGGTTCCCAGGCTATACACGCGCACGTGGCCCATGTTTGTCCTCGTTCGTACCGATGTCGAACAAATCGAAGTCCTGCCCGCCGGTTCGCCACTTGACTCCCTTCGATGTGACAAATCCCTTTCGATCAGACAATTTCTTGCTTCAGTACGCTCCCACTTCCTCCCTCCAAACTTCCGACATCCGCAGCGCCATTTTGCAGCAAAGGAACACAGAGAACAGAGCAAGCGGGGCTGTCTCCACCATCGAAACGAATGTAAATAATATCCACCAATTATCGCAATTAAATTAATTCGACTCCAAATAAGTGAGTGATTGTTGTCGTCGTCGCCCACCACCTCACTCTCACCGCACACTCAGCGAAGGCTGTCGAGGCTATTTAGTTTAGATAGATGGCAGTGCAGCACAGCACAGACGATTTGTGGATTTGCGAGTGTCACGGTGCGCTTCGGTTTGCTGGTGTGCGTAATTATGGCATACGCGGTTTTGATAAAGTTTGTGGCGTGTTGTGGCTTACCGAAATGGGTGATGTAGCGACGAAAACTACAGTATAGAAAGAAAAAAAAAAACGTTCCTCACATGTGGTGACAGGTACCAATTTCAAAACGCTCTCGAGTATCTATGTGTGTAAATTAGGGCAGCCTGTTAGGTTTAATTGATTTTCTAATGAGGGCTGTATTAGGCTAGTGTACGATATCCACAATGTAGGTGTTTAATTTGATTTGGTTCCGTGAAATAATGATGCTGTTTATGACGCGTTATACTACTGCTAGTTGCTTGGATTCAGGTCCCAGGATAGGCCTCGTGATTTCTTGAAGTTTACTGGATGGATACACTCGAGCTTCGAGCTTCGTGATAGCGTGCTTAGCGACCTCGAGCGATGAAGAATATTGCTTGAATTCAGGTCCTATAATAGGCCTCCTGATATCTGGTAGTGTTCTCGTAATTGCATGCGGTGCACTGGATACATACACGCCAACGATCAAGAAGATTGCTGGGTCTCTTGCTACCTAGAACCTGAACCTTAGGATATCTTGGATGTCACTGGAAACATACACGCAGCGATTAAGAAGATCACAACGATAGTAATCCATCCAAAATAGTCCTTAGTAGTCGTCGTTGATAGATATTAGTACTATGGGATAGTTCAGTACAGATTCTTGAGCGTGCCTTGTTCAACTATACAGGTAGGTCGAGGTTCTTTAGCTGTTAAGAGAGGGTGGACATCCACCAAGTCATACGTACTGGACGACTACAATTAGTGAGAGCTATTTTCTGAGGGCGTCCGAGGCGATAGCCGGTCTTCATACGGCAGAACTAAGGATCAAGTCTCAACCTGACCGTAACGTCATAGTGTGAAGTCGTTACGGGTCGTTAAGACTTAACAAAAACTGTACTCAAAGTAGGCAGAGTATCATAAATAGCTTCAGGTCTTCGATTTGTTGCGCTGAGGTCTCAAAGTAGTGATGTGTGTAAGGTATTCCACACAGTTCACTATCTCACACCTACATCAACTTGTCCGAGCCGGACGAGAGTGAAAACACACCAAACAAAACTTCGTAAACGAGCTAAGTGCAGTTCGTTCAAAATTGTTGCATGCTGCGGACGAAGGCAAATGAAAAAAAAAAAGCAAAGCTCTAATCAAATGGCTCTGTTAGTAGCTTTCACCCACAAAACAGCGCGCACACGTCACCGCCCCTGTCTGTCACACATGTCACGGTACGAACGATGGTAAATGAATTTGCGTGTGAAAAGCGTACGGCGTACGTTGGCACAGTATGGGTCGTAATAAATGTCATTAAGCCTATTATGCAGTGTATCGAGCATCTCGGGACTGCTTGTGGAGCGTTTTCAAGGTTTTTTTTTTGGTGCTGATTCTCTCTCTCTCTCTCTCTCGCGTGCTCTATCCCTTTCTTGTTCTTCAATTTTCTAAGCGACATGTGTGTTTAGTTCCCGTACGATGGTATGCTTTTAGTCAATTAGTCACACGGCGTTGGACGGGGTTTTCGTTCACTTCCAGGGCTGCTGTCAAACTTCACTTGACAGAAGCGAAGCATTCAGTTACGTACAATCACAAGGATCTTCCCATCATCACCCAAGCTTTATCGTGTGCATCGTGCCCGACATGTTGCCGAAACGTTGATTCAATTTCGTTTTGCTTCTTTCGTAGGAGATTTTTTTGTTGTTGTTGTTGCTGTTTTGGTAACCGGTACCGGGTATTTTGCATATTTTGGGTAACTTCAAGGATCTAGGACGTGCTCGATTGTGACCAACACCGATACAGTCCCCCCCTCCCCCTTGCCAAGCGTTGCCATCATCGATTTCAGCCCATTTTTCTGTTGCGTATCAGTGCCCCTTGACATGTCAAACCGGCAGCGGGGCGAACTCAGCTGAAGTTGAGTTTTTGAAGTCGTAAAGTTGATTAGCTAATTCGTTTAATTTCTTCACCAAGTACCAAGTAAGTTTGTAAGTAAGTGGAACCATTTTCTGAAGTGGAGTTCATTCACTTTGGAAGCATCCATGCCTTAGGGGACACACTTAATGCCGTGCCATGGGGGAATATTCTCCAACATAGCCTTTTTTCGTGGCGTGCAAAGTAAAATCAATCTAATATGATATCCCCACCGAAATTCTGAAATGCATCACCCGGCAGGTGCATTCGGAAATCGAACATGCAACACCACTACTTAGCGGACAGTGTCAGGATGTGCGTTCAGTCGTCCCCGCTGAAAGACAGATCGGGGCCATTCATCCGCACTTCGCGGTTGAAGACCCACGGGCATTAGTGGCGAGTCCATGAGTCAGCTCAGGCCGAATGGCCGATGATTGATGTTGGCGTACCCGATGTGTGCTTCCGTTGCCGATGTCCCAACACGGTCAAGAATTTCAGCCGCTACGCTAACAAGAAGAACTAGGAATGTGTTTCATTTCTTCCTTTCGCTTTACTTTCACCATCCGGGCAGTGGAATGTGTAGAAAGGCAATGAATGATGATTACAGCGGCCGGGACCGCGTGACCATCGGAACAGTTTTGCTGCTGCGGTCTAACTTTTAAGAGACCGGTAGGATAGCTGGTGTGAGGTTAAGTGCAAGTAAATTGAGAAGTATTTCTCGGGTTTTTCGCTACTATAAACTTGCCATTTTTTTTTTGATAAATGGTGATATTCGGACGAGGTGGATGTTGTGTTGCGGTAGTGTGAAGGACGGTTATTGATAAACACAATGTGGATAGACTAAGATTAAGCGAGCCTTGGGGCTTTAATATCTTAGTGGAGTATTTGATGTAGTTCCTGAAAAAGGAAGTGAATCATCACTCTGGGAAGTTCGGCATTGAAAGATGGATGATGGAAAGATATTCACATGAGATAATAATTGTGAGCAAAACAATGCAAACAAGCAAAAAAAGTTTGAAACTGAAAGATATTGATAACAAACTTATACCCACCACCAAAAGCAAGAGATTCTACACTAGTTAGTAATATCATTCCTTGCGCGAAGGAGATTTGCAAGAACTAAAGATCTTTACATGGGATAGCACACGACACGACTGATAGGATTAGGTTGAGGATGTAAAGTATCAGTTGACAGAGTATCGGAGAGATCAGTTTTTCTCGAGGGAGTAGAAGAGTTCTGCTACTCCATATTGGTTGGGGCAGGGGATGAGGATGCCGGACTCATGCACAAACCGGAAGACGCTCGTCCAAGATCCTTTCTTCATAAAGTTTGGAGGATCGCAGCGAGGTCTAAAGCTGTAGCCGGACCTGCCAACTGCGGATGGAACAAAGAGTTTCCCGGAAACGAGTTAGCGAGCGTTCCACATCATCAAGACGTCCTCAACTCCTGCTCAACTAGAACCATAAAAAAAGAAGAGACTACTGGTGTTACTGTTGATTGTGGTACATGGCGGGACCTGTATTGAAGTCCCCCCGATAGTGTCTTCAAGTACGCTGGACTGCTTTTAATAACTTGTGGCATCCAGAAACGAAAGACCAAGATCTGTTGAAGTTTTATTGCTCAAACAAAAGGAGAAAGAAGCACCTCGGTCTTAATCTTCGCCGTATCTTACACTATTCTCCGAGTCCTTAGCATTCCCAGTTTGCAAAACAATTTTATAGCTCATCAAGGCCAACTATAAAGTTTCTACTTACCGTCTCCAAAGATGGCGGATAGTAAAATTGTGATATTTGCAGAATGCCACACACGGCATGTCAGTAAATTGATTCTTTTATTGACATTTCACCATTCTTTCTGCTTGCATTGATGAGTTCCGACCACTAGAACGACTGAAAGGAGAATTCCTCCAGCACGATAGTCACCTGTGTGGGTCTGTGTGTGCGTGGGCAGTAATAGTCACATCTTGCGAAAAAACAAACAAACACACAAACGCGAACCTACCGAACAAGGCGTGACACATAAAACAAGCCGAGCTGCACGCGACATCCCCTAGGAACGATCGAATACCGTCCCCGAAACGCAAAATGCACTTTTTTCCCCCCGAAGGACGTTTCTACCCACTTCCTGGAGGGAAAATCCTTGGCGAAACCGGGCGACATAATGGTTGGAAGCAAGAAAGCTTCCTTCCAGCTTCCTGGTTTATGTCGCATATTCGTCTACTGCTTCGCTGCTGCGTTTGCTTACGGGCGGGACCTTCACGCAGAAGGAGCCATTTCCGACGCTCTGGAGAACGGAGGGAGGATGTACAAGCGTCTCCTCCACATCCACTCCCGGCCGTCTTCCGCTCCTGGCGCTACGTATGTCCTGTGTCACCGTTTGATGTGTGTCCCCGGGATGAATCGCTGTCAGTTCGCTCGATCACAAGGCGATGCAATGTGATGGGAAGGATTCCATTTTGCACATTTCTCCCGAGGCCTCCCGCGAAAGACGCTTTAAGAGATGCAGCCTCACACACACACACATAGTGAATAAAAAAAAAATGGATGCATAATGCACATGACGCTATTTACACGCGTTTTCCCGCAGTAACGTACAACAAGAGAAGGCGGTAGAAGAAGAGCCGTAGGACGGAGGGATTCGTTGGGTTTTATTATGCTTGCCAATGAATGAACCCGAATGGAGAGCGATTTTCCATAACCATAACCTCTCGAACGTAGCAAGAATTCGTTACGACAAGATGGCCGCGGAAGGTTGCAATACGGCCAGGCCGTTCTATCGCAATAGAAAAAAAAAATGGCCGCGGTAGGTTGGAGTCGGACCAGGGTGCGGGAAGGTCCTGTTTTTTTTTTTTTTGTAAAAACTCCACTACGAGGTGCAGCTACAAGTAAACAAACCTTGCACAAAACAAAGCATACACACACGTACGCTCACACACACACACAATTAGCGAATAGAGAGGGGGAAGCAAAAAAAAAAAAACAGTGTGTTGCGAATCTTCATCCCAGCGTCAACGACAAACAGGACATGCCAGAGAATCCATTAACCAGATGAATAGCTGCCAGAAATGCAATACACCCGCCACGTACCGTGGATAGTCCCTGGGTCCATAGAATAGTGCGAGAGAGCCCTATATTCCACTTGCACTTACCTTTACTGTGATTACCACCGCCACTTGTATGCCTTCATCCCTTACAACCTTACCTCTTTCGCTCGAGATCGTCTCATTTATCGTCATCAGCGTCCATTTTGTGCTACTCCTTGGATGCAACAAATAAAGAGTGTGTGAGAGAGATAGATGAAGAGAAGGGAAAAGAAGGATACATCATCGTTTTCGTGTGCTCACGTACACGTACACAGGCTCTGCAAAATTAAAAAAAAAAAAAAACAGAAACCTGTTTCTGTTCCCAGAAGAAGCCAAGGATAACCCAATCGGTCTGACTGGCCTGTAGGGGCCAGCTTACACCATGGTACCGTGATTCAGTCTTTACAAAGTGTTGCGAATGCAAGGGACGGCGGAGGTGGAGGATAGAAAATTATTTCCGATGCTTCCGCACATCATCAGGCTCACGAAACCGGCAACACGTGGCTGTAGTAGTAGCAGATTGTAGTAACCCACCAGGATGTGAAACCAGTGTCTCCATTCCTGATTGGCTTTCGGGATCCTCCTGTCGAGTGGACGATGGCTGTGTGTGTGTGTGTGTGTGTGTGGGGGGGGGGGGAGGGGGAGGGAAGAGAACTGCAGGACAGTCTATTTACGAGTAGCGCACCCGATTAACCGCCTTTGTTGGTGTTTAAATATTTAAAGACGCTCACTCTGTTGCAGCAAGCGGTACAATATTGATGTGGATGAGAGTCCTTGGTTGAAGGAGGTTAGCAAAAAAAACGAACACGTACACAAACGTTTGAATGTCATAGCGAAGGGAAAGGGGATACTAATGACTTAATGTGTGTGTGATTGCGATTTAGTTACGCCTCGAACGTATGCAACCGCCACGGACATCATCACGCGTCAAACACGTCAAAACCTAAGTAGTTTAGTAGTAGCTATTAGTACACTATAGCAAAGACTTGCAACTTTTTTGAAAATTTGCTCTATTTGTTTTCAACTTTTTAAGCAACTTTAAGTATAATACGGTGCTGAATATTTCCTACAAAAATTTCTTCCTTCTTCATTTCATGCATCCAAGAGATAGGTGCAAGTGATCAGAGAGGATCCCGAAATAAACTAACAAAAATCATCCACTGCTCAGATTATTACGATACGGATCTTCACAGACCTTGGAGAAGATGGCGGAGTAGAGCAGATGGCGAAGAGACTGCACCTGGGAGATGAACTTGCCTATCTTCTCTGCAATCTGACGCTAGGTAGGGCCATGCAAGATACGGGCCCGTGGCCCGTTGGTGAGTTGAAAACGACCCCGGTCTTTACACGGCAGGACCCATCCGGATCGTTCCAACGCAGATTGTATAGAGCAGATGCATGGACTCTGTCCAAAACTGACGAAACCCTTTTAAGTCGCCTCTTAGAGCAGTAGATGCTAAGTATGATCCCATGGGCTAGCCCGCAAAGTCCTTTCAAGTCAATCAAATGGACAGAAAAGGCTTGGTAGGCCTAAAACTGCGCCGTAGTGATGACGTCAATGCGTTCACCAGACCTGGATATTCGCAGATTGGCAGACGATGGCGCTAGACCATGACTAGCGTCGAGGATTTCTGCAGCAGCCTAACATTTTGTCATATTGTTTAGTTTCTAACTTCAAACCATAATTGGAAGTTGTGCATTGAATGTTCTGCATAACGAACGTCAACGCGCTAGGACAACTCTTATCTCGACTGTTTACATCCGTTTCACTCTTTTAATACTCCCTGCTGAACATCATAAAACCCTGTCCGTAATGCATAAAAAAACGACTAAAGTTTCTCGCAACTTTTGTGCATATTTCTAGGTTCGGTTTTGGTAGATGATGCACTACAGTTTCGTCGGTAAAAAGGGGGAAAAAAAGGTGAGGTTTTGTTTACGTACCCCAGCGTTTGTTGACACAAACCGAAGCAGAAGAATGCATTTCCCCTCGCAATGGCTGGGAAAGCTATGCCATAGTCCTGGTTTGTTAAGAAGGAAAGTAAACGGTTAGTAAACCCGCCTCCGTTCTGTCTTTAGTTTGCCCTAGCGAGCTGCATAATTTATGTACCCGCATAAGGATAACCCTGGCCCAGTATCCTTGCTTTCCCGCCTTATTCCTGGGTCGCGTAGCCTCGCGCGCCATCGCATTGGCCTGCACTTTGACCTGTCGATTGATGGAGAGGTCATTGCTGGCCGTTACGCCTAATGTATATGCAACCGAATTGAGAACCATTAATGGTGACCAACCGTTTAACTCCCGGTTGCGGAAATGGTGTGTGTTTGTGTGTGTGTGTGTGTGTGTGGAGTGGGCTCACAACATTACACCCCACAAACAATGGGAATACGAATGCGTTGCACCTTGGCTTGTAATTTGTCCCTTGATTTGATCGGTTCCATCGAACATGAAAAGAAAACCCATCTTGACCAATTCTGGATGGCACTTATTTTGACTTCGGGTTGTTTTTGCTTTCGTTTTCATCCCACCCAGCAGCACTCGGCACGCACGGGTCACTCGCAGTAGCATTTCGAACGAACACGTTACACTCAGCATGAGGCACCAGCACGCAAGTTCGTTACATTCTAATGGGATGCTGCGTTTTAACGATTTTTATGCTGCAGAATATTGCGTGCCGTTTGTGTGAATTAATCCAAAAAAGTACTGTTTTTAGTAAGTAAATCAAAAAAGGTTTCCTTTTCAAAAGGAAATAAACTTATAGCGCCAAACGTGCTCCCCAGAAGGTCAGCGCGTGCTAGAAATGAAATGACTGAGTGATCCAAACGATTCGTGAGACCGGCACTCACGATGGCCCTTTCGAATAGTGGTCGTGGTGCGGTGGTTAAAATTACGTAAAAATATATCTCAAAGCCACAGCTTCATGGCTGGCAAATGTGAAAAAAAAAACTAAATCAGAAAACTTTAGTCGGAAAAAGATTTTTTTTAAATGAAGAAAATATTTTATGAATAGAATTCGAGGAAATATTCATAATTTATTCAGCTAGAAATAGGTACGGATTATTTTGTGGGTATTTTAATTAAAGTTAAAGGAAATTTTGATCTTAGAGGTTCTTAACACAAGGAATTATTGACAAACATAAAGCAGCTTACAAGGAACTATAAAATTAACTTCTGCTTCTTCTTGACCTAACGAACTACTATTATATGCCAGCTATTTAATGGCTTACGAGACTTAGTAATACCACGTAGTTCCCTGTAGTCAGTCCTCACTACGGGGGCACGAGAATCACCCCTATGACCACCTTGTATCACTAGCACGATTGGTTTTGATTTGTGCTACGCTACGTTTCTAATGATGTCCCCTAGAACTGTTTGTGTCGGAATGTTTACATCATAAAACGAATTCCAGATATAAAACCGCTTGAAGTGAGTGTTTTGAGTTTGAGTCGCAGTGGATTAATATGTAAAAATAACCATTTCGTGTGAATATTAGGCCAAGGTGCTAGTGTTTCATGCATGAGGGTTGCTTAAAAATCACAAAATCAATTGAAACATATTAAGCATTTCCAAGCCCAACCGGGTACATCCGGGTTAAGGTGCCGTTTCAACGTGCGGAGGAGAAAATGCTTCCGAACTAAGGTGAAAGGAGCTTTATTTGTAAATTAGTTCTAAGCAATACATGCCGGGTTGCCAATCATGAATGGAAAAAGCTTTTCCAAGTCAATTTTTTCAAGGTTTTAGTTTAGCCCGTGTAATATAACATTAGAACAGTACTGTTAATTTTTTGAATTTCTTTTCTTTTTCACATTAGATCAACACCAAATGGGATTGAATTTTTGTCTTTTTTTCTTTTACTCAGTAGTGTTTCCTTTTTTTTTGTTTTAAATCTTATAAAGCAACATAGTACAAATGTTTTAGAAGCAACCGAATCGAAACCATATTTTGTCCGTTCGCCGTGCTTCGAGCAACCCAGCATGCCCGATTCCGATGCACTCACCGCACGAAGCACACGCCGTCGAAAGCCCGAGCGAGCCACTCACACATCGCACCAACCCAGCACACGCAAGGCCGCCCGCCTTGGATTCGCACAGCGCCGCCAATGCGTTCGCAGTCCGTTTGGAGCGCTCCGCCTGCGAGCACACAGGTAGGCGCGATAGCGAAGCAACAATCAGGGCCGGAACAGGGCGAAGAAAGGGGGGGTAAAAAAAAGACACGACCGGAGCGTGCGCGTGTCAGAGTGTCCGAGAGAACCTCCCGGGATGCGGACGAGCAAGCGGTTGTAACCGTGCGAGCCGGAGTGTCCGTGGCGAGCCTTGTCCCTGACGTTTCAGTAGCAGTCCGGGAGTCGATCGGTGCGCAACAGCGAACCAAAGCCTCTGTTAGCATCAGCAAGGGCCGGGTTTAGCCGCCCAGGACGACCAGTTGTGCCGTGATTTTGTTGTTGTTGCGGTTGTTGTTGCATTTCCTAACGGCTAAATCGTTTCTACGCTCAGACATGCACGAGGCAGATAACGCACGTGGTTTTTGAAATTGTTGAAGCAAGAAAAAGCTTCCCGAGAGCAAAACGCGAGTGTAGTTAAGTTCGCTTAAGGAAAAGATCTTTCTCTACCGAACGTGAGGAAAAAAACAAACGAGTGTTTAAATGTGTGGTACTGTGCAGACGGAGCTGACTGTGATTAGAAGGGACTTAGATTTAAAGTTAGCAAACGGAAGAGAAAAAAAAACACACGCACACACAAGCCTAGAACATACCATAAAAGGAAAATCACCCCCACAAACACTTCCTTCAATGAAAAAAAAAAACGCAAAAGAAAAGAGGAAGAGAATGGAAGGCAAGGAGGGCGGTGTAGGCAGTGGCAAGAGAATCCCCTAAAATGGCAGTCTAATGTTTCTAGATCCGCGCGCGCCAAACCTCTTTGCAGCAACAGCAGCAGCAAATCGACACATACACACACACACAAGTCACAAGTCTAAAGTGTTTTGTGGTGTGTGGTGGTCGTCGTCCCTCGGTGCTCGCTCTCTCCTCTTCTTCTACGTGTCAACCCAGACCTCCCTCCTCCACAAGATAGAGGAGATAAGTGCAATTTTATGTGCACACACGCACACACTTTCCGAATCACGCGAGTTTTATCTCGGGGATAGCACCCCTCTCTCTCTCTCTCACACACGCTCTCCGTCAATTGTTTCCCGTCATCGATCAAAAACCGATCAGAGGAGAGATTCGAACTCGCACCCCCGCTGCTGGCTGGCTGGCTGGTTTCCTGCTGCGCTTTCACGTTCGACCGATCGGGGTACCGATCGATCGTGCGGTTACAGTTCGGTTTTTTTCTTCCTCTGGTGTTTCCGTGCGGGATTTACTCTCGTGACCCGAAACACGGGTGAAAGTGCTTCACTGAAGCGGCAACGCTAGTCGCGCTTTTAGCTAAACGATTTGGTTACGATCGTTGCGCCGTTTGCGGAGGAGACACCGTCCGCACCGTTATCGTGATTGTGCCGACACACCCTTCGCCACTGTCACTCGCGCTCGGTCTTGATAATTCCCATTCGAACGATATTCCCGTACGATCGATGTATCGGAATTTGTTTCCCACTGTGACGGTTTTTTTTTCATACCTGCCTTTGTGTATGTGTGCCTTTGTGGGGTGCTGCACCAAACACACAACAACACACATAGTGCGAGAGGAGGGAGGGGGGGGGGTGTGTGTGAAAAACACAAAAGCCCCATATTCGGCAAATCTTTGTTTGTTAAACTGTTTCACTGTTTCAAACATGAATACTTATGAAGGCTATGTCTAAGCGGAGGGTAGGGCGAGCAGTACCGTCTGCCAGATAATCGGGTGGGGTTGATTAACAAAATGCAAACAACCGTCACCGTACCGCAATCCTGCTGAAGGCCTTCCAACGTTTATTTGACTTGGATGAAGTTGAGGCTGTGTTTTTTTTTGTGTTTTTGAGTTTAAGTTTTAATTTGTGGTGGTTAAAAAAAGGCGTTCCCTTTTTGTGTTTGGCCCGGTGTGCATGTGTGTGTTTTTGACAAAAAAAAGGTGACTTTTCTACGGCGGAAAATCTTCCACCGACAAAACGTCAAACACCAGGCGCCTCCAGGGAAAACGATGGTTGGTTCAGGTTTTACATATTATTTTACGATCTTCGCCTATTTAACGAGTGTGTGCGTGTCGCGATCTTTGTGTTCTTGTTTTTTTTTTGTGCGGCTTTTCTGTATTGATGTTGTGACGCTCCGTGTCCGTACGCGATCGCGGTACCGTTTCGTCGTGTGATCGTTGCTGTTAAAAGCGGCGAGCGATGGTGTGAACCGAAACTGAAGGGTCGGGGAAAAAAAAAACCCCGCAGCGGTACAGGAAACTCCCAAATCACACACGGCACATGCTCTTCGATCAAACCAATCAAACCTACCGTGTGAAGCCCGGTTTTTTTGTTGTTGTATCCACACCCGAAACTTGCCAACCCTTCGCCAATCAACGCACGGAAACGGATGGGGCAAAGGAAGGAAAAGAAAATCACAGCAAACCTACACACGCGCCGATGCAAATATCCCGACGGGGATGGTTTTTTGCCTCACACATACGGCAAGGAAATGATAAAATGCTACAATCAACCCGGAAGGTGGACGAGAATTGGTAAGTATTTATGATTTTTGTTTTTATTTGATGTATTTCGAAATAATTGAATTATTTCGATTTTTTTCTTAATTTTGTTTTGCACATAAAATGAGTTAAATATGATTTAAAATAGGTCAGATAATGCTCAGGGTTCTGATGGTTTTTTAAGAAATTTCGGGACAATCAACCGTGAAAATTTGAAATGTGGCTTATTCTTTGATGCCTTGAAGAGATAGGATGGAGTGTCGTTTTTAAGCTGTTTAAATCTATTTCAATGATGCATAGCTACAGAAATGTAATTTTAACATAGTTTTGTAAAAAAAATTTGAAACATTATCCTCATCGGAAAATCGTTCTCCTATTTGCGAAAAATAAGCAAACTGTTGCTAAGCAACTGTTGTTGTATTTGAATTGTTCATATACAGTGATGGACAATAGAATTCTACTGCACAATTTTGTAAAAGTTTTAAATTCAGCTTATGGTGCTTTTATTCAACAATTCGAGGCTCGTTTTAAATATGTAAATGCTGAAAATTTTGGTGAAAAGTTTTTTTGAATGCGTGGACGTGTTAGTAAATGAAATACTCGTTTGCCATATTTTATATTTTTTTTATTTTTAGAAAGGCAACATTTGAGATTATGAAGTTGATTTCAAGTTTTTTTTATGTAAAATATTGTTAAACATTTTGGAGGGATAAAGCCTAAATTTTGTGCTTCTCTCGTTTTGTTTTTTTAAATTATTATCTGGTTTTTAACTCTTACGAATTTATTTGGACACTCTTGTATGGCAACCAAATTGCTATAAAGGTTAGGGTGTTGATGGTGATTTTATGAAATTTTGCTATGATTATATGATTATAGCAGACGTACAGAGTAGTTTGAAAGTTGGACATGAAAGCACTTTTATTCCTTTGCCAGTCATTGCATTTATCATAAGCAGCAAAACCGGTAATCTCCAAATTTGACGTTACTGTTTTGTTGTTTGTCCATCACTGTAGAATTGCCGTCTCTTTTGGCAAATTGTCCAAGTTTTTAGCATTATCATTATGGTTCCCATCGCGACAGAATTAACTAATTTTGCCTTATGAACTAAATGCTCTTGTAAGCTAAATTAAATTATTACTCTTGAAGCCTCTCGCTTTCCTGGAGCACTCAAGGGTTTCTACCGGTTTCTAGATTCTACTCTATTTTGTTGCTATTCCGATAGAACAGCCTGGTTTCGTATTGCTATTCTGTTCTATTTAAAGCCGAACGATTTGCAACAATTTAATTTGGTCGAATTGAACTATACCGAACGTTCTCGACAATACGCAAGACAAATTAGATAGCCTTGAGATAATAAAACGTTGTAGAACAAACTAAATTCTGTATAGGAATTTTTGAATAAGCCGTTAAAGTTCGAACCATTTTCTGAACACGGCTCAAAGAATGATTTGAAAATTTGAAGAATAGAATATTTCTAGACTGAAATATAATTTATAGACTTAACATACTTAAGTCCATAACATCCAGAAACTGACAATACGATAATCAATAAGATCCAGAAACAGGTTCTTGTTCGTCCTTATTCGAACGGAGTTAAGTTGGAGCAATAGCTACTTGTTCTAATTGAAAATGTCCTTCTCATAATCGTAATCCGGCGAGATTTGTAATGATAATAATAATAATCAAGCTTACCTTATACCTTTTTTTTAAGAATCCATTTCCATTCTTAATTGCTCACACAAAACTTTCTGATAGTTTAAACCTTTAACTTTCGCCTACCGAGCAGCCAAAAAGCAAATTGTATTTTAATGATCTCCAAAGCATTGCCTTCACCGAAAAAGAACAACGAAACCGAACGGATCGGTTTTTTTTCTTCGTTCGCGGAAAAGCAAAGCTGTGATGCAATTTAATGCTGTGATGCAAAGCAATTACGGCCCACTGTACACTTGCGAAAGGGGGGTTTTTTTTGGCTCCCCATATAATCGTTCGCAAACTCTTAACAAGCCTCAGTCGGCCTACGCCGAACACTGCGTATTAATATCGGGTAAAGCGTGTTCCAGCGCAGCAATATTCATATGAAGTTGTGAGTGCGTGCTACGGTGTGTGTAGGCGTTGCATCATTGAGGCGAAATTTTACCCTTGTTGACCTTTGCCCTTTCGGCGCCCGGCTTCGAACTGAAGGGATCTTCGTGTTGGGAGCAATGTTGATTGTTATTGTTTTTGCTATTTGGAGATCATTTTCAATCCTCCCGCCTACTCTTACAGGTTTTTTCAAGGAAGCGAGGGGGGGGGGGGAGGGTAAAGATGGTATAAATATTACACGCGAGCTTTTCTTCCTTTTGCGAGAATTTACAGCCCACTGCCAAACTGCTTAACTGCTCCAAATGACTTAAAGTATTTGTGAAATTTTAAATATGTGCGCCCGGCTTTGTCGTCTTAACGTTGCGACTTTTCTTCGCGCCTTCACGCGAGATTCCCTAGAAAATTGGTGGAGGAAGTAGCAGCATCCCGATAATTCTGCCGTACTTTTGGCGTTTGGCCAAAATCAGGAAGAGGGGGGGGGGGGGGGGGGGCGAAAAAAAGAAGCCAGAAAATCCTTCGGATTCGCATAGAAAAACGAAACATCTTCCATGGGCTTCACAATGCGATGTGCTTCGGGCGTGACATGGTTTGCTGAGTTTTCCTGCCACACACAGACACGCAGCTGCGTTGTGTTGAAGGTGTCCACAGCCGAAAAACGATATAGCTTGCAATAATGAATATATAATCCCTGGGTACAATTTTACTAATAGAAAGCATGGCAAAAACATCTCGCGTCCATTTTGTTTTCCTTTTGTTCGTATTTTTTGTTTCTGTGTGTGCGTGTGAGAGGTCGCCTTTCATCACTAAAATGAATAAAAAGAAAGCAAGGAAAACTAAACAAAATGAGATTAATGTCACCGTACTTGGAGAGTAGAAAAAAAGGGGTTATTCTTTCAAAATTTTCAAAGATTTTTACCCTGCCCCACAACCCCCCCTCCATCCCCTCCCCCTTTCCCACCTTAATTTACGTACCCGACATTACCCCCTCTTCAAAACGCACCTCTTAAAAATTATTTCAATATCCTTCGTCTAGGAGAACCTTTTTCTTGTAAACGTTTTTGGTTTAGAAATTTTTTTTGAAAACCCATTTTTTTCTTCGCCTAAATGACGTCACTCTTTTGCAACCTTTTTTTGTGCGTTTTGTATCTTTTAGTAAAAAAAAAAATGCTAGAATGTTCGCTGCAACAGGTATTAAAGTAAGATAATTTTGTGTCAATTGCAGTCGCATATTATGAAAATTCTCGGCGGTTTCTTAAGCCTGAAGAATGTGCGACGATATTGCATACTTTCAGGCCAATAGCACCCTGCTGAGGGCGCATGTGAAACGAGTATTGCATATTTTCAGGCAAATGCTAACCTTTTAACATTTGCCCAGCACGCCTACAGCTATGCAATCTGCATTACAAAGTTACCATTTCATAATCTTTTATCCACCTGCGTTAACTTTGCTTTTCTTTCGCCTTAATATGGCACCATCAAATCCCGGTCGGGTGGGAGAGCGGACACAAAAGCTCAATAAATGAAGCATTTAAAGCGACGGTGGGACGGTATCGGTCCCGCTGCAGCGCAAGCAGGAAGCCGGGTTGCAACCGTTTTGCTCGAGATTTCGATTTGCTATTTTATCTGGTTAGGAAGGAAGGGTGTGGTGGGTTGGGACAGGAAAAGAAATGGGAAATGGGGATTGTTGAAGCGAACCGAATCACGCCCTCCCCCGATCCCTTCCTCCCACCGGAATGATCGTTTGGAAAATCGAAATCGAATCCCTTTTTCGCCCGCAACTGCATTTGGAAAGCGTGGTTCAATCCGCAAAGTGCATCCGTTTTTGAGCATTTTGTTGTTGTTGTTGTTGTTGTTATGTTTTCTTTTTTCGGTTTTGTATTATTCATTTCAATCGATTCCTCCGTTCGCTAGCGCTTCCCGTTCGCTCACGTATTGCACGTGAGCGTGACAGTTCTATCGGGCAGCGAATGCAATTTTATTGCTTTTGCTTTGTTTCTGGCGCATCTGATGCACTCTCTCTCTCTCTCTCTCCTCACCCCTCCCTCTATCACGCTCTCGTCTGTTTATTTTTCTTGTACGGCAAATACCCGACTCGGGTGGAAAATTCCGTTCTAGTCAAATTTTTCCCTGCGGCGCCCTATTTTTCCCGCCAAGAAAAGGACAGTTTCGCTGTGGTGTGGTGCCCACGCAGAGCGCCATCGCTGCAAATAAAAGGTCGAAATCGAATCCGGTCGACGGTATGGGTCGCGGGGGTTCTTTTATGCTGGTTGCTATGGTTGAGGGAGTAGGGGTAGGGGTAGGGGGTAATTTCGCAGCAAAGAAAAATACACACACACACAAACACACACACACACACACAACTACACAGTATTTATGCATGCTAAAATATTCCGACATTCAGCATAATAATAATTGACGCGCTGCGCCTGTGGTCAGTTCGACGAAATAGACAAGCTTAATGGGCGGAGAAGGAACGGAAAAGAAGGAGGATGGTGAGGGGGAGAGAGGGGGGGGGGGGGTTATAAAAAGGGTAGAGGAGAGAATCGAACCAAGGTGGAAAACGCCGCACCGTTGTAAGGGTGGGCAGCACGGTTGGGCTCGAAATTGCGCAAATGAGTGAAGGGAAAGTTTGTAATATGTTTTCCATTGAGGAATTTGTTGTTTTTCTTTTCCACCCGCCACCCACCTTTACTTTACTCTCCCTTCCCACTCATTCGACTATCAGCACTCTTTTGATGCCCTAAAAATGTTTAACATTGCGGAGCACACCGCGAAATGGTTTCATGAGTGAATGGTGCTTGGAGAAATAACTGAAACGCCTATATGTATGCAATTGTATTTTTTTTTGTCTTTAGTACACCCTCGCTCATTTTTTTCCCATTAATAAAATGGATTGCGCTGTTCTGCGTACTATTAAGTTTTGTTAATAAGGGTGAAGATAAAATACTAATTGTAAAGAAAGGTAGAATTATCAGATCGAGTGCTTTTAAAAGAACAAGTGGGTTTTCTTGTGAGTAAATAAAAAAAACCTGTTAAATGAACTAGTTATTAAAAATTATTTAATTTTTGGAATTTATAGCAAACTTCCGTAAATCAATAGTGATTTTTCTGTCCAATGCAATGGCTTGTTGCAAACAATTCATTACCACAAACAGGTCTTTAAGTCTTTAAGTTTTCGTAAGTTTTTGTCAGAGTTCATGCCTGAGAGGCGTTCGTCAGAGCGTGTTTATATCCATCTTCTACCTTTCTTAACGATCTACTAGGTCACGTAGAACTTACAGACACCATGTAGCTGGATAGTTAATCCTCACTACGGGAGAAAGGTTCCTATGAGCTTTTAGCCCGGTTCCTGCCATGTAAAGAACGGCGCCATTATCGCCTCCACGTGTTTTATTATACGTGAAGTCGTCATAGACCTCAGTAATTGCGCAAGAGTTCTTTTTAGTCAAACTCCAAATTTTGTGTCCTTCCATCAAGTGACAAAGAACTCTCAAACAGAGTTTTTCTTCTTCTTCTTGGCCTGCTCAGGAATGAGCACGTTGTGTAGGCATGGTCAGGTCTCCAAACAGTTTCCAGGAAACTCGGTCTAGGACTACAGTCCTCTATCCACGGCTGCATCCGATCTCCGACAGGTCAAGCCAACGAGCTCGCTGTGCTCCTCTACGCCTCGTGCCGACCGGGCCGCTGACGAGCACCTTCTTGGTGGGGCATGAGCCCGGCATCCTCATCACGTGCCCCAGCCAACGTATCCTTCCGGCTTGGACTACCGTCAGGATATCAGCACCGCCAAACAGCTCCGCCCCTGCTCGCACACACCGCTCGAAAATGGTGGGTGCATTGGCGTCCTCCGTCAGCATAGTCCAAGACTCGTACCCGTAGAGGACTACCGGACGTATCAAGTTGCGGTAAACAGAACATTTCGTGTGTTGTTGGAGTCATCTGGATCGCAGGTGTTTGTTGAGTCTGTAGCAGCCACGATTCCCCTGAACAATGTGCCCTCGGATTTCGCTGCGTACGTTGTTGTCCGAAGTTACGATCGTACCAAGGTAGTAAAACTCCTCTACCACCTCGAGATCGTCGCCGTCAACTGATACACTGTTTCCCAAGTCGGGCTCTATTACGATAAGGGCTCTATCACGATTTTCCGATGATGTCGATGTCATTCGAAAAGCCAAGGAATTGGAGAGATCGCTCAGAGTTCTCCTTCTTTATGCTCATGACATGCCCTGTCCATCTCAATCAGAAGAGTTTACATGTGCTCTTGTATTTATGCATTTTCAGTTCTATTCATGTGTCAAGGTTCAACTTCAACTCAAAAAATAGGGTACCATTTTGGGTAAACAACATTCCCAAAAGGCAGACATTTATGTCCTCCTTTGTCTAGATTCACAACTCAAGTTCACTTAGCTCAGTAAGCCCATCCGCGATTTTCCACCGCTCCGGGCACCTGTCACTTGTCAGCTTTAAAATCAATAATTGGATGAATACCGTGATGAGTTATTGTACCACATCAGAAAAGCTGCAAAAATTACACTCCATTTTCTGCACCCTGCGGACGCTCGCTAGTGAGCAGCAAGCACTCACAAATCGAAATAATTAATTAGCTCCTATTTGAAGCATCACGCAATTTATTAAATGATGAAAAATTAAGCTTAAAACGCGTTTACAAATATCGATTCACTGTTTCACTTCACGGCAGATCAGCCTCTTGAGTATCTATATGAGAAAAAAAGGGAAGAAACTGCTCTTTAACTTCGGTCCCATTTGCTAGGAGTTCAGCTGGAAACGTTAACGCTAGGGTAAGCTACCGGATAGAGAAGACTTCAGTCACCGACAACCGGCACTCAACCGTCTTAAAGGTAGGGAATCGTTGAGGAGGGTTGAAACATTTCGGTGTAACTAACGTTTTCTGTTTCAACTTCCACAAGATTCGCTTCTCACCGCTGTGTCGCCGTCTGCCTTTGCCTAAGCATGATTTACATCTCGCTTGAAAAAAAAAAAACTCCCACTCCGGAGCGGCAGCGACGTTTCGCTCAGACTCGGTGACTAAAAGTGTGGTTACAAGCTGTACACAGCAACAACACCCAGCAGCACGCCCATTTCGCTCCCGCATTTTATCGTTTTTTATGTGTTGCGGTGGTTTTGGCACTGCCACGGCTCACCACCTTCCCTCTGCTCTTCATTTCCCCCTCCCCTCCCCGCACTCGTGAGGGTAAAAAGGGGGGGCTCGGAGGGGGTGGTGGTAAAGGCGTCGTAAAGTTGGTTTCGCGAAATGACCAATATTTGTACCGCGTGTGAAAAAGCGATAAAGATAAATTTATGCACTTGCGGCACCTTGCACCGGATAGCCACCCGGGCAAACCCGGGTCGTGTCCGGCTGATGGGCACAGCAACACAGCACACACACACACACATTTTAGCAACCGACATTGTTAAAACGAGAGGAAGAAGTGGATGGAGGAGACGAATAAACTGTTAAAAAGCGGCCCCTTTTTTGGTCTCTTTTCCTGTCTAAAGTGTCGCTTTTGTTGTACGGGTTTGCATAAATTTTGGCTGATTTTTTGTTGTTATAACTATGAGCCCTCCGCGATAAGCAGACGTGAATGTATGCAATATTTTGACAAACAATTTATTAGGCTTTCTATTTTGCAGCTCTTATCGGTGTGTCCGTATTTAAATAAAACTGTCAGCTAGATCGGGATTGCTAGAACGCTCGTAACGCTTAAGCGAATGCTAACACGTCAACCCTAAATGTAGGCAATTGTGTGGTAACGGGGAAGGAAACCATTATTATTTTTTTAAGCACTTTGTTCGATTGTGGACATTTGTGAAAAATACAGTATGCTTTGCTGTGTGCGCGTGTACGTGTGTGAGGAAAAAGCAACATCGAGCGAATATATCGGCAATCAAATCGAACTTAATGTGCCTATAGGATTTTGGGGCTGTACTAGCACGTGAAGGGAATTGACGAGTAGGAAACGTAGATAGGGTTTGTGGTGGTTTCGAAAAAGGACAAGGGAAGAGGGGGGAATTTGGTAGAGAGAAAGATAGAGAGAGAGAGACCGCGAGAGGAAGATGTTGAGAACAAAAAAGGGATATATTTCGATGGGATTCTCTTTAATGTGCTTCCCTAACGATCGGATATTGCTAGCAATTTCTTCTTATCATTCGGTTGTTTATGGTTCTATATATATTAATGCTTGCTATGAAGTGTTTGCTTTTTCATTTTTGTATTGTTTTAAAGTTTTTATAAAAATTGATGAGAAATATAGAAGAATAGTGCAAAAATGTTTTGCAAAAACCAACAAACAAACAACATACAAATGTACAAAAATGACCAAGAAATGTTAAAAAACATATGCTAAATGTTATTACACATATGAAAATCGCTGAGCAAACCAGGTATAGTATAAAATATTAAATAAAGCTAAACAGTAAAAAAGAAAGAGACGAAGGTGAAGAAAAATGTAGAAGCACAAAAATACTAATAAAGAAAAAATAGTAGAAAATGTTTATTGCGAAAGAAGCAAAAAGTAGGAATCCAACATAAAAATAGAGAAAATAAAAAGGAATATTCTGGGACAAATAGAAGACGATCAAACAAAGAAAAGACAGAAAGAAACGAAACAGAATAAAACGGTTGAAAGTAATTTCTTAAAATAACAGTAGACAGCAATGCATCAACGAAGAGAAAGAGTGAGCTAATATTTCAAGAAAAAACGATAAAAGCTAAAAATTACGAAACAAAAAAAATTTTTCAAGATATTAAAATAAATGATTGAATTATAGAAATTGAAAAAAAATAAAAAAAACCTAAATAAAATATTTTTGGGAGAGAAATGTGTAGAATACTAAACAAAAAGCAATTATATAGAAGCATTAGAAAAAGTAAAAACACACATTCCGTAATGAAGTGAAATATGAATTACAAGAATATTGCATTAAAAAAATAAAAGACATCACGTGACCTTTAGCCGGACGTGCTATGGGAATAGGAGTTTTTTTTTCTTCTCTATATCCCATGACTGTTGCCCACGGTTGTGACAAAACTTGGCGTTTAGAGCTGACGGAAATTTAAAGTGACGAAAAAACGGAAACGAAACGAAGTAAAAAAAAACCACCAAGAACAACCTAAGACAAAATAACGCACACGCCTCGCAAATAAGAAGCAACAAATAAAACTCCCCTACCAAGAAACAAGGGTAAAATACGGATGACAGTTCCGGAACGGTTTTTTTTTCATACCGGGCGCTAAAGTAATCGAGAGGTTTTAGCAGCACGTCGTTTTTCTTGAGAAGTTTGAGATTGGCTAAAATTCTTCCCGGGGCCTCTAGGTTTTGGGAAGACCGGAAAAGGTGTGGGAAAAGGACGAAGCTAATTTATTGACCTATCGGGTGTTGGTGCGTGCGTGCGTGTGTTGGGGATGTTGGATTCCCGGGTTTCGAGGCGCACCTAGTTGCAGCGTCACTGAAATAGGATCCGACATTTTTTTTTCCGGGGCAAACAGGATTGATAAGTTACTTTCGTCGCTGATGAAACTGTGTGAACTATTAGAGATAGAGCTGAAAAGGAGCAAAATTAAAACAAATTCCCAAAAAAATACTTCCTAAGAGACAACCTTAATCTTTTCAACAGCCCTTAAAAAAAGGAACACCTCACCCCAAGAAATGTGTCAAACCAATGTCAGGATTGCGAAATTCTGTACCAGACACAAGCATTTTACAACTCACTGCGTTCGATTGGAGCGCTTCCCGTGCACTTCCCTCGCACCATTGTGCAGGCGCCATCTTTATTTATTTTTTTTCGCTGTACTCACTTCTCGCACATTGTTTGATTTTGCTTTGTTTTTGTTTCACCGAAAAGTAATTTCTGCCCAGTCACCCAGCCACATTCCGTAAACAGTGGAGAGCGCACCAAGTCTTGTCTTAGGTCTAAAAGAGGGAGAGAGAAAAAGCAGAAATCTCCAACTCCTGCCGCCCTTGATAGCCCTCGAATGGGCCGTCGGTCCCTCTTACCCCTCTGGGGGAGGCTCCATCTAAAGGTGACTTGCGGTTGCGATGAGCAGCATCCAATAAATATGCTGGAGCGATGATTTAGCTGATCTAACCGGCCGGCAGGCGGGTAATCGTGTGGCCTAGCGGCACCGAAGAGTGACACCGTATCGTTCGGTTGGCGATTTATAGATTGGCAACGTGGAAGGACACGGTGAAACATAATTTTTTTTATGGCCCACCTCCATCTCGTAGGTTTCCCTTGGTTTTTTTTTCTATTCATTGAAACCAACGATCGCGATCAAAGTAGATTGGTTTTTCTGGAGATTCAGAAGCTAGAGCCAAATATTGTTGTGTTCGATTTTTTTCGGCTAAAGGACGAACGTCTTTCGGGAACGACATTGTGGCGTTCTGTGCTCGGTGGAACTTGTAAATGATTCGTTTTGGAAATTATTCTTTTATTGCGCGTTCCATAAAATCGGTATCGGATTAGAAACATAATTCGAGACAAAAATTTAGTAATTTATTGAATTTGCTTATTAAGGCGTAAATTAAGGAAACGATACTACGGCTAGGTTCACTCTGAGGGGTAAGGGTAATGCTGGATCGTACCTGGATCATTCTTCATCATAAATTAGTTTTTTTTCTTGGCTTAACGATCTACTTAGGTCGTGTCGATACTATCTGATTGGACGGTCAGTCCTTACTAGTGATGGGTAAATTCGACAAAAAAAAACGAAATCACTTTCGAATGACTCCACCAATTTTGGAAGCGGCTCCGGGAGGTAGGTGCAATACTCCGAGTTCGGAATCATCCGGAATTGTCGGAGCCGTACGGAGGCGTCCGGAGCCGTTTGGAGCCATTTGGAGTCGTTTGGAGCCGTTTAAAGCCGTTCGGAATTTGATGATAGAGTACCAATGTAGATTATATCACCGTTTCATGGACGATTTGAATCGCTGCAGAATTTCAATTCATTTCAGCCCCAACGAGTCCGACGGTTACGGAACTGCCGACTAGCAGCTCCGGACGGCTCAAGGAAAAGGAATCGGAATCGGAGTAAGAGTTACGATGATCAACAGCGGTTCGGAGCCGTGGGTGCGGTTCAGATGAGATTTGAACCCTTTTCCTGCTGTATGAAGAGAGAGAGAGAGAGAGAGAGAGAGATTTTGATAAGAAAAAGGTTCACATTTACTATCTTCGTGTTCTCTCTCTCTCTCTCTCTCTCTCTCCCACTGAGGAAACAATCTTGCGTACAGTTAATGCTTGGGTTTTCCTCACTTTAACCAAATATCTTTACCTCCAGCAGTAATCATAAGGAGCAACTCTGCCACGGCAGGTTGTAAAGAGAAGTCTTCAAACCAAAGCTTTTTTTTCAGCAAGACGAAGAAGTTATAAATCCCTCCAAGAAAGCGAAAAGAACGAAAGAAGTAAACCACACATACACACGCACAGAACTAAAGACAGCAGGCCAGAAGGAAGAGACTTGGAATAGTTGGAGTGAAGGAAACAAAAAGGAACCACTCCGATCCTGGAATTGTTTCAACTCAGCAACAGCAAGCAACAGACACATAAGCACACACACACAGATAAAACTAGACACTAGAAAACAAGGCAAAAAAGGACTCCAAAGCCCCCGTGAACTAAAGCTTTGGCACTGGGGAACACTAGTTTTTTCCCTCGGCTTTAGTTTTTGAGTCGCCTCTGTCTGTTGCCAAGGATAAACTCAAACTCAACCTACGCGGGGGGGGGGACCTTTACAAGAAAACCTCCTCCCCCCCTCCCATCGCACGCTTTTCTCGCACGGGGGCGTTGTTGTCGCGGGGCTGTGAAGTAAGGATTATTTCCACCTCTCGAAAAGTTCTTCGTTTTTCAACGGTTATGGTTTTTGTCTGCCAGCGCTGTTCCGTGGCGCATGGAGCGCTCCGACGATTCCGAACGCTCAGAGTAGTGAGAATAACTTTTTGCACCACCGGGGGTGAAGCGGTAGGGTGGGATTTTGGGTGGGTACTCGAAAAGTTCATCCTGCCTAGAACATCCTCACCAATCGGGGCCATCGCAGTACCAATCGGAATCCTGCGAGGGGCAAATTTAAGCTCCCCCCCCCCCCCCCCCCCCCCCCGGGGTATACAGCGACCTCGCCGATGGAAAGATGGGCATTCCCGGGCAAGCGCTCACAGTGGACAGTAGCGCGTTGCGTGAAGGAAGCGAGGTTGTGATTGAAGTTTCGTAGCACGATCGACATCGAACGACACCGGTTGTCTTTATGTCTCTTTATCTTTCTCTCTCTCTCTCTCTCATCCCAAGAAAAGTTGAGGATTCTTTTTATGCTTCTCCCGTACTCACCCTTCAAACATCTCCGTGTAGCATAGCAGTCTGCATATAGCCATTAAATACATACAATTATTTGAAAATAGGTTTCCGTTACATTAACACTACAACCACCATTTGGTGCGTTTGGTCGTTTATATGTATCTGTTTTTTTTTACCAAAACAATTGTTTTTGCTTTTAACGGCGCAAGCCGTTATACTTAAAATAAATAAAATATTACTACATATTTTCCTCAACCAAGCATGCCCTGATTAAGGTAATCTACAGAATGTTGCTTTTTTTCGGTATTTCGGATTTTATACAGAATGTATTTTTGCCATTTTAATAATATGTTTACTAAGCAGAACATTAAACAAATTGCGTTACTCTCTTGCAAAACTAGTAAATAAATCACTGGTTCAATCATTCCGAAGCTCTGATTTGTTGATTACAGCGTATTACAGGTTATTAACACTAGTGAACTGCATTTTTCATTTCTGTAAAGGATTTTTTCACCATCAAATTTATATTTCTCATCCGTCAAGAAAATTTTCACTGTTGTCAAGTCATAGACAGCTATACCGCTGTCAAACTTGTTTACATTCAACTCCGGTGTTTGTCAAGTCGACATATCAAAACTACATTCAATATTTATATGTATAATGCTTAAAGAATTTGGTCCGAATTGTTATCAATTTTTCAATTAGAAATTATTTTAAAATTTTAGATTTTTATTTTGCCCCAATATGGACCGAGAAGCACTTTTTCACCAACTTGTTTCATTTGACAGCAGTGAATATGACTTGACAACAGTGAAAATTTTCTTGACGGATGAGAAATATAAATTTGATGGTGAAAAAGTCCTTTACAGACATGAAAAATGCAGTTCACTAGTGTTAATAGCCAGTGAAACGCTGTATGTTTTTTTTTGGCAGTTGTTGATAAGAACTGTTTACGCTACATCAGGGCTGCTATAAAAAATTATAGCGCTTAAGTAGTAGCTTTATCGAATACAATTCAGTATTAGTGCTGCTCTATCGTGTTTGTGCTAGTTTTTAAATGCTTATCAAACCTTATTTACTTGACAAGCTGTCAAGCAAGATTAGGTAAATTTAATGCAAAGGCAAAAGAAGATTTTTTACAAACTGGGACTTTTTTTCATGTCATCGGAATGTCATTGTAGGTCCATTAGAAATATTGAAAACTAAAACCACTTAAAATTAATTGTTGTGAAAAAGAAAATCACAGCTTTTTAAGGCTTACGACAAAATTAAAAATGTTACTTGGACAATCATGGAAAGAAACTTTTTTGTTATTTATTTCCTGTTTTTTTTTGATAGTTTATTATTTCTTTGATCTTCCTATTTTTGTATTCTTGTAACGTGTTTTTTCTATATTTTATGCATGGACGGCCTGTCCGTATTGCTATTCTTGCAACGTTGGTGTCCTAAGAAGAAAAAAAGACTAGTTTAACAGGGAGTAAGTGCCTTGGTGAAGGGATGTTTTTTCGATTAACTTCTCACAAAATCGGGAACGCTGCACAAGGTCAAACAATGCGGTGTAGAAGAAGTGAAAGATGAGCTAGTACTGCAGAGAAAGCAAATATGGAGAAAAAAAAATTAAAAGAAAAGAATGTGAAAGTATTAACATATTTTCCCCTGCCAAGGAAAATCACCACCGGTTCGGAGAGGCGAAATGAGAGGTAAATGTGTGGAGGCAAGGGTACTTGAAATAGAAGATGGCAACACTTCACCTTCACACATTCAAAAGCAAATAACAGCGAGCAACAACAACAACAAAAGCTCGGGAAAAAGATCATTTATTTGGAGTAAATTTCATCTTTCCACTCCGTTCTCCTTCCCCACACGTTCTTCCCGTGTCCAAAACAGCAAGGGTGTGAAAATTTTCAATACCCATGTGAGAAACCGTTTAACGGGTGGAAAAACGAAACCTCCCACGAAATGTGGTAAACACTTGAGGATCTGTTCCTCCGCTCGTGTTAAGCTGACAGACGCGCGCGCACCCTCTTACTTACACTACAACAGCGGAACACTAGGCGGTTACAGGCGGAGAAGAAACGACGGCTGATGAGAGGCGCAGAACCTCTCTGTCAAGTGAATCTTTCACGTGCTCCAAAAATGCAAAGACTTGCTCGGTTTTTTTTCTTCCCCCGTTTGTAAAGCTCATATCCCATGAATATTGCAATGGTGTACGTGCGTGTGTGTGTTGGGCGGGAAACATGAAAGAAAACAAAATGGAATCCTTATTTTTGTTGTTGCTTCCTTCGAGATGTTACGGTTTAGCACACGCACAACAAATATCCCACAATATTTCGCACAAAGCAACAAAAAGAAGAAAAAAAAGGACACAGGAGCAGGAGGGCAAAGTCATCCTAATCCTGCTAACCATCGTCACCTCGGCAAAGCACGCCGACGGGATTAGTTACACCCGGAGCAGTGCTCCGGAAACCCTTGCAAAGGGGGGGGGAGTTTCGGCACAAACTCAGGTCCTTCTCGCTCGCCGTACTTCTGCCGACCCTTGCCTGCTGCGGTACCATATGCCACGGACGCGTAAAACGTTCGAACGTCATTAGCAGCAGATTAGCAGTGGAGAATGCTTCGCTTCTTTACCTACTTCAATTTCCCAATGGTCGGCGAAAATGTTTGGTCCTCGACTTACTCATTTCAAGAGCCGCAAGAGAGGCAGATTTCGGGGTTTTGCGAAGAAAACAGTGCTCGGGTGAATGTTATGCTTTCGACACAATAAGGCAGCGAGTTCTACCCTACCCCCTAGTACGGATATATAGGAAGCTTAGCTATTTGAGGGGGTTAGTTCGGTGATTCCAAGAAGTCCCAGAAGGACTCCTCGGTGGTAGAAGATCACCCATGGATGATGTTCATATCCAGCCACATACTTACCCTTAGGACCTTTTGTTTTCCAAACGACGTTCTCCAGAAATTAGTGGATGTAACGAAACACAAAGTTAGCTAGTAACGACGCCAGGATCTCTGGACAATTAAGAAAGAGAATTACCAACAGTAGACATTTCACTACACGCGTGAAGCTGCTGAAGACCCTTAGCCTCCAAAACGTACATAAAAATGAAAACTTTGGAAGTGTCCCGGACATCACGCGTTATGAGAGATCATCAGCGTTATATGCCCGGGGGCGCCGGGTTGGTACCAGCACCTTCCCGCTTTTTTTTTGCTGGATGTCAATTTCCGACCGTCTTTATGAAGCTGCCCGTAAAAGTATTTGACGTCAAATTCTACCCAGCCGGTAGCTGTCGAGCTTTGGGATGCTATAAAATTTGTACCACCGTGCCATAGACGGATGGAGTTATTTGTGTGTGTGTGTGTTATACGGTAAAACGTTGTCAGAAGCATCGGTCTCGGACGTACACATCCGGTTGGCGACGTGTCGTGCACATTCACATGCACACTCACACACTCACGCAAACACACCAACAAACGGTAGTCCCTTGGAGTAGGTGTTTGGGAACGTGCTGACAGCGAGGAAACGTGTCAACGATGCGGTGGGTAAAAATGGGCACACACGGACTTGAATAGTTTAATGTCATTTGCTGTTACAAATTTAACGCTTCCCGTCCGTTGGGTTGATGTCGGGTAAACCGTTTTTTTTTCTTCTCTCCTTTCTTTTCCTTTGGTCTGGTTGCGGGGTGCGAAGAATGCGCAAAGAACCCCCGACCCCAAGCTCCATATGGCGCGTTTTGTCGCTACAAAATGTCTGAAGGTGATGTGCGGCACCATTGGTTACCAAGGATCGGTTTGATACGACGTCTGACGCCCCGCTCCGGAAGCGGCGCACAATGGCGCCCTTATGGTGTTCCGGTGCTACCGGAATAGGTCGACGCGAAGCGTACACCTGAGGCGAAACCTCCAATCAGTCAGCGCAATACAAATCGACACCAGTATCGAACGGCGGAGACATTTCAATACAACGCAACCAATTTCCAATGCCGAAGTTGTGGTGGATCGCACGTTTACATGAGGGCTGTCACACTCACGGAAATGGCACTTCATTCCTTCAAATGAAATATAAATCCTTCCATCTCGCAAGCCCACGAAGCAACGGAACACCTGGAGTAGAGGAGTTTTAATTTTCCAGCAAATCCCTCTCGGCAATCCTGCCGACTCATTCCCTGGCCTTAACACGGTGCAAAAACACGGCAAACTGATTGGTCGGACTTCCCTCCCATGGCCGACAAATTAGTCCTATCGCGGGTTGGACTTTTGCCCGGGGATTGCGCATCTCAATTTAAATAATTTAGCCCTTATTACCTGTACAAACTATATACAGCCTTGCGTTCCCGGGCGTTGATGTTTTTCGTCCCGGTTGGATTCGGTCGTTTAATTTTGGGACGCGTCGGTGTGTTAAATCAAATCTGAAGCAACCTCACCGGCGTCCGGATTGGAGGATGGGGGAAAAATCGAATTGAAAGTCCGAACTAGCGTGGAGCGAACGGATACGGAAGGTGGAGAATGGATGGATGAAGTTCTTGGACCCTTTTTTTTTTGGGGGGAAGACTTTCAAACCCTTGAGAGAGATAGAATAAAGGTATAAAACGCGCGACGAAACGCCGGAGCATCCTAACGAAGGGAGATTAAATTAAAAATCTGCTCTCGGTTGAAGCCGTGTAAGGGTACCCAGTGTGACACAGCGTGTGACACTGACTTCGCTGCTGAATGGTTACGGGATGTGTGGATTACTGTGTTGAGTAGTCCTTCATAACCCTTTTTCGGGGTTAATTCATTCCCTTGCTCAGGTTTGTTCAGCATCAATCTGACCATACCTTGGTGGCTTTCTTCTGTTTTGTTGGAAGTGGTTGAGGGATTCCAGGTGCACGAGTCACGAAACAGAAATTCTCCTTAACTCTAACGCTAGAAGAAGTGTTGCAGGAAATTATTCAACTGTCTTTACTATATCTGGTTAAGCTGACAAGATTTGATATGGATTACACATAAAACTGGGGAATCTGGATCCTTCTTCAGAGTCTCCAGAGTTGAGGAGGTTTCAAACCTTATTGGAGGGATCTTGCTGTTTAATGCTAAGAGATTTTATTGTTGTAGTTAAAACTCTAGTCAATCAGATGCAAGATAATGTAGTCAGTTAGATCCCTGAAATCCAAGTGTCAAAACCATACTGGCTGGGAAGTTCTGAAGATACAGATTGGCGGCTTTTAGGATTGCTGGGAGAGTCATGCATGTGGTTCGAATTCACGCAACAGCAAATATCCAAGATTTCTACTCCGGACCAGTGGTGAGATGTTGAGAAGAGCTGTGAGAATACTTTTTCTCAACCCCATTCTTATTCTTTGAGTTACTGTTGCTGTTGTGCGTCAGATACACTCTTCTTCTACTGGTTCACGAGGTTCCTTGATACCAGTTTTGGCTAGTCCTCAAGCCATACACCTGACTTCAAAATAGTTCAATTCACAGAGAACCTAAGAGAAGCTTCCTGATCCGTGATCAGAATCACGCGATGCCAAGCATTCTACCCTTTCGAGTAGCTGTTCTCCAGTCACTCGCCACGTTTCGATGCGTCCCGTGCGTTGGACATCATCCGGTCGAAAAACTTTGCTTCAAATGCCCGATAGGCGAAAGAGTATACCGACCACGCGACTCCCGCTATTTAAAGGTACGGTCAGCGGCGTTACGCTAGACACCGGGCGTTGCGTAGGCAAAGCGCACCGTGTTAAGCACGACACGCCGGTAACCGGACACTGCAAACGGCGTGTCACCTTACCAGGCGTGTGGACAAGTTCGTGCTCAGGCACGGCGTCGTTGTAATGCGATCATCAGATGCGGCAACAAAACATCTTACGCGCCCGTTGGTTTGAGCCGCGTTCCGCACCGGCGCAGATGTTCCGGTGAACATTCCGATGAACATCAAAATGGCGGTACCTTTTTTTCTTTTTTTTTTCGCGTGTAATGTTTCACCGCTCGCGCACTCTGTGTGTGGAGGTTAGTAGTTGGATGTACAGATGACGCGTATGGACGTGACGTTGACTCATGTCAACGGTGAAAGTTAAGTCACGGCTTGATACGCTCGTACAGCTCGAGTAGTTGGGTAGAGCCTCCCAACGGAGCACTGTAAAATGCATTTCAGGTCAAATCAGATGTTGTGGGATTATCGAGATAGGAGTCAAGAAGGGCCAGAAATGTCTCATTTCGAGCATACGGCCATACTGTCGAAAGCATGCAAACAAAGCCGATTCTCAAGAGTTTTCCTGGATATTGTTTTTCCTTCTCTCTCTTTCTCTCACTCTCTCTCTCTCTCTCTCTCTCTCTGTGTTATCCTACAACACTAGCCGTAAAAGATACTTTAGCTTCGTGGAAAGCAATTCAAAACAACAGAAAAAAAAATCCCAAAATAATACCAAATAAAAGGGAAACCTCCGCGCAGTTGGGAAAACAAAACCCTACTCAGTCGTTCTCGTCTTAAAGCGATTTCATTTACTTTGGGTAAAAACCCTCTCCGCAACGCACCCCCCTACCTACCCTGCCTCATTGCAACGCCGGGTCCGGGTTGGCCAGTGTTTGTTTGTTTGCGTTTCATCTGATTGCTTGTCTTGCTTGAGGCTTCCCCGAGCAACCGGCGAGGGTGGCGGGATGTGGTTGGCGAGCAGTTATGCGGAGAAGGGCTTAAATTCTTTTCACTCTTTTGGACTCCAAAACTGAGGCACAAAAAAAACTCCCCCCCCCTCACACCCAACTCTGTTTGTGTGTGTCAAAAAAGCGTTTGATGGCTTCCGGCTGGTCAAAGGAAAAAAAAGGAAAGAAGGAAAAATCCTTAGCGAAAGCTTGGAAGCTGTATCTGTGAGTGTAATTTTTTTTTTTGCGTTTTGTGTCTCTCACCACGTCGCGGTGATAGGGTTAGGTTATTTTATTCCGTTTTGTTGTTGTTGTTGATGTTTTTGGGAGCAGAGAAAATGTTTACACATTACCGCCATCCGGATTCGCTCCCGCGGATCCATTGAGCCGTGTGGAAGAACGGGCCCCTTTTTGAGTGTGAGCGTTTAACTTCTTAATTAAGTTTGATGGCTGTGTGCTGGGGTCGTTTAGTGACGTGAATTAGTTGCTGGGACCGGCCCGAACCGGTGCACAGTAATGTGCAATTATTGCAATCCGTTGCAATTCGCTGCGAATCGTGCAATTAAGTGTGGTTTGTTTGGTGTAATACTTAAGGGAAATGAACAACTTTTTTTTAAAGGAAACATTTTTCATGCTTGAAAGTTTTTTTTTTACTCATGATTGACAGCCTGGCCGTATTGCTATGAAGTTTTAATATATTGCATTGAAAATAAAGAATGCATACGTCTGTTTGGAAGTTCCAAAGGTCTGCATCAGGCTTCATCCTTCCAGGAAAAATTCGTTTGAGGATAATTTTTTCCCACCACTAGTTTTGGTAGTAAATTTCAAAGTTAAAGAGACTTTGTGGTCCAATTCTCAAATGACTAAGACGCTTTGCCCAAGAATCCATCATCCTAATCATCTATCAATTCGCTGTCTGAGTCTAAGCACGTACCTGAAGTTATTTCGTCATGCGAGTTTGCAATCAAAATGGTAGTCCAATCGTTAACTGCCGAAAGATTTCGCCTAAAGGAAATCTTTCGCAGCTCAGCTACCATTGGGACGGCGTACAAGCGATCTCGCCTTCCGAGAGGCTTAATCATTCGATGGACTTCCACTATCAAAGATCACTTAATCTACTAAGGGCTCTTGTTGTCTTAGACTCGTCTATCAGGAGACCTTTGAGTCAAATAAGTTTCCAATATACAGTTCCAAGAACCCTAAGGCGGTTTGACGATTGAGCAACTATGTAATATCAAGTCTAGTAAGGCAGTATAAGAACGCCATGATCCTGGAGAATGTTATCCACCAAGTGTCCTCGTCTTTCAAGGAACTCCACGAGCCAAAGACTCCCAAAAGGTTTCTCTATCACAGATTTGCTAATAGATTTAGGAGTCAAAGGGGCCCAAACTGCCTTAGATGGATGTCGTTGAAGAACACAATTTGTTTGGCTAAAAGTTTAGACGGTGAGAAAGAGAGAGGGAAAGAGAAAAAAGGGTGCAAAATTTATTACAAAAAGTAAGACATTATTACAGAAATATTTGAATAAATATTGCAGGGTTCGTCAATGCTCTAAAGTAGACCCCTAAAATCTTTCATTTTCTCCACAAGAATTCAATTCTTTAGATGTTTAAGAAAATATAAAATTTTAACTGCAACTGTTATTTCGGAGAATCGGTGTGTGTGTGTTTGTTTGTGCAGGCATGTTTTTAATTCGAAGTTGGAAGCTTTTTCCACCAGCCATAACGCTGCTGTGAAGGGACCGAGCTGGGAATATTTTAAGCAGCTTATATTCTGCGAAGTACCACCGTTTTACGATTTAATTGACCATTCGAAGCGGACAACCGTGTTCTAATCGGATGCAACCAAGCACACACACAAACAGCGAAGGGCACCAAAAACAATTTGCGCCGTCCTTAAGACGATAAAGGAGACTTTAGGGGAAAGTTTTTTACGGCCTATTATTGTTGGTGCTGTTGCAGTAAAGCATTCAACGCTTGTACTGTAAAATGGCGATTTATTTATGATTGTTTAATTGATGTAGATAAATAAAGCCTGGCAGCTTTTTGCCCTGTCGGGTTGCACTATTAAGCACAGTTTGAAGGATTCTTATTTAATCCGCCTGCAAGTAGCTTTCCACTCTCTCCACCTGCCACGGGGGAAGGATTTTTATGTTTTCTTCCTCTCCGTTTTGGCTAATTTCTCGTACCGTTCGGTCTGCAAAAGACGAAATCGGGTGGGTGGTTGGTCCACTTGCGGCTTACAATGGCCGCAAGCTATGCGTATCGGTTGCGTTTTTTTCCCCTACCACATTACTGTGCGCGCACACACACATACACACACCGTTGGCGAACACATTCTTAGCGCGTTTTCGTACGCATTCCGCCGGCATTTTCCTTGCGGTTCCGCGCTGGTAAGACGTGATGGAAAGCTGCTGTCGTACGCGAGAATGGCCGTTTTAATACCCGGCCCTTTGCGGTGCTGTAAAGTGAGAAAAGTCAGAAAGGAAAACGTCGCTATCCCGGACGCCGCATTTTACCACGATTCGCGCCGACTTTCCCATCCGCTGTCGCAGCACGGTGTGATAAATAAATATATATATAAACGCGCACATACAAACACTTGCAAATGCTTCTTTTCATTTCACTGCGAAATGTGAAGTTTACTACTGTGTGTGTGTGTGTGTTTTTTTTGTCTTGTCAGTTTCGTTTTGCTTGTCTGGGGGCCAATTCAAACAGTGAAGAAAGGTGAAAGATAAGGCGCCTCCATTAAGCAAAGCAACGATGAGATGCTTTTCCCAAGGGAAATATTACCAAGGGAAATGGACGGCTTGAAGAGCATCCCATCGGTAAGGAGAAGGGTGGAAGGTCTCAGGAGGAGTTTGTAGGTTTTTTTTTCTTTCTTGCTGGCGTTTGACTGTAAAATGATTTAAATATGCCCATGACAGACGCTAAGGTCTGTTGGGTGACATCATTTTGAATTTTATTTATTTCCTTTATTGGATTTTTGTTTCTGGGGAACTGCTTTTTGATTTATTGCAAATTGAAAATGTGCTATTAAATCGTAAATAAATTGGGTAATTTGATAAAGAAGCTTGCTGAAGGAATAAATTAAAGCTAATGTTAATTATATAATAAATTAGAAAACAATTATAAAACCAACTTTAACAAAACCAAATTATGGAAATATTAACCATTTATTATTATGGCTCAGCCCTTCTTATTTTTTAATTGACACGGGCTTTAAATACCTTAAAAAGTTTTCAACAAAGATTGAGTAAAGTTAATAGATCGTCAGAAGTAATATGAATGAGATATCAAAATAGGTATTTTCAAACCTTTTTTTTTGTTGATTTACTCATCAAGATGGCTGTTCAACAATTTTGAAGCGATGATTTGGTCCATTGATTAAAACAATATTATCCAAGTTTTCTAAAAAAAAAAATTAACTTAGTTCTAGAAGAAAAATGAAGAAATTGATAATTGGGAAGTTCTTCTTTCATCTTCCAAGTGTTTCTCATTTTTACAAAAAATAATGATGGTGCTACTTTTTTGTTCAGCACTGTAAATTATTAAAAAATTGTATTTATTTAGACAAATAATCAAAGAATATTGTAGGCTGCTCTGTGACTTGTGCATGTTGAAATTTCAACAGTGTGTCTCCTTCTTCGGTAACTTTCCTTATCATTGGTTAATTCGTTTTCTTTTCTAGATAAAATGTACATTGGTTTAGTGATATTACCTTTACCACGATAGTCATTACTTTTTTTATAACAAAAACATTTAAATTGGGGAAAAAACAAAGAAAACAAAATTTACATTTTTATCGCTTTGAACCTTTTTGTCTCGCCTGAAATGCTCTCAGTAACAGCTCAGCACAATTGTTATTTGACAGCTCGTAACTGTCACTACCAATTCTACAACTGCTTTTACTCTAATACGAAAGCATAATCTTGTGTCCACCACTGGACCGCAACAACAACAAAAAAAACCAATTAAACTCGTCATCTGTCACCCGTTCGCTCTTGGGGCCAGTATCGGCACTTACATGTCAGCAGCGGATCGTAAAAGAAAACAATTTTTTGCTAGTCGTTAACGCTCGTACGTGCTGCCATGCGGGATGCAATCGGCAAAACGGTCTGCATTTACGATCGTTTCGTGCCTTGCCAAATTGGTTGTGTTGAGATTTAATTGTAAAGACGTGTAAAATAAAACCCTTTTCCACTGGCGAATGGGGCGCTGTAGACGGTAGTAAATAATAGCAAGCTCAATGTGTGATTTAACCAGCAACAAACCGAATGAGATTTATGATGCATTATTTTATTTTGCTTTTTTTTTCAATATAGTTTTGCTCAACAAAACGTTTTACAGCATAACCAGTCAGGAAAAAAAACTCATAACTGTAATGAAAAACGAAGCAAAAACGGAATGTTTCGAAATGTGTCATTCACTGTACATTACGGGGCATTCTCTGGAGAGCTTGAAACCGAAGAAAACGAAAATGAAAATAAAAAAAGAAACAAAACACAACAAATCCTGGACCCAGAATGCAGAAGAAGCAGGCGAAAATACGTAGCAGGAACGATTCACCGACTAACGAAGCAATTTATTTTTCAAAAAACGTAATGAGAAAAGGCAATGGGACAGTACTACCGGACAGCCGGTTGCCGGTTGTGGCGTGTGAAATAAAACGGAAATAAAAGCTTAAACACCTTTTTATCTTTCGTCCGGTGTGTGCGTGTGTGTGTGTGTGTTCGTACGTTGCGCTTGTTATTGCTATAACCTTTAGGTGGTGTTTTGTGCAAGAAGGGAGGAAGCAAGAGCAAGAAGCTACAAGAGTGGAGGCCAAGCAGGGTTAATAATCTAAAAAGGTGACATACGGAAAAGCCGCTGCGGAAAAACCCATCAGTCGGGAGGCCCCTCACCCACCGGGGGAGTCGGGAAGGACGCGCAAACCTTCGCCAGTTCGTACGGAAACGATTAGAGCGGAAAAGGAAAAGTTTTAGGGCGAGTTTTGCCTCTTTTTTGCGCTTTTTCGTTTGGTTTTGTTGTTCGTTGTTTCCATTTCCGGTGCAGAGTGGAAAAATTTGTGTTCAAAATTTTCCCGCTAGAAGCTTCTGAGATGCTTTGTTTTTTTTTTCATTTGTCTGTGTGTAGATATAATTGTTTCGGGTTCTGTGTAGGTCGCTTGTTGGCTAACCGACAAGCGACCAGCTGACCAGTTGGAGTGATATGGCTTGTAGAAACAGTGGGCAAATGCTTCTTAATAAGATGTATTTGAAGTGCTAGCTACATTCATTAAGGCGTGGTTTAACTTTGTGTAATGTGAATTGCATAGCTTTGGACAATTAGGGGCTCGAAACAAACAGCTTTTTATGCGGTTTGACGTTTTACGTAGGTTTTTAAAAGGCACTTAACAAGGTGACTTTCTATTGCAAATTGCATTCATTCGGGCGTTTTACTTTCTTATGGTTTATTGACGATGGCCCAAATATTTTGAGCTTAGCTGGCAAGGTAAGCCCTCCTAGCAAAGATGCTGGAGCATAAGAAAATTGTTTTCTAACTGAAGATAGCACGAATTGTACAGCATGAAAACTACTCGAATTTTGTGAATTCTAGCTTGAGAGGTTTATTTTGTTTACTTGACAGACAGCTATTGTCAGTCTTTTCCAGGCGCCTAGAAAGTATGCAACACACGATACAAAACTACATTTGATGATCCCCTAACCTCTGCACGTACACGGCATATTATTCGTAGGAAAGTAAATAAAAAAAAAAATGTGTCACCTGGGAAATGAAAGCTAGTCTTCTGCTGCTGGGAAGCTTTTTTTTTCACCGAATTTCCCTTTCCTTTTACCCATTGTACTCTTTCGGTTTTTCTCGCCCCATCACGCGTCTGGTGACCATTAGGCATCAGCATCATTATTATTAGTTGCCATCACTGCTACACCTTCAGGCCCGTACACACGCGCCACACTCGACAGTACAATTGATTGTCCGAAACAGTCCTACCCAAGCGCGCCACACCGAGAAGGAAGGATGATTAGATGTGTGTTTCGCCGCTCCCCTAACTCGCTGCTCAAGCTTTTTTTTTTTACTAGCCTGCTGGTGTCCCCAAATGATTGAAGTTATTTGGCACCTTGGGGAGGTACAGGCGGATGGAAAGAAAAGCACCGAACCAAAATAAGAACAAAATGAAATCACTTTGTGTGGGAGTAGCACCAACATAGGAAGCGAAGTGGGGAATGGCGGATGAGTGAGGCATGATAGAAAATTAGTCATTCAGTGTTTTGCTTCTTACTCCGCTCACTTCGCTTTGCGCGGGCCGATTGGGTGTTTTGGGGTGCGGGGTAATGTCTCTGCTACGGGTGGAATCGATGGAAATTTGTCCGCTTCGCTGTTCGCGGCCGCGTGTGTTTGTGTATGTAGTGGCAAACAATTTGATTTTCCACAAACCGCTCGGTCCACCCCATCCAAGTTTTCCCGAGAATCACTAATTTTAGCGCTTGCACCAAAACACGAAACACGGTAAGGGAAATCAAATTTCCCCTTAGTTAGATCGAACACTAGATAAGTGATGGGATGGAGGTTTTGGAGGCGATATAGGGGGTATAGGGATAGGGGTTCGCATTGAGACCTACCGGATGTTTCGTGGAAAATTCACTAGGTTGGGGAGAAACTTAATTAGCGGGCCCAAACTGGGTAAAGCGGTACAAGCCCGGGAATCACCCCCGAAAGAGGCTGAGGCTGAAGGGTAGAAGAACGGTAGAAGATGTGGTGAAGTATGACAGCTAATAAAGGGGCGGGAAGGGTGGAAGCGAGCGCGTGTGGCTAGGGTAGGTTTTCATAACGATCCGAAACTTGACACCATCAATTAAGCTGTCTCGCTGTGATCATCTACCTTCACAACACCCTGCCAGAGTCTTTCACCTAGACTAGAATTAGGACGAGCGGGTTCCTGAAGACGACGGGGGAGGATCTGGTGTGCAGGATGCATAGGTTTATTCTTGGTTGACATTTATGACAACAAACAACAGCAGTAAGGGGGAGAAAGAAAAAAGCGAAAGCAGGGTTATCTGCAACTACAGCAACTTTGGCAGAGACGCGAACAACCCAGTGGAAGTATACAATGTACCGCAGAGAGCTCCACCAATCAGGGCAAAGATCCCTCAAAGTACTCAAAGGTGTTCACGGTTCATAATCGAATGACGGAGCAACAAAGTGTGTGCCCGACTTTGCGGTTGCCGATTGTGTGTGTGTTTTTGTTTTTCTTTCTTTTTCTTGTACGGTGTGCCGGTGTTGGTGGTCGGTGACTGTCAAGCGGCTTCCACCGCTAGTCAGTGTCGGACTTGCGCCAGGCAGTGTGCAGTTAGGGTGCCACACGACACCTCACCACAACGCACGTGCAGTCGGTAAGGTAAAGGCAAAGATTATCTCTTTATTTTCTCACCCTTGTGCGTGCGTGTGTGTGTGTGTACACACACCTTAGATGACAGCAGTTAGCCATGCGATTAATAGCGTTATGATGCGTGTTATTCCACGCGAATCGTGCACTGTGATCGAGTGAGACCGCCCGTCCCACCACTTGCCCGGGGTGCGGATGTATTGAGATGTCACTATCCGACACCGGACACCTGATGCCGACCCGATGCCAGATGTTCCAGAAGAACCAGTACAATCTCCGTTGGAGTTGTGTGGCAACTGTCAAGCAGTCAGACATCGCTAGGCTAGCCGCTTTATTTTGACTGATGTGTCTGATTCACTGAAATGAGCTGGAACAGATCCGAGAGACGATCTCTGGATGACCTAGACCGCACATTACAACTGCAGCTTGTGGATCGCTGATAGTCCACGCTCGATCTTGTATGCTTTGTACGCGGTTGTTGGTGAGGAACCTTATAAGAACGCTTTCCAGCTTTCCATTCTTCCGAAGTTGAGTGCGTTAGAGCATTGCTGTCAGGCATCTCACCAACCTAAAAACAAGCAGCTTCCAGCTGCGTTGACAAGTGTTCCAACCAACACGGAAGCTCTGTTTCAATCCTCCCCTCTCTCTCTCTCTCTCTCTCTCTCTCTCTCTCTCGCGCGCTCTATTCTCCCTTAAAAGGGGGTTTGTTTTGTTGTTTCGGCGTGATGATGAAGGCGGGGAGGCCCTCTTAGAAATGTGTCTCCAAGTTCGGAACCGAGCTTCTCCATCCGAAACCGCGCAGCTTACCGTGCAAGACCCTGACACTGTAGGATGCCCGTATAGCGGGGCTACAGTAGCTAGTGGCGATGACAGAGGGTTAGGTGATATAACACACAACACAACCAGACGCTAGACGACGGCCACGTCCCGCGTACCGTAGCGATGCCGAATAAAGTCATACCGGGAGGAATGGGGGGTGGGGGGGGGGGGGGGACGCTAAATCTTGCCTGGCGGCTTAGCGTAACGTTTGGTGCCGTCGTGGGAGGCAAAACGGCAAGTGAAAGATTTTGCAAGAGGCTGGATGCTGGAAGGGAACCAAGGTGACGGCGATGCTTGTATGGGCGGTAGTTTCGGTTTGAAAGTTTCTACAGGGAGAGAGGGAGCGAGAGCGAAAGAGTGTGTGCGGTGGAGCTTAGCGTGTGAATCGATCATGGTTGACGTGTTCCTGGTGGGTAGATGCGGTAGGTCTGGAGGTTGCGGCTTGATGGAGAAATCAGAGCAAGTTTCTTCTTCTTTTGCGTGCGTGTTCAGCTGCCTGCTTCCAGTCGGTGAGTCGCTGAGCAGCAGCAGCGGCAGTAGTACGGAGATGATTGAGACGTTTCTTTCACCTCTTGTAGACTTGCCGATGCCCAAGAACGATGTAAAGCAGCGTCGCTTATCGGTGTGATGAGCGCAGCTTTTGCACCCTCTGTCCAGGCATAATGACTGGTGAAATGTTTAGATTATTCGTTGGAATATTTTTGACAGATGCGCGATCAAGTAGACCGCCCGAGTTTTGCCATGCTTCGGATCGACATCACTTGCTAGGGCTAATGCGTCGATTGGATTGATGAGTGACAGCCAGCAGGGGTGTTCGCGCACGTATGATTCACAGTGAAGCACGAAGCGGACTCGTAAGATTATTAAAGGTTGCCTTTGACACAGTGTGACAGTACGATTAGGGGAGTAGTGCCCGCTGCCTACAGGCTTTGCAGGGTTTTTCGAGCAAACCTAACTCTCAAGGTCGTCGGAGTAAAGTGAATCGCAGTGTCTTCCTGTTTCACACCACCAACAGCAGCAGTCAATCATCGTACACTCCCCCAAACACACACACACACACACTTTGGAGGAGTGGTTGACTGACGACCTCGCGCCGGTTCTTGTTGAGCAGTGGAACCGTTTTTCAATCGATGCGGGAAGCGTTGGCGGGCACAAAAACTCGCTACCAAACCGCGTCGGCACACCGGCGCGGTTTCGTGATCATGGCCGCACGCTAAACCGTCGATATCCGCTGCCGAAATCGGACAACAGGCGTGGGGTAACGCTCGGTCCGGGCCGGATAAACAAGGGGTTCGGTGGGTACCGGCGGGTATTACCAATAATAATTTTCCATCTCTAATGCGCCCTCGCCACCGACGCGTAAAGCTGGAGTCGACATGTACTCGGAAGCGAAGGCGCGCCGCACGGCACGATTTTAGACAGCTTCTAGCCGGACAGGCCCGGAAGAGCAGGTGGACGACAAGCAGGACGCGGGCACAAGCCGTACAGGGCACACACTCACGCCATGCCGCGAAGTAGCGATGGTGGCGGCGTCGTCGTGCGACGGGAAGTGCCGTTGTTTTTGACGCTTAGATTCATTTCAATTTACAGTTTATGTGAGCGTGTGCTTGTTCGCTGGGTTGGGTTTTTTAGTCTATGATTGAGAGGTTATGGTTTGGAAGTTTTTTTTGTTGTTGTAGTTCTAATGTTCCCTCTCTGCTTCTGCTGGTTGTGGTTGATCTTACACCAGCAGACGATTATTAGTGAATCGTATCGGCGAAGGTGAACTGGCCGAGAGTTTTGACTACAGCAAACGCACACTCACAGCCTGGTACTGGTTTTTTGTGTGCTGGCAATGAAACGGGTGCAATGCAGGGTTTCCCATAAACTATCGCCGCTGTGGCTATTATTGGTACTAATTTGAATGCAAATATGAGATGAGAGTGTGTATAAGGGAAGCAGTGAGAAACCCACTCGAAGACGCTAATTATGTTTGGTGTTAGTGTTGGCGACACATTATGATGATTTTTTGAGAGCTATATTAGGCGACGAACACCCTCCTAGCGCTCTGATACAGGAATGATGCATCGGAAGAGAGCATAGTTGCGGTCACTGACATGACACGAGCGAAATCAACTCCTTGTGGAGTATTGTTCCTAGATATCTCTTGGCCATGAAAATATTCGACTGATGAGAATACTCCATTTTGATGAGGTTAATGACGACAACGTTGGAAGTCTCTCAGGGCTCTTTGCAACCACCGAAAGCCTGACCGAGGGAGATGCACTTGGCTTAATTCGCGGCTTGAGGTAGAAGCAACCAGGACTTTATTGGCATACGCTGATACACATGAACGTGATAGGTTAGAGGCTGTCTTATGTAGCAAAAGATTTCCAAAGTATTGAGCAGACTTTCGATCGGATTTTCGAAGTAAACTTCTCTATGTCGTCAACAGAGATTGTCGTTTGGATTGTTTCTAGGTCGGATACTCATATACGTCTCTGTCTCTATATCTATGAAGGTTGATCGCCAGTTTTCAAACGGCAGGACCGAGCCACAAACCCCATCCAGACCGTTTCCCGTAGTGAGAGACTTGACTATCCAATTACGTGACGTCAGCAAGTCTAGTAAGTCATTCGCGCGTCAGTCAAGAAGAACATGGACTTTGTTATAAGCTGATGAATTATTCTCAAATACTTTCTAGAGGAAAGTTGGGGTTTTATAGTCTACTTAGGACACCGCACTAGACGACCTAGACCATAGAGTCTTTTTAAGACCGCCCGTTGATATGTTAGGCTACTTGTTTGGTAGTAAACGACTTCACAAACCGCTATGTAAAAACCAGACCTGTTGCGCAATATGTGTACAACCGATTCTAGAGCACACGTAGCAAAAACCCTGCCCCACAAGCACCTTACGAAAGCGTTACGCCAAACCGTGCACAATCGTTGGCCTCTAGGTGGAAGGACCCGCTTGCATCCGGCCGCACAATTGCTGGTTGGCGGTGCGAGAAAAACCTTCCGATAATAATAGTAATAACTCCGCCGCTCGTCGAATTCGGTCCCGGGTGAAGTTGTCGACCAGTGTAACCCTAACAACAACCAAACAACAACGCGCGCACGCTTCCACAGCTTCAGGACACCAAAACAAAAGAATGCACAAGTCACCCGGGGTGCGGACAAAAGGCGAACGCGCACCCAACCATTAGACGTTTCGCGGATGCGTGTGTTAATTAAGACGGCACGTTTTGCGACGTTGAAACAGGCCAGCCAGAGTGTGTGTGTGTGTGTGTCGGGGAAGCGATAGGCAGGGTAGCTGACCCATGACAGCTCTAGCCATCGATCGCATCAAGATCGCTTTTCGATCGGAACCGGTGATAATGATTATGACGATGACGAGCCACATGGATCTGCTGCAGGTTTGTGTTCGCTCCTTTTCGTTTTTTTTTGTACACTTCAAATTCTCGAATCGCGCAGTCTGGACGCGTCGTCGTCGGTTTATAATTTGTTTGTATTGATTACTTCACTAGGGGTGCTTGAGCTGATTTGGAAGGTTTTTTTTTTCTCTCTTCTTCACGTGTGTGTGTGTGTGTGTGTGTGTGTGTGTCTGTTCTTTCAACGCTATCGTTGTGTTGTTCTGCTGCCTCGAGCTTCGAAGTTTGACCCGATGACACAGCGCAAACAGTGTGCGGATGGGTCGTCGACGGCTCATGTCTCTTTCACTGTAGCGCGCGCGCGCTCATGTCAGGAAGATAGGATTGAGTCAGGAAGGGTGTCGAAACGCACACCAAATCGCACCGAAAACCTTGGACATTGGTGTCGATTTGGGAAGGTTTTTTTTTGATAGTTTGTCCTGGAGTGAGGGGAAGCTATCTCCTACACCTTCACTAGCCTGGCGCTTTGCTGTGCGCAACATGCGGACGGCAATCTTCCCGAGAGCGTATCGCATTAACATAAATCAATCCTCTTATCGAAATGATACACCAGGCTGGTTTCACACCCACACACACACACCCAGGAAAAGGACTCGCAACTAGCCAACTATCGCTACTACTATCAGGTCCGTTTCCCCCCTACTTGCTGTGTGAGCGGGTTGCCTAAAAGTGTGATCTTCCAAAAACTTCGGCACCTTCGCTCGGGAAAATGGAAGTAACGTGTAAGGGGAAGTAGCATGGCGAAACCATTTATTCGCCTTGATGTTTTATGCAATTCGCATCGATCCGGTGTGTGTTCTACCGTGGTCCACCATAACCATACTTCCTAGAACATTATCATAACCGAATAGGATTCTCGGACATTCCGGTATCTTGTGCCACACACACAGACAAACACCGATAGCATGGAGTGTGATTTCTGGGTTCCGCAGTGGACGTGTAGGTGTTTACCGGAAGGTTTCACTTACACAAAACCGTGCCCCGTTGCCTACTGCCGGGCAAGCAGTAGCGGTGAAGTGTGAGACGATTTATGCTACTTTTGGACCGTCTTCGTAATTCCTAACCCTCGGAAGTTGGTCTCGGTAGATCATTCGCCTGTCAACGGTTTTGTGTGGCAGCATTCGGGTAATATATTGCCCAAAAAGGTAATTGATTACTCATTTATTACCTTTTGCCCAAGAGCCCCCCCCCCCCCCCCCCCTCTTCACGGTGCACTGAAAACAGCAAACAGCGAAACCCGGAGCGTACCCGGTACCCGGTCGGATGGTATTCAATTATCCGTTCCCTAGCACACACACACACCAAGCCTCCTCTTGTGGCAAAATGGAGGCAAAGACCCGTCCCGTTGTGGGCTGTAATTAGGCAGGCGCGTTTGGGCGCTGTCCACCGTCCACAGTTCGGCCGATGGTTTACAAGGTTTGGGTGGCCGTTTTCCATCGGACCCAATGATTAGTGAGACTTTCGGAAAGGTTTTTGCGGTGCCTTAGCAGCCAGCGCTGTCGTCTAATAGCGCCGGCGAGCGCATGCTTTCGGAATAGAAATGGCGAATGTATCGTAGCATGATTTACTTTACGATACTTGCTCGATGTTTAGACAGAATTCGGATGTTTTTGTTCTGCTCGCGAATCGCAAACACTGTTCAATAAAAGGGAACTTTTTGTGTGTGTGTATGTTTATGCAAGCATTTTTTTTAAGCTACAACTGCAAATTAGCTAAGCACATCAGTGTGAAGTATTTTATTAAAACGTTCGCACTGATTTTTTGTACATCGCTCAACAATTCGCTGAGCGGCATTATTATGAGAGTATCCAACAGAGGTAATACGGAGGCCATTTCTTGTAACGCCAAACATTTTACACTAGCGCTCGTATTTGGTTTGAATTGGTAAAAGATTAAAAGTCATCTGAAAAGATATTTAAAAAAATTAGGATTAATGTTTGTATTCTTTTCTTGACTTAACGACCTTCTAAAGGTCACGCCGGCCATCGAAATAATGGCTTACTAGACTTGCCGATACCACAAAAGTTGGATAGTCAAGTCCTCACTACGGGGAGGCGTGTCCGGCTGAGAGTTGAACTCCGGTCCTGCCGTTTGAAAACCGGCGCCGCTGACGCCTACACCACCGAGGCCTTCCACGGTAGTACGGCTGTATGATTCATATAGATCATGAATTAACAGGTTGGCTGATAAGTCCCCGGTCTGACACATAGAATGCGCCGCTAGTATTAAATGCATATTATTTTTATATAGCACCAACCTTCAAATGATTCGTGTCAAAATTTGACGTCTGTATGTCAATTAGTTTGTGAGACAGAGCGTCTTTTGTCAAGCAACTTTTGGTTGCTTGACGAACGAAAAAAGAACGAAGAAGAAAAAAGTGTTGTTCCACCAAGACAACGCACCGTGCCAGAAGTCATTGAGAACGATGGAAAAAATTCATGAATTGGGCTTCGAATTGCTTCCCCACCCACCGTATTCTCCAGATCTGGCCCCCAGCGACTTTTTCTTGTTCTCAGACCTCAAAAGGATGCTCGCAGGGAAAAAATTTGGCTGCAATGAAAAGGTGGTCGCCGAAACTGAGGCCTATTTTGAGGTAAAACCGAAGGAGTACTACCAAAATGGTATAAAAAAATTGGAAGGTCGTTATAATCGTTGTATCGCTCTTGAAGGGAACTATGTTGAATAATAAAAACGAATTTTGACAAAAAATGTGTTTTTCTTTGTTAGACCGGGGACTTATCAGCCAACCTGTTAATATTGATATCGCTTAGTGCCTTTGATTCTAAAACTTTGAAGCTACTGGCAGCTGGCAAGAAAATGCAGCTTGTACTTGTGGAGGGTGCAGATTTCGATGGCTTTGAAATGAGGTCAAATTGAATGTACCTCACGGCCATTTACTTGAACGAAAAAATTGTTTTAATTCTACTTTGTGTGTTCTGTGTTGTGGAGTACGCACATCAAACAGAAAAAAGGCTCAATGGTGCGCAATAATGTGGTAGGGTTTTTTGTCGCTACGGTAGAAGATATTTTGTAACTATAGAAAGAGGCTGCTTTACCGTAATTTTTGTTACTTCTTTTCGGTTTCGTAACATGCATGGGGAAACCATTAAAGAAAATCTTTCCACATCAAGGAATACATATTTTCTTTCGATGGATTCTTTTGGGAAATCAAATAATGCTTAGAGATTATATAATATGAGCGCTCACTAGTAAGGATTAGCATAATAATACACATGCTCTAATACGAAAGCGTTCGAAGACCGAGCAAGAGCGAAAGAAAGAGAGATAGAGATTCGAACTCGCGCTTTGACATTTTCTGTCACAACAATACCGAGCGCTCCTGACCACTCGACCATTCACGCTTTCTCGCCAATCTTCGGCTAGAACTCAACCTGCTTCCACCGTGCAAAGCACCGCAAACGATAAAGCTTAGCGTCTCGCTACGTTTGATAGGGACAGATAAAAAAAACTCCTACACTCTGAACTGGTACAGATTTCAAAGCACTTTAAGCAATATCGAATTGATCAGAAAGAAGAAGCAACCAGCAACAAAAAAAAAAAAACAAGAAAAAAGCCATCAAATAAATACAGTTAAGTCTCAACGCTCGTACCATTGCCTACTAAATCATGGCAAGCAAGATGCGGAGAAGCAACATGCCATTTCATTCGTTCTGATCTGCTACAAATCCGTCCCCGAGCATCTAAGGCAGCATAACATATCGGGTGGGCCCGGCAGCCGAAACAGCAAAAAAAAAAAAAATCCTATCGAATGCTGAATGCTTCCACCCACACTGCGTGAGAAGAAGAAAATGTTGGCATGAATTTCAAGTGAAAATCAATCACCATACGCGCGCACCAGCACGGTCGTTTCCACGTCCACGGAATGAGCTTTTCAATGGTGAAGGCGTTGCAACGAAGGACGCGCTATAAACATCGCAAGAATATGTTTGTATACATTCTAGGGATGAAGCAGAATAAAAAGGGAAGAGGAGGAAAAAGTTCGTTCTCACAAAAACAGCCCCCCACCTCCCCTCCTCTCCCTTTCACCCCTCGAAAAGGGACAGAAGTGAATGGAAATGCTCAAGAAATAGCGCTCACACTCAACAACAACAACAACAAAAAAACTCCCTAAGAAGAATGTGTTTAGAGATTGACGTGAAATGATGTAAAAGAGAAGGTATGGGCGCCACGGAAACGTGGGAACCAATTTAGAAAAAAATCTGATCCGCTCGCTTCTTGTCGCGTTCGGGCCATTTTTAGGAGCCGCGATTCATCAACTTAATTTCCCAACAATCTTCATGCGTTTGCCTGCCTCGGTTCGGCTGCTGATGATGAGGTGAATGTGTGCGCGAGAACAAACAGACGACACGACAAATTCACTTCCAATTCCCCCTTCTCCATCCGGTGGGGCAAACAATTCCCTCCTTCCACCTTCATCACAATCGGAATCTTTCCTTTCTTAAAAAAAAGCTGTACCAATCGTTATCATCTTGCCCCGTTGATAACGATTCGATCTTTTTTTTTTCTTCCACTCATCAGGATGCTGCTAGAAAATTTGCTAGAGACAGCAAACAACCGTGCGTACACTGTATTGTGGTCGGATGTCTGTGCATGAAAGCAGCGTGGAGCAAAAAAAAATGACACAAGAGTAAATAAGGAAAAATAAAAGAAAATAATCATACACACGCATACAGCATAGAAAGCACGGTGAAAAATCTTCCCGATTGGGGATTACGCTACTCGATCACGTTGTTTATTTTAGCAAAAATCCTCTCCCTCCTGGTGCGCCTCAACGACTCCCCCATGTGGTGTAGATTATCTGCTCCCCGGTCGTGCTTTTATTTGATATTTAATGATTTTGAAAACCATTTGATGGTTTTGCTTTGAATGTTGAACGTAGTTTGCAGTTTGCAGTGTTTGCAGAATAGAGAAATAAGTAAAAAAATGAAAAGAAAAACACAAAGGAAAAATGACGTGAAGCGAAAAGTGTACGCGGAAACATAAAACTGAAACATAAAAAGTATAGGTAAATGAAAAAAGATATAAAAAGATGCAAAATGTTAGCAATATTATTAAAGATCATTAAAAAAGGGAAGAAAAACACTAAGCTAGATAAAAGCAGATAAAAATACATGAAAAATATCTAAATATGCGAATGAAATTGTAGGAAAACTGAAATCAAATATAAAATGTTGAGAAAAAAGTAAGAGAAATGTAAAATTTGCTAAGAATAACAGAAGCAGATTGCAAGAAAACTGAAAACAAGCAAAAACTGTTGTGAAAAAAATAAAAGAAATGTAAAATGAGCAAAGAATTAGCTTAGGATAAAAATAAAAGTAAAAAAAAAGGCAAATAAAATCAACAAGCTTTAGTTAAAACTCAAATCAAGCGAACGAAAACACCCATCCAAAAGCCCTTGATTCGAGCATATTGTCGGTAAATTCTTTTACTAACATTTGATTACACAGCAGGGAAAAATACATAAACCAAACACACAGAAGGGAGAATGCAAACGACTGCAATATTGGTTTACTGGGTTTTGCTTAGGCGTACGAGTTGTTTTTTTTTGTTAAATTTTCTGTTCAATTCTGCAACACGAGTTTAAGTACACACACAATCAACCGACTTAGCTGATTTCGCTCGCAAAAAAAAAAAAAAGAAATCTCCGCCACACCAGCTTTTACAGCTCCCGGCTATGTATCCATCACTGGCTGGCATCGTTGGGCTCGGTGTATTGTAAAGAGTTCGCTTTGCTTAACGGGGTAGAATGGTGGTGGTGTTGGAAATCCGCTTGTTCTCTCATTTGATTTCACCATTTTCGCGGCGATCGAGAATTTCGCGGCTTCGTGTTGTGGAGTGGAAAAAAAGGTGAACTTCTCCCATACATACACAATCTGCTCGTCGCTGGCAGAGGGAGAGAGGGCTTTGGCTTTCGCCGCTTAATTGTGTCTTGGGGTTTTTTTTTTAATGTGGTTCGACGGTGGCTGTCTATGGCAGACGCGAAATAACGTTCGATTTTGAGCTGAGCTTGCGCCCGGTTGCAGAAATTCAATCTTTTCCAATCCGCGAATGGGAGGGAGGGTAAAGGAAGAGTGAGAGAGAGAGAGAGAGAGAGAGAGAGAGGAAAAGGGCGTTGGAGGTACTGCCAGTGACATGGCCGTAAGCGAAGCCGTTTGCGGATGCGAACGCGGGTGGGCGTTTTTCGATAATCAGCTTCAGGAATAGATAAAGAAAATTCACCGGAAATGTAAAATGATGGGCATGGAGGGTGTTGAAAGCTTTGAAGGGAGATTTTTTGTTGTTATTGTGCGTATCTTCAAGAGAGAGAGAGAGAGAGAGAGAGAGAGAGAGAGAGAGAGAGTTGAGGGGTTGGATTCAGAACAGAAATTTTCCCGCAAATTTCCACACGAGAATCGACTTTGAAATTCTTCATCTACCGTTCTAGCTGGAAATGGAAAATTTGCAAAAGAAGAAAAAAGAAAAGAAAAACAGAAATCAAACACTGTTTCATAAGAAACTCATAAAAGAAGTGGGAACATCTGCCTAGCAACAGTGTGAAGTGAAAAAAGAAAGGAAAATTAAAATAAACAACGAAATGATCGAGGACAAGTGAAAAATGCAATGAAATGGAAAATTACTGTTTCGCTTTTTCGCGCCCCAGGCGACAATCATGGGGAACAAAGCATTCGCCCCTGTTCGCAGCCTTGTCAAGCATTTGAAACAAGCCATTGTACTAGCGCTTCCAAAAAGCCGCCTAAATGTGGGCAATCCGCACAAAAGCGCGAGACTTTTTTTTGCGGAGGTCACTCGATTGATAGTGAAGAAATGTCAAGTGGTTTATCTATTACATTCATACTTTTTTCTTATTTTTCTTCATTTTTTTTTTTCTAGCAAAAGATCATTATGGCATGTGAATGTGTGGGAGGATCTGAGAACACCGATTTTCGCCCTCACTCGTTACATCAACAACGAGCAACGGACGGTCATATCTTACCGTGCTACTATTCTAGCTGTAGCTAATGATAATTGATACCCGGTAGACGCTTCTTTTTCGTAGAATCGGGACAAGGAGCAAACCTAACCGGGCAAGCGGAGCGTCAGCGATAGCGTGAATGGAAAATAAATCATCCGACCCTTATCTTGAGAGACAACGGGAGCGAGCGAAATGGGAAGTTCAAAAAATTCAATGATTTTCAGTGGGCCCCGAGAAGGTGCGGTACGGGTGGGAGACATAGATTTTTCTGGAGCTTGTCTTTTATGCTGTTTGCACTCACCTTGTTTCCTCCCGGACGATATGGTCCTACAACATGGTCCTTTTTTTTCTAAGGACACATTGTTACATTAAGGAAGCTTTCCATTTTGGGGGAAAAAATGAGACCATCCTACTAGGGAGGGGTGGATAAAAGGGCAAAGAGAATGTCGTTGAGGAGGAGCATGGGCACAACATAATTTTTTGGTTGGTTCTTCGACCATTATCCTTATCATTGTCATCAGCCCTACGTACCGTCTCGTCGCGTTCGTGTCGTACGACCCACTCCGACTCTCTGGGGCGATTCGACCCATTATGTGCGATTCGGAGTGTGTGTGTGACGAAGAAACGCTTCGAAGGCTTTTTCACGGTCCCTGGGAAGTCAGACTACCGAAGCGAGGTAGGTTTCGGGTGCTTGTTTCACGGGTGGACAATAGATAGAGCGGACTCTGCCTCACTTTTTCTACCACATCACTTGAATCTTTAGGAAAAAAATGAAATAAATAAATAAGTACGCCGTGCTGTGTATGCTGCCTGAGTGATTCCATATCCGGTAGCATCTTCTACTTCTGTATTTTTTTTATTTATTATTCATCACCACCTCCAATTTCGCTCCCGCGTACCATTTGACGTTGCTTCATTTATTGCAACGAAGCAGTAAACTACAGACTATAAACGCGCGCTGCTAAAAACAAATGATCGAAATACTAAAATTTCGTCCCGATAGACCGCTAACCGGACAATGTTTCGTTTTTTCCTTATTATTCTTTGTTGAGTGGCTGTGTAAAAATTTTCCTGTTCTGCACGACCGACCACGGGAGGGAAGCAGACAATCTGGAACAGGTACAAAGGTCGCCCGGTACACAATCCTTTCAATCCTCTTTAAAACATTCAGGACTGTGTGATTTGCTTTTTTGTTTGTTTGTCATGATAGGATGCAAATGACAGTAAGAGAAAGAGAGAGAGAGAGAGAGAGAGAGAGAGAGAGAGAGAGAGAGAGGAATAGCAAATCAAGGTAACAGCGGACCGTCTATTTCGCGCTTGTTCGCTCATACGAACCTACCTAATTTTTGTCGCATCCGTTTTTTTTTTGTTCAATAAGGCTAGTTTAAGGTATAGAAAAGATAAGATACAAAGGATAAAATAACACGAAAAATTGTTACCAGCATAGGAAAAAAAACATTCCAAGAATGTTGTACCAAAAACATTTAAACCCTTCGTAAAAATTTCGTTTTCATTTTGTTCGATTTACTGGTTTGACCTTTTTTTTACTTTCTTTCGTTTAGTCCAACAAAAAAATAAGCGTAAAAAATCCTTAAATCACTCACCTTTACACACGCACGCAATAAGAAATAGATGAGCACGTTTTCGCAAAGGATGGCACAAATTTTAACGGTCACTCTCTGGACCGAAGCTCAATCTAGTAGTAAAAAAGATTAGAAATCGTTTTTCGGACCAGATGGCCACTGAGTGCAGCATTATTGGAGCAGTCAAGGGGACGTCAGCAGGCGTGTTTAGCGGTGAAATACTTACAGAATCGGGTGACCCAAACGATGCCCCACTACTCGCACTAGAGTGACAAGTAATTGCTCGGCTTTTGACTAGTTTTGATCCTTAATATCTTGAGGATTACTGGTGCCAAAAAAAAAAGGATTGAAAATTTATGATCAGAGATCGATTTCTTGACTATCAAACATTGTTTAAAATCCATTCTTCCAGGAAGGTTAAAAATAATCGAATTTTATTTTTCGTATGCATCCTAAAGAAAGTTACCTAAAACACCCGAGAATTCATTCTGACAGTTTTACCAGAATGTTTTCCACCCAGACGAAATTCATCCCCGCACGGTGGGGCCAGCGTGATTGTTACTGAGCAAGGGAACCTGGCAGACGAGACAAGTGGTCCGAACGGTATAGGCTCTTGGTACACGAGCGTTTTGACCAAAAATAGATGATCTGGAACGTGGCATCAACGTGTCCGGAATGTGTGTTTTTTTTTGTTTTCGGGAAATTCCCTAGACTACTCCACCGGTAGTCTATCTTTTTGCGTATTATTTTTTTTGTTTTCGTTTCCAACGACATTCTCTAACAAGTCTGTGTCTGTCCGTTTTTGGTTTTATTTTTTGCACCCTAGAAGCGTCCTGGTGCTTCGGTGTTCCCGCTGAAGTACTGCCACTCAACCTGACATCTTATCGTTATTTTTGCTCTTTCCTTTCAGAACTCACCATACTCCATCTCAAAAAAAAACCCAAAATGGAACCGGAAGGATTTTTTTATGCAAGCGGGGCGAACGGCGTGTGTGTGAAGTTTTCACGCATCCTGAACAAACGGTGTCAGCAGGTTTTTCGCAGTCTTGATCGAAAGCTAGGCTCCAGGCACGTTCACGTACGGCCGTTAAGGAACCAGTTTTCAATGGTCGATTTATTGGACGAACTTTTGGAGGGCTAAGACTTAAAACAAGTATTCTGAAGTGTGTGTGTGTGTGTGCGTTTTTTTCTTTCGTTTGCTTAAGATTCCACACTCATCGTTAGTATCCATTTTTTTATTTTGTTTTATGTGTGTATATCTCTCCTTCTCTTTCTTACAAAAGTAGTGCTTAATTAATTCCCTAACCCTGGGGGAGAGTCTTACAGGTGCGGAATCCAGTGTACAAATAGTGAAGCAAAAACAGGAAAAAAAACAGTGACATCAACAAAAAAAAAGGAAGTGTTTCGAGTGACAGAGCACTGTCAGTAACAGCCCAAACATAAATAGTGTCCTTACAAAGAAAAAACAAAAGAAGAAACGCAAAAAAAAGGAAATAAGAAACCGCCACTTCACGAGTCAAGATTTAGGTAAAGAAAGTGGTAAAACAAGGGTACAACCAAAACTGATGCTGACTGTGGATTTAAGAATAAAAAAAAAACAAACAAACAAAAAAACACAGCTGTACAAACGAAAACGAGCAACACTCACAACCGACAGCCAGACAAGTGATGAAACAAGAGTGAAACAAACCAAACAAAAACCCGCGCGAAACGGTGAAAGATTCCGGTAATAACAACTTAAAAACTCGACTCTGCCGGGCGTCCGTATGAAATATTTCACAATTCATAAGACAGCACGGTATACTAAGCACCGCACGTCACCTACACATACCGAGTGAAACTGTCAACGTCAGCCAAAGATATATAAAAAGAAACGTTCCTTCGTAGCCGAGAGTCACCGTTGGATGTGTGCGTTTGTATCGGTGTGTAGTGACTAGCCTAGGCTCCGGAACCGAGGAACCGAGAGGGTATTCAGTAAAACAATCGAGACTCTGTGTGTCTGTGTGGTTGAGAGGAAGATTGGCGGATGTAGGTGGTGTGTGTTGGCTGGTGGCTGGTGGTGGTGATGGCAATGGTGACGTTGGTGTGAGAACAAAAAGTGCTTCCGTGTCGGAATTCCTTCCGATTTGTCAGCGGTTTTGTCGACTTTGGTGTGTTCGAATCGTTCCAACACCCAGCGTCCAGTGGGAAGGAAGAAGCAGGTCTCTACTTCTGTGTACGGGCAGCTCCACCTCCCCCGTCCGTCCGGCGTCCAAGTGTGTCTGTGCGAGTGTGCTAGTGCTGCTGTTGCTGCTGCTACCGCTGCTGTGCCGTTGTTTGAGATCGTTTGAATGGCTTACGGGGCGAGTACGGCGAGCGTGTACCAACTGCTGCTGCTGCTGCTGCCACGACCGCAAAATGGCTAGATTCTACCAGACGGCTACATTCGGCAAACTGTTTCACAAATGGATTGAAGGTAGGTGTGCTGCTGTTGTTTTTCGTTCTGTTCGTTCTGTCGTAGGAGAAGGTTTGCATGGTTTGCTTGCACTATCATTCGTTCTCCTGTACACACACGCTCTTCCTCCACCCCAGAGAGTTTGCACGGTGCTTTGAGTGAGTGCGCAGCGAGTGCCGGCAGAATGTTTTTGTTGTTCTGCTGGTGCCTGATCGATCGATACCGAACGACAAAACGATCGATCGGAACAGTCAGCTTGACAGCTGTCAAACGAAACTAGTGCGGGTATGGGGCGCTGGGTAGCGATATGAATAGTTGATAAGGTTACAGCTTCGGTGATTTATGGGCAGCTTCCTTTTCTGCTCTTTTTGCTCACCCGTTTGGATAATCACAGCCTCGTGATACAATGTCAGGCGTGCCGGTCGTACAGCTGTTCTGCGGCATTAAAGGTACGGTCAAAGTTGTTGGTCAGTTTGGTTCTCATTTTACGCTGTTATGGATACCGAGGAGCGATTTGGCAAACAATTGTCCTCTTACACCAATCCAACTACCAATTAACATTTGTTTTGGACGAAAACATACACTTATTAGTCTCTCGTCAAATGTAAGCTTTCTTCCTCAAAATTCTTTAATGCGTCATTGAGGTGATATTGTGGAATGAAATATATGTACATCTGCCCGAGTTGATCAGTTCATCACGGCTAGGTTATTCAAGTTGCAAAGTTGATGATAAGATATCTACTATAAATCTAAAACATGGACTAAGCAGCTCTAGAATCTAAATCTCAAGGATTAACGACTAGCTTCAACATTTTGTACAATGTCCAAATTCAGGTTGATCCAACAATTTTCTAATTCTCTCAAGACGTTAAATCAAGTTTTACAACAAAATTTGTCTTGCTCTTCTTGGCTCACTCTGTAAATCACGTCGTTTGAGACTGGACCAGGTGGTCCAGGGTATCTCACTTTCATCTCCCATCCTGCTTCTGTCTCTCTCCCTGTTTAGTTGGTCTAACCTGTCAGAGGAACTCAAAATCTCACATCCTAGATGACGCGGATGTCTTATAACTTCGAAACAGTATACCAAAAGTTGCGACTATCGTATCCGTTAAGAAACTGTTTGCAACAGTATCTAGAAGATGACGCTGTGTGATATTAATTATGGACACATTTAACAGCCCTATTGTATATATCTTCTCTTGTAAATGGAATCCTTGGCAACTCCCGGGCGATATGACATCTTGCCATATCATCAGCAACGAGCCACTGCACCTTATGGCACCCGCGTACCATTAAACACTGCAGCATCTGTACCAAACGAAATGTTATCTACCGGTTGCTAGCGCACACCGAAAAATACAACACCAAGGATTAACCTGTGTGTCCCCAGCGTCCCCAAGATTCATCTTCCTTCTCCCATTATTGTGTGCGACGTAAAGCATCGACAACACGTGATCGTGAAATGATGTACCGCCATTTTGCACACGTCTCGTTAAACGGTATGAACCACCAGCAACGTTTACTATCCCAGTTACCGCCTAGTTACCGGAAGCGGTAGTACTCGAGAGCCTCGGCGACGGTTTGCAAACCATCGTCGAAATAAAGTCTTGCCCACGCTCGGTTTGACAATGCTGGAATGAAATAAAATGACATATAGTAAAGAGTAATGGGCTGATACTGGGCTGGGGAAGAAGGGCACACAAACACAGACACACACATACACAGAGACCCTCACAAAGTGAACAGAAAACTGCGTCACCCACAAAATGGTGATTCTCGTTTGGGGAGAGTACAAAGCAAAAAAAAAAAAAGCTGCACCATTGAATCGTTCTGCTCCGCTCCGCGATATAGGATTTGTTCCTCCTTTATCCCTTGCCGTATCTTCCTTTTCACATGTACGTAACGGTGTGCAAGCGGAATCGCTTTTCGCATCATTAGGCAATGTCTGGGTGGCGAATTGTTGTGGTGTCGCTTCACTTTTTCTCCTGATCGATTCGATAGAGCGTATCCAAACGGCTACGAAATTTTGGTGCCCTGGCTTTTACACGTCTAGTGTAAGATGCGGCTGGATGGTTTGGCCGGTGGTGGCGACGCGGGCGATAAATTTCGCTTGTTTCACTATAACGCGCTCCCGACTCCCGGCTACTGCGAACGCGTTACGCCTTAAGCTGGTGGCGCTAGTGTCGCGCAGGGCAACGATACAAAATGGAGGATTTTCGGTAAGCAACACTAGATGGAGGGAGATATAGGGAAGGGATGTGCCGATACATAAAAGGGACATGGCGCGTAACGATTTCAATACGGGCCAGTGTTGGCCGATAACACCAACAAAAAAAAAAAGTGGGGGAATTTGTCGGGAACCAAACGAAAAAAATAAAAAAAAATAAAACGAAGTTGATATGAAAAGCAGCCAACCCCCGCAAAACAGCACCGACCGGGACATTGTTATGATATTTTTATTTGTGCTCGTCTTCGTTTGGCTGTGGCTGTAAAATGTTTGTAGGAAATAATGGAATCAAGCAGTAGAGGTTGCGGTAAACATCGATAAAAAAGCGATAAACTCCACCTTTCCGTGTTCGCTCGTACCGTGCCAGGGATATGTGGAGAAGCTTTCTGATTCGTACCGTTTTTTTTTACGACAATTCGATTCCGAGCGATAGATTTTCCGCGCTTTTCAGTTCAGATCCCGGTGGCGTGTGTAATGTGCTGATTCGTACGTCACTTGCACAAACGTCACAGTGTGGATGGACGCTTGATGGGTTAGGGATAGCGAGCTGGAGGTGCAGAAAATACGAAAAAAAAAAAACATAATACCCACAGTCTCGCAATTCGTGTATCACGCGCTCGTCCCAAAAATTCCACCCCACCGAAGTTGAGTGCTAATTACGTTACGGGCGGGCTATAAAGCCACACCTCAACTGTTATGTAGCGATTGGGCAAGCTAATCGAACGTTTTATGTGACCTTGCCGGTGCCGGTGGACGCTTGATTTCTGCTCCAGGTTCCAATTCGCACCGCCTGAATGTATGCAAATTAAACCATGACAACCACAACCAAACAACAATGAAACGTTAAATTATTTAACCACCTAGTGGGCGGGATCGGGCGGAACAATTTTGCACAGCAAAATTATGTAAAAATGGATGGGCAAACAGGCAAACGGAGAAAGGCAAAGGATTACTTCATTTTTTTTTTTTCAAGTATAAAATATATAAATTACTCAATATTCTCTAGACGAGTCTTAGAAGTTTCGAAGAACTGATGACCATCATGACCAGTGCGTCCTATTAAAAATATTTTGAAATAACGTATGACACACCACAATGAGGCATGTTATTGCAAAATAAAAAGGCCATCACCTCTTTGTCAGGAACGCATCTGTACCTTTATTTGCTTCTCCTTTGATCTCTTCGCTATGCTTGCTGCACAGAGCCATGTAGTATTACGTATTATATAGCTCAGCCATCATCAACTCGTTTTTAATTGGCTAGGCTGAATGCTGGCTAAGGCTTGCATAAAATACCAGGCAACATGGCGGTCCTCAAGAAATTAAGAAGCCAACAAGCCAATCACTCACCGCTTCTAGCACTTCTTCCACCCCATTCTTCGGTACCGCACTCATCCAAAAGGTCAGCCTTATTAAACATTCAATTTCCACATTTCCCTCAACCACACCGAGCACCTCTATCTCGCTGCTGCTTTGCGAGCTTGCTACATTTAATTAGTACTTCTCTCTGTTTTTCTTTTGTTCGCTTTTTAACTTTTTGTTCCCTTCTTTTTTTTTATTCACGAAAGCAAAGAGCGAACGAACTTCTTCGGACGACATGTTTGATAGATAGGGCACAAAAATGTAAGATGCTATTAAAGATGGTCATTAAAATTCTGTTGCCGAAGCGCCCTGTCGAACAGCGCAGAACTTTGGGGCGCACCGCTTGTGGACACGAAAAAGTTGGCCCGTGCTCGTCGGTAATGGGGTGGGATAATCAATCGCAGCACACAGTGCACCTTCATCCACGTCGTGCCACCCATTATCCGTGTATGTCCTTTGCGGAGTTACGGGCGCAGTACCAGACATCTGTGCTGATGGTCATCGGGGTACAGTGGCAGCAGCAGTGAGGCACCATTCTGCACTTACCTGCTCGATTACGAAATTGACAAATGGCACCAGCCTAGGCACCCCCGGTTGTGTACTCGTTCGCCAAAAAGGTCGAATGCTATAAATTATAAATTATTGCTTCACTCGTTCGTACACTCGCGGCCCCGCACGCACCAGCAGCGCATATCTGCCTGGTACCTGGTACTCGGGAATGAATGGGAAATGTTCCAACCACCCTAGACTGCTGGCGGGCGAGCAGAATTGAGACGGGGACGGTGCGGCTGGGATGATGGTGAACATCAAGTTTTATGCTAATGAATGAACAAGCGAAGCACTAGGCGCTGGGTTGAGCCTGGGAGGACTGCTACTTCCCGCCCACGCCCTGCAGGGGGACGCCCTCAATAGTCGTCCGACGTGCCGCGCCAGTGCTCTGGTGCTAAATCAAAGCCTCCGCAGCAGCTGGGTACGTGTGAGCGCGCGAGTGTGGCGTATCTGATGGCCACCTACACTCCACCTGAGCAGCTGGGAATGGTAAAAATTCGATCATCGAAACCGCCAGGCAACACGGTCCCATTTACCAGAGCCAAAGCTCGTTGAGAGATAAGTTTATCTGCGAAAGTTCATCTGCCGAAGGTTGGAAGGCTTCGTCCGGAAAACTCGTGCAAGGGAGGAGGGAGGAAAGCATAAACAAACCACATATAGAGTCGCTAGCTAGCGGTGTGTGAATCCTGAAACCAAACACCATGAAATATGTAAATGAAGATAGCCGAAGCCGAAAAAAGAACGAAAGAAAAAGCGCGAACCCTGCAGCGTAGGTAGAGCGAACCCTGTACCTCGTACTGCAAGCTAATGAGCTAATTCTAGCTCAAGCCGTTTTTTTTGTTTGTTTGCTTCATTGCGGGTGTGTTTGTGTGTATTCATTTCCAACCGATATCTAACGGGCTACTGGATACAGTTGAGGTTTGAGCTCGCAGCAACCTCGCAGCGTAAATAAACCACCCAGCAGTGGAAGGTGAATAAATATTTGAAAACAAATTGTACTGATGAAACATTCAGCACTCCGCAACCTGGACCTGGAGATGCTTCAACATTGGGAGCTCTGCTTTTTTTCTGGTAAACGTTTTTGTTTTTCAATTCTTTTTTTTTCTGGGAGGTTAGTGGCCTTGTTAGGCATTTTGGAAAGGATAAATGTTTGATAACAAAACGTTTAAGTAACAAGGCGCAGTACATTCGCCATCATCATAGGCTTCTGTGTGTTGTAGCAAGATAGAGGCCACTTTGGAATAAGAGTCTATTTCATTAGATTTCGGTGTGATTAAAATCACCGAGAAAATGAGGATTTGAAGCAGGTACCAGGCGTCTCCATCTGTACTGTGAAGCTTTCTTTTCGGTGGAGATAATTTTCTATGTTTTAAAGTAGTTCAAACACTTGAATGGAGTGAGTTGTTCAGGAGTTCTCTAGCCACAAGCTTTGTCTTTTGTACTTTTAATAATTATATTAATTTTTATAAAGCAACCTATATTTAATAAAAAGCTTCATTTGCTGATTTCTTTTAAGTGGTTTAAATCATCGCAGATCATCAGTAATAAAATCCATTTAAATGGAAGTTTTATCCGGAGATTCTTTGAGCATTTGAAGCGCTGAAGTTAGGTCAGATACTCATCAGTGTGACTGTCAATATACAGGGTGTTCGAGATAAATTTGACAGTTTCTGAGGGAATAGAAAAGGAATTTTTATCAAATTTATGTTAAATATTAAAAAAGAAATTTCTACAAAGTTTAGCTTACCATGTTTGCCGCATTTTTTATTCGAAGTACCCCCCCTCCGCGTCGATGGCCGCCTGCACCCGCTTCCGGAACCGCGCGCAAGCCCGGACAACCCTGTCTCTGGGGATGGCCGCAAACACGGCCTTTATTCTGGCCACCAGCTCCGCTTTGGTATTGCAGGACGCCTTGTTGGTGTTCCGCTCAACTGTGCCCCACACAAAGTAATCCATAGGATTAAGGTCAGGGGATCTGGGGGAAGATGTGAGGCGGCATCACGTCTCCCTCCGACGAGACGCACCCGAACACCATCACCGTTTGAGGAAACTTCGTCTGCGGCACACGGGGCACATCAGCAGCACAGTAAGCGAGCCAGCGGTTGTTCTGCACGTTGTGCTTCTGGTCTTGACAAAAGTTCTTCTCGTCAGAGAAGAACCACAAAGTGCCTGGCTGCGCCGGGTGCTTCAGCCAGCACAGCAAGCGCTTAGCATTGGCAAGCCGCTTTTCGCGCGTTTTTGCTGTTGTGAGCTGTCTCCTACGTCGCTTGTACGACGCGTACCGCAGGTCCTCATTTAACGCCACCTTGACGGTGCTCGGGGCCACGCCAACGTGTCGCGCCAGAGCCCGGATCGGCCGTCGCCCGCTGCTGCAATCCGACCAGGAACGCGTCGGTCAACACACAATCCGACCGCCTGCTATGCTGTTTGCGAGCAATAACACTATCCACGTCTTCACCACACACCTCGAGTTGTACGCGTATTGTTTTTACGGTGTTCAGCGAACACCTCGCCGCCTTCTGAATTTCGGCATTCGTATTGCCGGCACGAACCATCATAACACACGTCACGCGCTTGTAGAATTCGGACGGGTTCCACATCTTTACGGAGCTAGACATTTTTTACATTTGTTCGCACAACTTTTAGCAATCGAATGACATATCAATCATTTCGATATGTCAACTCAACCCTGAGATATAAACCTGAGATATATAAGTAATTAATATGTTACAAGGCCAGGTGTCAAATTTAGCCCGCACACCCTGTATTGTCTTGGATTGGATGGATTCAACGATAGAATTGGTTATTGTTGCAATTAATATGTTACAAATAAAGTCAAATCAATCAACTCTCTCGTTTGACGTTCCACTATTGAATCTCGCTAGTACACTAAATCGCTCATTAGCTTCCGCATGCGTAATCGACGCTTGTTTGTTCTAAACAACCAGACAGCAGAGGCTTACATCTGGCGAACCTCGGAATTTGGCCACAAATCATATATAGAAAATCTGTTTCTCTATCTCTTCTCTCTCTCTCTCTCTCTCTCTCTCTCTCATGCAAACATATACGGCCTCCTCTTACTCTTGAGCTCTGAAATAGATCCTGTAAACGCTGAACTTCAAACCAATCGGTTTAAGGCCTCAAATAGGGAAATCGTGCGATAGAGAGAGCGAGATAGAGAGAGAGAGAGAAAGAATAGTATAAACAACACAGAGAATTGTGATGTACACCACATTTGGTTGTGAAGTTCCCTGGGGGTAGTTCTGAATACCAAGTCGGACACACACGTACACGCTGCATCATTCCAACAAATCCACCCTCCCGGAGTTAACTCGTTGGGCTTTTCGGAAGGGTACATCCATTTTTGCAGGGATTTGAGGTTTCCAAAAGCGTAGATGAGACCAGCTTAGCGCTGTATAGGACTGCTCGTTCTACGCAAACACACACACACACACGTTGATAGATTTAAATTGCTTCGTAAAGGACCCAGAACACACGTACGCGGGGTGCGTCCTTTCGATATCCTTCCTGGAATTTTCACGCTGCACGCCACAGATGGAAAAACATTGATTCCAGCCTAGAGCAAGCCGGCCAGCCGGTCCGGGAGGACGTTACGGGTACAAAGCCCAAATCCCTCCAGCGTGCCTGCAGCAGGTTGACGCGGAGGATAGGACTGGGAGAGCTCTTGTTGATTGGTGCTTGCTTGCAATCGAGTTCAATTAATGTGGAGCTGTGCTGTTGTGTGTCTCTCCTCTATTTTTCCTGCTCATCACACACACACACACACACACGTGCCCTGCTGGGTTGCCATTCTAGGAGCTATTTTATATCGCTGGGACTCGTTTTGTTTTGTGTTTCACGAGAGCAAAATTAAAAAAAGAACAAGGACAACAGTACAGAGCGATGGCCCCGATTTGTCGAACGAAAGCGAGGACCTACAACGGGACGCTACAATTGTCCCCAGGCCCGGGCAAAAGCCCCGGCACAGGAGAAGTACGGGTCTGTCGCAATGCATTATTGACTGGCAGTGGTTGCCACTTTAAATGCCGGTCGCTTCCTGCTAGTGAGTCCTGCGACTCAATTGCCTTCGGGCCATGCTTCCCACCGGGTTCGTGGACGAGATACGTAAAAGCCATAAAAAGGCGCTGTGTGATCGATTATTTTTCAATTCGATTTCAACGAATAACGGTGCAATAGGGTTAATGGGTGCTGTGAGGTGGCCGAGATCCCGGATGCAACAGGCATCATCACTGTGCTGGGTGACGCAGATTGAGCTTATCGTAAATTGGAACAGTGAAGCTCGGGGAGCTTGGTGCGGGACGGACGGCAGTTGAACGTTGACGTTTGGCTCGCCTTACCTGCGGTGGAAGTGTATTTGCTAAATTGAGTTATCCAATTACGCATTGTCCGCTCATCAATGAACGTCCGAACGGGGGAGAAAAAGCACTTTTATTACACTTTAACGCAGTTACTTTAATATGACGGGTGTTGTTTCTAACGTCAAGTGGTTTGTCCTTTATTCGTCGCGACTTAATTGTCGCACCAGGCAAGTACAGAAATGGATGCTGGGCAAGGATTTCTTGTGCAGTGGGTGGTTCGGTGACTAGGTCTTTCACGCGATGATCTACCGTAGAGGTATGAATAAACCCAGAACAGAATAGGGGTTTTCCTTATCCTTATTTTCCGAGTTTCGAGAGTAAATAGGCCAAGGATAATGTCTCAGTAAAGAAAGAGTGGTTTAGACTTTTGAATGTTGGAATCTGCATGCAGGGCTAGCCGGGGAAACGTTGTTGAGTCGATATATGCCTCAGTGGCGGATGAATTTACAGGAACAGAAACTAATAATTCGAGTGTCGGACGATGCCTTCATGATTAATACCTCCCGAAGAATCCCGAAGATCAAGTACTCAATATCAACCCTCCACGGATCTCTCATATCTCGTCTTACATCTCGTCTCTTACTCTCTTCTAATTCATTCCATTCAACCCTCTCACTTTCATTTTTCGGCTACCTTTTTACCAGGGGAAAGACGCCATGACGCCAGTAGCAGCAGCAGCCGTCGTAGCCGCAGCCACATCGCAGTAGCTGCCCCATCAACAACATCAACGCACCATACCCGAGCCCACCGCAGGCCGTCGCCCACTAGCAGCGTTCACCGCCGGGTCGCCAACGTACACCGCACACGCCGCGCTCACAACCGCCACGGAACGGACCGGAGCCATGAACGAGTCGGAGTGTGCCAGCCTGCTCGCATCCGTACAGTGGACGGATCCGACCAATCTGGTCTCGCTGGCGGTGCTCGCGTTCATCAACGTGCTCGTCATCGTCGGCAACTGTCTGGTGATTGCGGCCGTGCTCTGCTCGCACAAGCTGCGCAGCGTAACCAATTTTTTCATCGTTAGTCTAGCCGTTGCTGATTTATTAGTCGGATTAGCTGTATTGCCATTTTCGGCCACCTGGGAGGTGTTTAAGGTAGGTCTTCGTGTGGTTGCCACTTTTTTTTTTAATATCTTCGCTGATGTGCTGTGTCGGGTGTTGTCTTGTTTTCCGGTTTATTTTGTTGTTTTTGGTTTCTTCCGCGCTTAGTGTCGAGCGCAACACCTTCGCGCACCTGTCTGCTTGCATTCGAGCGATCTAATGCAGCCTTTATTTTTACTAATTCTTAACCATTCCGTTTCTCGCACGCTAGATTGATCGGGGACGCCGATTTTCTATGCAAATTCAAATTGCAATAGTCTCTCTCGTTCTCTATCGCCATGCCTCCACAGGTAGACCCTTTCCTTCTGCCATAGACATTGAGTCACACGAGGCGACAAGGTGCCAGTAACGATAGTGACATGGCGTGACAGTAATAATGGGCTTCATTTAGTCGGAACCCTTAGAGTTCTCTAAGGCCACCGTACACAATTCCAACACTCCCGCTTCAAAATGCTCCATATTCCAAGAATTGTCATCCATTCTGTAACTCGGGAATTCTCCTCCCCCCCCCCCCCCCCTTATTTGTCAGCAGCGAAAAAAGACTCACACTCAACGCTAACTTCCATCCAACCGTAAGCCCTTCAAGGGTTAACGCACAGTACCACGATTCAAAACTTGTCGCGACGTGGCTAGTTACGAGCGTAAACATCTTTTTGCCGAAGACAATTTTCGCTCACGCCGACCGGTGCTCGAACACCGGTGCTGCATTTACATTTGCAACTTCACCCATTCTCTCTCTCTCTCTCTCTCCTTCTCGCGCGCACTATTCCAGCCCCCTTTTCACAGCATTCGAAGTTACGATTGAGAAGCGTTCACAACAAAACGTGCATCGGCAGTTAGCCACGAAACAGCAATAAAACGACATCCAATTGAAGTCGTCAAAATGAGCGTCAATTTGTGTGTCTGTATCCACCACTCGATGCCCGGTCGAAGGCACGTGCCTTGGGTGAAGATAATGCTGCCCAGATTACTCTGGAACTCGTGAGATGGGATGAGTGTGTCATAAATTTATATTTTTGTTGTTGCTGCGATGGTTAGTCAGTCATTAGCCAGCACAACTTAAATTTTAGTTCTCAATTTATGTCTCTACTTGAATGAAAAAAAAAAAGTGGATAAATGAAAAGCCTACAGACAACAAACTGTTTGCACAAGTCTTTTGATTTACTGACAGTTTGTCTGCAAAGACGCGGATTCTCAAAAATAGTTCGAATTTTCCAAGAGTCTTCCTGTATTCTATGTTCCTAAGCTTGGGGACGCAACATGCGTCAATAGACTTTTTTCCCAAACACAGGTACAGGTAACTTCAACTTCAGGCAGAAGTTACCTCTCCAGAGCACTAGAGTAAGGTTCAGGGCGTTACTACTCATTCTCAGTCGCCCAACGGTTGAACAATCCGGCCAATATGTTGCCCTTAGCCCTTGCAACATCTCCATGTGAAACTGTACCCCGAGCATGGACCTTCTGTACTGCCAAGAAAAAGCCTAACATTTTTTTGGGGAAGTCACATGTTCAAATGCTAGTTTTGATTCAATTATAATGTCCTATTCTTTGTTAAGGAATCATTTTAAAAAATAATCTACATTGTTTTGAGACTAGCTAGTGATTGAGGGAATTCTATATACTTATAATATTGCTACTACACACGCATCCCTACCTATTGAGAACCTTCACGTCCAGCGATTCGAAAGTTAAAATTATCTTTAAGATCGATATAGCGCGAGATATTCCACCGTCGCCCATTCTTGGAAGTGCTTTTGTGTTCTATTTTGTAAGCTTCCCAAATCGGTATCGGCAGGCGCTACCCGCCATTACATCTAGCCGGTAGCTTGTCAATCCATTTCACATGTGTCAAAATCATGTGCACACGTCAAGCCACCAACACACGCTGCTGACGTGGATCGCCGGCATTACAGCCAACGCTTAATACATGCAGCTTAATTAAATTGTGCCGATACTGACCGAAACCCGTCCACCTTCCCCTACCCCCCCCCCCCCCCACCTTCCGTGCCACAACCGCCACAAAAACCACCAATGACGCGCGACGATGTTTATGACCCACTCTTGGAGCGTTTTACCGCCAGCCGGCAATTGCCGAATCGTTATCGGTTGTCGTACGTACGTGTACGCTCCAGCAGAACGCTTGCCGCACCGTACGCACCCACCAAGCAATTTCGTAATGTCCAGACGGCAGGCAGGCATATTCCTGCCTGTTGGTGTGCTGCCGGAGCATTATCCCGGCGCCCACTACGTGATCGTTCGTTGATTGAGATTATTAATTCCAAAACGCTCGCTTCCCAACCGGCCCCATGGGCTGCCGGAGATCTAGATTTCGGAGTTTCGGGAGAGCCAGCTGGTGGATAAGATGTTATCTGACGGGTTGTGCGATACGGTTTCAATGGGTCTAGCATAAAAGAACAATAACGAAGTGGTCTAGCGGTGGGGAGTTTGGGTCCTCTATATCCGTTGCTTCAGCTGTTCGGATTGTATCGAAAAACCGCAACGACCTGACTGACCTCTTCCTCCTTCCCTTCATTGCCCTCCCCCAATGGTTCGCAAGAAACCGCACCGGAAACGAATATGATCCTCCCAAACACGGGTTAGCTTTGGTGGAGGTACGGCCAGATGACAGGCAGACGATAAACTGCAGTTTACCCAGGGCCCAGGATCTGCTAGTGAAGTGAATCAGTGATTCATCCCTCCCCCCCCCTCCGCCCCCCGTATACCAACACCCCCTTCCGAGCTTCAATTTCCTCCCCCAACCAGTTTTGTCGAGCGTACGATGAAACAGCATATGCTCCCGTGGGGGATATTTGCTCGACCCAAAACCTGGCAACTTTAACACGGCAAACATAAAACAACCCCTTAGGTGCGGTGTGTGTGTGTGTAAGTGTGAGCTTCAGCTGTATGCAGAATTGAAGTGAAACACACGTACACACATACAGACCGTTGCTCGGTGAAAGATTCTAGAGCAGGGCGAAGGATAGGAGGCTCTCCGTCGGAGGTGAGAGCCCCCGAAAGCCCCGAAACTCAATATTCATTCAAATTTATTCAGATTTCTTATCAATCCTTCTGTCCCATGGTGCTGGTCTGGAGCCTGTGTGTGCTATCGTGTGAGAAGGGAGTGTATTAAAAATCACAGTTCCTACACACACACACACCTTACAGGGGCGCTGTATCCTAACAACGTCCCATAAAGGGGGCTTGGGACCTCTTACTCGGCAGCCGAATCATAAATTTACAGCTTTAGAAAATAACCAAAAAAATAAAAAAAATAAAAATGCCATTTTTGGGTTGGAAAATGAGTTTCTCTTCATGTTCATGAGCTTCGTGAGGAGGTTGTATCTCCGCCAGCAAAATTGGAAGTCCTTCTTAACGTAACGTAAGATAAGAATCAAGCTACCGAAGAAAAAAGAAGCTCAACACTCGACCACACGCTGACGGCGCTGAGGCGCTCCCTTAAAGCGTGCCAAAACCTTCTAACAGAAGCTGCGCTCTGGCGAGGTGTTCTGAAGCTAGAGAAAGGGCGACGCATCAGTCCTATCAGAAATTCAACGAATAACAAATAGACAAGCGCTAGAGTTCGAGATAGAGGGGCAAGCGAGCGAGCAGCAAACAACTGTAAGCGAACACGCCAGGATCATATTTGGTTGAGGCTTCCATTTTTTTTTGCTTAGTTCTCTTAGCAGTGAAGGGCAGGAGAAACGGAGACTGATACTGTGCGGGCTCTGATAAAAAGCAGTAACTCCCAGAGCAGCTACCGCGCGTAGTTGAAAATGTAGGCGAAAAGGCACAGAGAGAGAGCGAAGAAAAGAAAAACGTAGAATTTCTCCAAGGATGATCTGCGCCATCTTGCTAGCTTCGTGGAAAAGGTTAATCGCTACAGTGGACTCCGACTCATTCTCCTTGCTCTCACACACATTGAGTAAAAATCGTAAGGCATAAGGATGCCGTTTCTTCTTCGCGCGTCGTACCGGCGTTCCGGCATGCTCCGATTCTTATCAGGCTCGGTTCGCCTATGTGCGAACTCCCATCCTTTCTTCATCAGGCTTCCTTTCCCATCGTCCCCTATCCACCCACAACAAACCACCCAATCCAGGCCGTCCGACCGGATGATGCTGGTGCCGGGGATCACTCGTGTACCGTTGCAGATTGAATTATCTTATAAATTGGCTTTATTATGAAAGCCAATAATTTTATCTGATAAAGGTTGCGTAACCCTATTTCGCTTTCTTTTCATCTGCTTCGACTGTACGTAGACAGCCACCCCGCCCATATCACCCCTGTTTTTTTCCGCTGATTACCATTCCCTTTCGCTGATTTCCTTGCGGAAAAGGTGAAGAAGCCATGTTCGCACTCACTTGCACTTGATTCGTTGTTCGGTCGTGAGCGTTACGGGATTTTTGCTTTCTTACTTTGTCGCTTTTTATTTTCACACAGAAAACCACCACCGGTGGTGACATGTGACCTGGAGAGTGTGTGTGTGTGGATAAACACAGATAAGGATTCATTTGCGTAGGTAGCAGCAGTAAAAGATGCCAATCTTGCTGCGGTCTTTAGGGAATCCAAAAAAAAAAAAACGCGAAAAGTTTTCATTAAAACGGAGCTCATTATAAGCTGTTAGCGAGACAGTTTTCCACAGTAAAGTTGTACTGTATAGCCCGTTTTGTTGGCTAGATTGCATGCTTAAAGGCGCTTTTTCTTAGATTAAATCATATTTCCTTATCGAGCAAACATCATATGCGCCAAAATGGTATGCAATGCGCATTACATAATTATTAATATCAACAATAGCAAAATATCAAGAAGCATTTTAATTATTAGAAGAACTTTTTCAAAGCAGAGAGCAAACGCTAAGTAATTTTGGTAAAATAATCAATTCTAGTGGCTAAATAGTGAAAGTGAAACAGTTTAAAACCGTATTTTTAACCGTTTTTTGTTTCTATGTGATAAAAACGCCTGATAGTATGCAACACGCATTACACAATGTAGTAGAATTCTCGCATGCAGTTGGGAAATTCTTCTCCATTTATGTAGCATTTTTCCTCAAAAAATCTAAAGTTACTACAAAAAAGGCTAGAAAACATTTCAGAATAATTTACGCACACAAAAAGCGTTACTCACCGGTCATTAAATAAAAAATTAAACGCTACTCAAAAACATGCGCTAACGAAACAGAAAAAATAACAAAGAGTTGCATCCTTTTCTTACGCGTATTCCATTTTCATTTGCCCCATTTTTTGATCCCCGCTCGAGGCTCAGTTGAACCCATGAGCCGTGGGTGTATGTGTGACGATAAGAACGTTGCCCCTTCATCTTGTTGATTTTTTTGTTGTTTTTATGCTTCTTCCTCTACACTCAGTGCACATACACACACACACACTCAAGAACGCTAGGTCACATTGTCACGTGCTTCACCCTCCCGCGATGTGGTGTGAAAAGCAAAATGGTATCAGTTTCGGGGTTTGCAAATTCATTCAATATCCGCCCGCCATCCGGCGGTGCGGAGGATGTAGAAACGGTTGCGCAAGGATAAAAACGAATCCTTCACGATTCTAGGTGGGTTCCGTAGGGGGGCGCTTACCTTCCCTTTTTCACCTGTCCACGGTCGCTTGCTGAGGGGGAAGGGGGGGGGCATTCACTTCAATCCAACCTGGGGACGACGGGATGGATTGAGTGTAAGCCATCACCACCATCATCATCATTCTGTCCTATTCCGATACGATTTGGTCTCACGGGGTCATGCAACACTGAAATGGAAAACGGGGCGAAGCCAGTGGGTGGCGGCTAAAGGGTGGATCAGAGTGGAAAACTGGGTGAATGAGGTGTGTTGGCAAGGTAAATGTGAAATGAAAACGCTTCAATCAGCAGATCTTGGCGGGGTCCTAGGGTAACTGTGGCGACGGTCGAGTCGACAGCTCACTTCGTCGGTTAATTAAGTTTGAAGTGAGCTTTCTTTTCCCTTCTCTCTCTCTCTCTCTCTCTCTCTCTCTCTCTCTCTCTCTCTCTCGCTCTCGGTTATTGGCTCACTGGTTGCAGTTTAGTTGTGAATCTAGACGAAACACTTCTCCCACTGTACCGCGTGCCGCGGGGAAGTACTTGCGACACTCGACTCATCGACACACTTTGAAGGGATTTCCAAGTTTCGCCTTTCATTTGTTGAATCATTTAAATTGCATTTCGCACCGTTCTTTTCTCTGTAACCATTATCGTTGATGCCCCATTCATCCTTTCCGTTTTGCCTTACTTTTCGTTGTCGGCACCGCCACCGACGAACAATTTTATTTTATTTTCAGCATTTTTTTTTCTCCACCCGCCATCCCATCCTTTTCCTGAGAAAAGTTTTCTTTTATCCTATTTTTCGTTTTGTTAGCACACTTAGTCCGTTTGGGCCTCTTTTGAGGAGCTTCTCCTCCCTGTGTACCAACACATCGTAACGTCTGCAAATGTGTTTCTGATGACTTTCGCGAAACGATCGGGATAACTTTTTTCTATTGCCGCTCCGCCCGCTGTAATTTCAAGTTACAGCTTAGCAAGGCGGTTCAGTACTTCGTTTTAAACTATAAATGTAAGGGAAAAAAATGATGCCAACCTTTTTCGAAACCAAAAAGCATCGGAAAGGAGTTAGAAATCGCAACATAGAAATAGCTTGCTTCATATTTAAGGGTTCGTCGCTTACACTCTGCATTCTGCTACGAGCAAAAAGTCGATTTGTCAAGCGTGTGTGTGTGCGCACGTTTCAAGGAACAGGATGTGTATAAGTTTAGCGATAAAAATGATCACTAATGCTTTCCGTTTCCAACGAAAAAAAAAAAAGAGAAAAAACATAAATAAATAAAAAAGGGGGAAAACACACACACAGAAAGGAAATCGCAGGGTGGCACAGTTTGTAATCCTTTTCACTCGCTGCCAAAAATCATCCGACCCGAAAAAAGCATACATCCAAATCCAACCCCCCCCCCCCCCCCTCCCTCCCAGACGTACGGTAAAGCACGCCAGCTTTGATAGCCCGCAAAACAAAACAACAACAACAAAATGGTAGCAAGCAAGTGAGTCAAAACTTTTCCCGGCAAAGGTAAGCTTCGGGATGGGTTGGTTGGGCGTACAGTTTTTCTTCATTTTAGTTTCGGACCTATTTCGTCGTTCGGTGTAGTTTTTTTTTTTTATATAGCAGCTTAAATCGTTGCAGCAGGTTTAATGGTTGCATTATGGTGGTTTTTTCGTTTCTTTCTGTTTGTGTGCCTGGCATGGTGGGTATGGAACTTTGGAAAGTTTATAAAAAGCTTTTATGAAAATCAATGATTGAAAGTGATATTTTTCTAAGTGATAACACACACACTCCAATTTTTTTAAATCATTAAAATAATTTGTGTGGTTGTGCCGTTTTTTTTTATACAACGCAAAATACTGCTACGATACTCCCGTTTTGTAAAAGCCTATCGATCACCTTATTGCGCCTAGATGGCGGCAATCCGTATGGCGTTCGTGGCGTCATAGTGCATAATTATGACCGATCACCATTTTATCATCACGGCGCCCCGGTCTGAATGTGGCGTAATGTTTTTTTTTTGTTTCAAACATTTCTTTCCCTTATTTGTGTTTTTGTGTGAGCGAGTGTGTGTGTGTGTGTGTGGTTTCTTTTTCTCTTACACCCTTCTTCCTTTTCCCGCTCTCTTAGAAATGCCTTTCGCTCATTGTTTCGATTCGACATTGAAGCTTACTCAAAGCACACCAACACCGAGTACCATTTCTAGGTTTACCTTCCCTTCATCCATAACTCCCTCCCCTTTCCCCAGACCCTATCAAACTTCCGTTTCCGTACACTGTCCGTACGAAAAACTTGAACCAACTTTGGAGTTTGGGCGATTGTGCAAAATTGTGCTCCGCCTCTCGGGTCCGCTCGCACGCGGGGACACGTGTAGTGGTTTAATAAATCGGCCGCGATATTCTACGCTTTTATGACCACAAAAAAAAAACACACACACACAAACAATACAACGTAAGCGGCAAAGCTTACCCGGTACGATTAAAAGCAGTTACCTAACTGTGGCTGAGGTTGCTCAACTTTACCGTTTCAAGGCACTTTTCAGCCAGAAGTTTTTCTTTAGCAGTCGTTTTCGCTTCTTGTTGTTTGGCTGTTGTGGTTTTTTGACTCGAACTCCTCTCTTTGAACCAAACTTCATCCCTACTGCTGCGCTGCCTTCTAATCGTGGCATATCCGATTCGGTTGGTTCGCGTGTGATGTGCAGAAGGTCGCATCCGTTTCCGAAACCTGGTGCTGCATATGTCCATTACTTGGTTGGTTTGTTTCAGGACTCTATTTCACACGAGCCGAGGGAACGACGGGAAAGTGTGCCACTTTAATTACGAACGAACGGGCACGGTAGAAATGAAATTGGTTTGACCTTCGCGGGGAGTGGGTTCATCGCCGGTTTCACGTTGGCTTATCGATTGGGTTGGGTTGGCTTTGATTTATCTACACTCGAGCTGCAGCTTATAGCTGCTGAAGCTCCTGTTGAACTTCGGACGCTTAACGGTCGGTTGATATATGCTAAATAAACACGTGAAACTAGAGTCTGATAGGAATTTGAACTTCAATATCGTTTTTTTGTTTTCGAATTGGAAGACTTTAATGAGGTCAATCCTGGAGCTTGTAAGGGAACCCTTGCAAGCATAGCTTGGAGCGATTTTAGTAGTATGATAGAGGCACTCATGCAGTACTCCCGAATAGCGTGAAAGAGTACATGCAGTTTTTCCAATTATAAACCCTCGCCTCAGAAACCCTCGCACAGGACCTCAGGAGGGTATCCTGTTGAAAACGCTTGCCAAATACACGCTAGTGCTGTTAGCGTTCTGTTGATGTATGCTTATCAAACACGAGAGAGAAGATAGATGATATCAACAGCTTACAGTTTCAATATCCTTTTTAGGATATAAAGTGTTCAAAGGTCACCCCAATGTGTCTAACTGCTTGCAATACCTTTTAGCTTGTCGGATTAACTCGAGGAATTGCTTGAGGGAGTTCTAGTGGTCTGATACTTCCAATCGTATTTTGGAGTGCATCAGCAGCGGAACAAAGCAGATGTGTGAAGCCCCGACAGAGACGGATCTTTCTAAAAGAAGATGTCTGATCGTTGGAGTCCCGGGTTTTTAAGAAGAACCGAACATTCTATCGAGGGTACAGAAACCATGATCAATCAACCTCTCCGAAGGCCAATGCTAATCTGTTTTGTTCTGTTTCTATTTTTGAACAACAAGAACTTAAAGGATACGTTTCTATCCAGGCCTTCTGGGGCCTTCGGTGGCCGAGGTAGTGTTGCGGACTGTGGAGAAAAACTCATTCGGAGTAATCACCGGTAGTGAGCATTGGTTATCCAGCTACGAATAAGTAATCAATAAGTCTAGTAAATCGTTTAGATGATCGGCATGAAGGACTTTAAGCCAAGAAAAGTAGACTTCTTAAGGTACCTCGATGATTCTTTACGACTTTTTGTAAGAGATCCTAGTGTCCTGCCAAATGCTGATTTCTTTTAGATCTTTTCAGCATGTACCGAGTAGATATACATAAATATAGTGTTGATCCCAATTACTCCTCCAATGAATTCTTTTTAAACTCTTCTTTTTAGCTTAAAGACCTACTATGTTACGCCTGCCTACTCCTGTTGGAAATTATTATTTAAAAAATTTAAATATAAAGAGGAAATGGATGAAGTCACTCATTGTTGAACTTTAATATCGCTTTCTTGATATGTCTTCTATAGTCCATGATATTCGTCCTTCTTTATCTCTAGAGTATAAGCGTTCATAGGAGCATATCTTCGAGAAATCTTAATAACCTACCGAATCTCAAAGGATCACCCCAACCTCTAACCTCCAACAACTTACTAATGTGCATACATTACCAGTAGTTCCTAAACTTCTCCTCAGCAAACATTCTGCCATCAAAGGTGAACCCAGTGTCCTTTGCCTTTTCCAGTAGTTTTGCTTGAAATGTTTTCCGGCGTGTGCCGGCATTCTTATCGTGTCACGTGCGATTCGTTCGAGTCACCGATAAACCAAAGGGAGCTAACGCGCAACTAGGTGCGTGAGAACAACGACCAGCTGGCCCGATACCTTATTGGGTTTGTCCGTACGGGGTACGTCCATTACGGTGCCGGTATCGGTTGGTCCAACACCGCACGGATAGATCCCAAAGGATAACAGCATGGCCCCCGGGTACTATGGGCAAAAGCACCCCGTTGGGATCGTTACCATAAATCCGGACCGACCCACTCGCCCCCGTTTTGCTCTCGGAGGTTGAGGCGGGCGGCAGAAGAAATGTAAGCTTCGACACTACGTTTTTCTTTTTGGCGCCGGCACCTGTATACACCCAAGCGGTGCTGTAAATAAAATACAGCAAAAACACGACTATTTATGCATGAATTTAAACGCTAGCCCAAAGCGAACAGAAATGGCGTCGCGCGCGTCTGGGGAGACGAACCGAGAACGAAAAAACAAACGAGGCGACAGCGAAATAGAGCCTCAGCTGGCGAAGGAACACCTCCGAAACGAATAAATAATAAACGAACTCTCGTGCTCAGATTCACTTTCAACGTAAAAAAAAAAAATCAACAGAAAACCCCTTTAGCTTTCGGAAAGGTCGAGTTACGTTGATTTTTCTGAGGTTCCTCTTTTTTTTTGCGTTTCTCGAGGACCGAGAGACCCCCAAAAATGTATACCGGATCGTTCTTCGAACGCGTGTGAAGCTTGTTCCGAGTACTGGTGGGTGTGTGTGCGTGTGGTAGACAAAAACAAATAAAAGCACTCCAAGTGCACATCCTCGGCTCAAGGACCCAAGCAGCGATAAGTGGAGCTCGAGCTATATGTGTCTAGAGGCCGTTTATTAGCTTCTACATCGCACGCCGCCTTTGGTCTACACACGTACACACGCATTTGGAAACAGTCAATCTTCTCTCTCTCTCTCTCTCTCTCTCCTTCTCTCTCACACGCACATAGAAAAAGATGGTCGCACACACGAACGCTCCACACGTGCGAGTTTTATTCGCACGTTCGCGAGGCCACAACTGGTGATTAAAACACGTTTTGTGTAAAAGTGATAATGCGATTAGGTGATAATTGAAAATTTATAATTCATCCACACACAGTGGTACGGTGGTTACGGTGTACCATCAGGTTCGCTGTACTTACACTTTAGAGGTTAAGGTTTTGACTCTTTTTTTTTTTTGCTCCTGCCGCTCTCGTCGGTTTCTGTTTTGGGTCTTTTGTTGGTTTTTCTTTTTTGGATCGCTTTATCCGTGATTTGTGTTAGCAATACGGTCTGGCCTGCCTATATGAATGAAAAAAAGGCCACAGTTTGTATAATGGCGTTGTCTTCCGTTCAGCACCTTCAATTCGAGTGCCCGAAAAGCCAGAAACCGAAGCCCGGTTTTACTTCCCGCAACCATTTTGCTTTCTACGCGGAAGCTTCGTTGAATTTATCGCGTGGCATGTTATTATCGGTAGTGTGTGTCTTAGTTTGCTTTAGCCTTCAAGCCAACCTTAAACCTTGCAAAGAAAGTGCGCCGCATGACGAGCGAGGGAAAGAGAGAGAGAGAGAAAGGAAGGGAGATGGAAATAAAACAAATACGCAGCAGTTACATTTCCCAACTGACTTTGGACGCCCGTAAGTATCCTTTTTCGTTGGATAGGTGTGTGCGTGTGTGTGTGAAAGGAAGGGAAGGTTCGGTACTTACGAAAGAGTTCTTCGTTTCTAGTTACCAACACACAGACACACGTCCATTTAAGACTCACCTTTAAACGTGTGGGACGGGTTACAGATGCAATATTGGTCCCGCGAAAAAGTGCTTTATCGACTATTTTGTGCTGCGTGGAGTTTTTCTTGCGGGGGATCTTTATTTCCCCCCCCCCCTCCATTCTTTCAATGTGTGTTTGTAAACGCACAAGCTCTTTTTCTTTCTCACTCTCTCTTTCTTCATTTTGTTTTTCTTCTTTCAATTGACCGCAAAGCATAATTTCTTGTCCACTTTTTCGTGGTCCCTTTATATTCAATTCATTTCCCTCGAGAGGACTTTTAGACGGGATGGGTTGATGGGGTAGAAGAAGGGAGAAGAGTTGAACGTGGACGGGTCGGGGGTGGAATTGCGTATCGTCCGTTATCGATTTTCGACGACCGTACGAAACGAACGCCACCATTCGCCTGTCGAGTGGACCCTGGACCGGACCACTTGTGCGGTTGTGAAGTGCATTCAACTGCGGATAAAATCCCTCTTACTTGCTGTACTTTAGTGAGGGCACAGAATTGGGACTGAAAGGTAGGGGAGCGATGGGATTTCGTTGACGCTATTTTTATTCTTCAGTTGAGAGTTTTTTATTTTTCGTTCATTGAGGCATAAGTCCTTGGCGGTTCTTGTTAATTGACCACTTGACGCATTTCGCTTTCACTTGCTTCCATCGCTTTCTCGTACACTTTGTTCTGTCTTATACACAATCACTGGTGGACACACACACACACATTTATACTGATACTCTCGATCACTTTCGAGGAGGATCACAATGGTTGGGCAAGTAAGCACCATTTTGTGCCGAGTGAATTTAATCCCCCCCCCCACGGTTTGTGTTCCTATTTATTCATCCACTTTAAAGCCTCTGTCTCACTCTCGCCCACTTCAGTATGCGAGACACCTACCTGCACACAAACATTCGCTTGCGTGTAAATACTTGGCATAATGTATGTTTGAAGTACACCGCAAACATGTCATTCATTAGAAATGTGTTTAAACCCTAAAAAACCTACCCTTTGAGTTGACCCTCTGAGCCCGTTCCCGGGACTCCTGGCTGGCGGGATGATACCACCACAAACTTCAATCCAAAGCTTCAAACTGCAAAACTGGGTGGGTTTTTGAATAAATATTTTCTCTCTCTACGTAAACCTACGTAACAGCGGCAACTGCTCCGCTGCTTCACCAACCTAACATCTTATCTGTTTGTTTGTAGTTTTTTCTTTGGTCGGTGAATGGTAGATTAGCATCGAGGGAACAACAAACTTATTAGAATCCTTTTCTGATATGGTTCCAAAAAGGGCATTATCAATATCAATATTTTAACAATACTACTACACAAAATGTTCTTCTAAAATTCATAAACAAATCATGAAGTACTGGGCGTCTCCATCGTAGGTCCTTAAATGCTTAATTTTATGAGTATGCCAACAAGTATGCTTCAGCAACATAACATAATATCTGTTTATTTGTAATTTTTTTCTGTCGGTAGTTGACAGTGGGGCCGGTCTTGATTCGGCAGAACTGAAGGTCAAGTCCCATTCCGACCGTTCCCCCGTAGCGAGAATTAACTATCCAATTAGCAAGTCTAGTAAGCCATTAGATGGCAGCCGTGATCAAGAAGGCCGTTGAACCAAGAAGAAGAAGTAGTCGAAGCTATGTGTGTCTAATAATTTTTGAATTCCCGAACCAGCATCAGAATTTTGTCAATAGTGGAGGAAGCTTAATTACGCCATTTTGTATACTCTCTAAAGATTTTTTCCAGTATTTCTAAACCAAGAAAAGATGTACCCTGTATCGAAACTAACTGTATTTTCCAATTTAAGCTAAAGAATTGCTGGTGGGATAACAAACCCGGAAGCCCATCCTTCCGGTTCGGGATGGCGCACCGAAGCGGCTTTTTTATTGAAGAAGACATCCGGACTTGAAATGCCGAAGCACACGCTGCATCCGCGTAGCGTTTTTATTTTATTTTATTTTATTTTTTTGTTGCTCTTGGTGGTGGATGGTGGTTGGTGAAATATCTAGGATCGTCTGAGTTTGCTTTTCACATATTCACACAGACAAAAAAAGGCTCCGTGACGGGTGCCGTGCCGGATGATGCTCTGTCACCTACCGTATGATGTGCCGAAAGGGACATCATTTATGTGCAAATGAGATTATGTGCTGTGTAGTACAGCGTGTGCGCCCACCTTTCGGTTTGATGCACCTCTACGCCGTCGGGAGTTATTTGGTGTACTTTACTATCAATAGTCCTGCTTTTTTACTCCTCTTTTTGGTGAGAGGACACGCGTTTAATCCTCGTGGGGCCATAGATACGTGGCGTAGGTTTGCGTGGAGCGTTGTTTGGAATATACATAAGCTTAACACAGCTTTCCACGAAACGTTTAGCCTCTTGATTGCACCAGGTTAAAGCCAGTAAGTTATCGGTTGACATAATCAAGGTTTTTTGTGCGGGGGAATTGACTTGGAAACGGTATGCGTTCGTTAGAACATGGTAGAAAACTGAACCACTGAACGAGCGTATTCGCAATCCCACCCATGTTATCTCCTTTTGACATTTGCGAGTAGCTTAGTGAGGCATGAATGGTTGAATGGTAGATTAGTACAGAGAAAACTTTAAACTATTAGAATCTTTTGCTGACAAGGTTCCAATGTGGGTATTTTCAATATATATATACTTCAACGATACTGATGGATAGAATGTATTTTTGAAATTCTTGAACAGATCATGAAGTACTGGGCGTCTCCATCGTGAGTCCTTGCAGTGTTTTTTTTTTGTGTCCTTCCGTATAATCCAATATATGCATTGTATCGTTCCGTTGCGATTACCCCCAGAATATCAGCATAGCCAAACAGCTCAGCTAGCTCGTGGTTCATTCTCCTTCGCTACACGCCCTGCTCCTTTCGTGCTTGATGCTTTCGTACTTGTCATGTCGAATGACGAATGCAACGACGCTTAATACACGATTCTCACTCACAAACTCATCTGCAATTCGTTAAGGTGTCGATCGAAGTGGAAGCTACGTTTTTAATTCTGGAAGAGCCGGGAATGCTGCCTTCTCAGTCGTTCGTAGTTTTCCTCGTATTGGACTGTATTATTTGTTGTATCCAAATCGCTTACTGTGTTAAACATTGAGACACTTATTCTACGACATGAGAAACACAGTTTATTTTTGTTCATCGACCTCCGTTACTTCTGAAGCTAAACATTCACAAATACAAAACGTTATATTATCATGCTTTACCAACTAAACCTAATATTTATGTGTAGTACAACGTAACCTAACATAATAAAAATATTTACCGATTCTTAACATTTTAAGTTGTCTTATTGTTGTGTATCTGTGTGGGATACTGGTGGGGCCCGAGTTGTGTAACATTTTCTGTAATTGAGCTTTTCAGAACCTGTATGCATAATTTATCATAAAGTACTGGGCGTCTCCATCGTGAATCCTTATATTTCTCTCCATCAATAAATCACTCGATATTCTTGAAGTCGAACCAATATCAGTGCAGGATAGCATCAGCGGTGTTTTATTCCCATATTTGTTAGCTTAATTATGTCAAGTACAACGTAACCTTCAAAAACTGCTACCTTCTCCACAGGTTTGGATATTCGGTGACGTCTGGTGCCGTATCTGGCTGGCGGTCGATGTCTGGATGTGTACGGCCTCGATCCTGAACCTGTGCGCCATCTCGCTGGACCGGTACGTCGCCGTTACCCGTCCAGTCACCTATCCGAGCATAATGTCGACCAGGCGCGCCAAGTCGCTCATCGCCGGGCTGTGGGTGTTGTCCTTCGTGATCTGCTTTCCGCCGCTGGTCGGGTGGAAGGAACAGAAAGTAAGTACCATTTCCGAAACAAGCGAGTGTGCGAGAGGAAAGGGCAGCGAGACAAAACACTAAAGCAGGACACGCTAACCCCAGACACTGACAGCGTTTTGCGGTCTCGGTTGGCCCCGGTGCACCGGAAGTCCGGAGATGAGATGTGATGTCCGGATCGCTTTCCACTTTCCGATCTTTCCAGCCCGCTGCGGAGAGAGTTTCTCTACGTCATTTTTGTTTTCTTCTATATTAGCCTTTCGCACGGTAAAAGGCAAACCTTAGAAACGCGAAGCCGCGAACAAACCGGAGAAAATGGGAAAAAGTAATTATTTTTAGCTTTTTTTTTTTTTTGTCCGTTAAAGATTGTGGCTTTCTTTGTCAAAACCCCGCCCCACACCCTGGTAATCCAGTCTTCCGCTAATCGGACGGCGTGGAGTAAGCACCAATCGGGTGGAAATTTTTCGATGTCAGTCCGACCACACCTTTGAAGCGCTCGGGATGGTCGGCTACGGTGCGCTGTGTGCACTTGCTTACTTGAGAGCTCTTCTGTAAAGTAAGCATCCTGTCAGGTAAAACTTTCTCGGACATCGGCTCACCTTAGGGCTAGCTGTTAGTGGTGGAGGCTTTTTTTTCATTTGAGTTTTTGAACCCACCCACACTAAACTTCAATAGCGCTTTCAGCGGATTTCTGATATTCTAAGCTTCTTCTCAGCATTATCCAGCTGCTCTTTCCTGATTCCCCGTTGGACAAAGTCTCATCAAGGTATAGATTAATTTCCTGCCAGCATCCCATTCCTTGGCACATACACACAAAAACAAAATCACCAAGAACGGCTACTTCTGGGCGTGAGTGACGCGCTGTTTTTGCATACAAATAAGCAGGCGGAAAAAAAAGCGATAAAAAATTAGCGATGGTCACAGATTGAATCAATTATTCGAAGGTTAATTTTTGGAAATTCGGGAACCCATCGTACCTCGGAGGTACGCTCACTCTTTAAAGCGATAGTCCGTTGGGAAATTAGTCTATCTGCGTGCCGTTAAATATGGACGGTAGGGATGGAGTTTAAACCGATTACATTAATATGCCCCAGCGCTCGGTGTAATACGACTGAACTTTAAGACACGCTGTCCACATTCACCCTGAGATTGAGCTTTTGACCACCAAATTGCTATCCCGGGCTCCACATGTGTGTGCTCCTATTGTGCGAGCAATTCAGCAAATTAATTACACAAACTATCACGCATCAGCTGCACCGAATCTCGTCTTATCAGGGTTTGCATATCTCTCTTTAACTGGACTCGGTTTGATACTCTCACTCCACACAGTCCCTCACATTCTATCTATAAACAATCGGGGGTTTTTTTGGTTTTTTCCGTTTTCCTCACAGGTGAAAGAGAACGTTTATTATCAATACGGAAACTACACACTGGTGTCGGTGACACCGTCCCCTGCGCCTCCACTTCCCTGTCCCTGGACGTGTGAGCTGACGAATGACGCCGGTTACGTCGTCTATTCGGCGCTCGGTTCCTTCTACATTCCCATGTTCGTGATGCTGTTCTTCTACTGGCGGATCTATCGAGCAGCCGTCCGGACGACACGCGCCATCAATCAGGGCTTTCGCACCACCAAAGGTAAGCGACAACCGGTAAAAACTTGCCTTCCCAACCCCTCACCCTTTCCCGCTCACCCCTTTATTACCTTACCACCCCATTACCACCTTTCTCGACTACAACCGAACTCTCTGTCTCTCTCTCTCTCTCTCTCTCACACACTCTTTCCTATCTCTCTGGGAGCCCCATTAATTCTCGGTTGTTGTTTTGTTTTGGTCGTCGTTTTTTTCTTTCTGTTGTGTGAACCCTAAAAGCCATCCCCATCCGTCACCACCTCTGTCTCCCTTTAGCAGCATTCGGTAGTAGGCCTAAAAGAAACGAAACAAAATCAATCAACACCTATTAACTCCGATCGCACATACCTTTGCGCTCGGTACCTCACACACACACATTCCTATGCCCGGATGTTGCGAAACGTACGCACATCCCGTTCGTCACCTAGAAGCCCCCTTTGTACACATAGAGATGTATGTTTTGCGTTTTTGGTTTGTTTTGTTTGTTTGTGTGTTACATTTTGTTTCTGTTGTAATTGGTCTGGTTTTCTCTTGTGTTTGTGTACGTGTGTGCGTGCGTGTGTGTGTGTGTGTGTGTGGATGAATTTATGTTTGATCGGTGTACGTTGGGCATATCCATTTTTACTAGCTTACCTTTGTATCCACACTACCGGCACCCCGGTTGTCCCTGCTGCTGATCCTGCACTCCCGAACTGACCCGTACGTCACATTGACAGCCTACTAAACTTACACAAAAAATTAAATGCTATCACGCCACCTACCGGGCTACTGGGTAATTCGCACATACTCACCCTGACATCCATTGCACAGCCCATCGATATAACCACGCACTCATACCAATAGTCCTGCCTCCATTTGCACCTGATTTAACTGTCATCCATCTCGCTTCCCCGCACCAATGGGTTCGCCGTTGGGTAATGTGTTTTATTTTTAGTATCCTCTAGCTTCGTGTGGTACCTTCACACACCCCTCTTTCTCTCTCTCTCTCTCTCTCTCTCTCTCTCTCTCTCTCTTCGTTCGTTCGCTCGTGTTCGCTACGTTTCCCGCTGCTCATCCGTGAGTCCCTGGTGAGTTAGAGCCTGTTAATCATGTCGCAAGCCCTCCACTAGTCCACCAGCCCTGTACTGTAAGCCGGAGTCATCGGCACATTTTACAATACGTGCCCCCGAAGCAAAAGCACAGCCCGGTTGCATCCAAGGATGAGTGACGAGTTGCTAGGTTTATTGATTTAAAATTCGATGAAGATGCGTATGAGAAACCACTTTACTTCGGGGAGACACTGTTGCACAGAGAGCAGCGAATTGAATGCGTTACCTAATGAATTGCACCATGTGTGTCTGTGTGTGTGTGTGCCTGTAAGAGAAAGAAAGTCATCTCGAAATAATTTGCTGATGTATTCATGTTACGTTTGTGTAGGGGTTTGTGTGTTTCTCCGCCATCTTTCCGGTTGATTACATCCTCACCAAACATGTTGGAATTACGCTAACTAACTTTACTGCGGCAAGTGTTGCAAAACTAGCAAACAGGTCAGCTGGGGGGGGGGGGGACTCCCCGTCCCGAAGGTCTTATGTTGCCCGTTCGGCCATCACTTGCACGGCACTCGGTGCGTCTGCACGAGTGAGCGCAAAGTTTTGCAAAACTTTCTTTCACATTCACGTCCCACGGATGGTGCAAATCGGTGTGTCCATACATCCGGGATGCAGTCATGAATAATCAAAACATAATGAATGCATCCATCCCCATCTGCGCTGGTTGTAGTGTCTTCAAGAAGCAGGTCTGGTTGCCCTGATGATGCGCCTTTGTGTTCTGGTGATGTGCTTACAGGACGTGTGCGTGCGTGTGTGCAGCTTTGAGTGGTTGTGCAAGTCTTGTAGAATGTTGCTGCAACAAGAAGAAGTAGAAGGAGTGCTCACTGAGCCAGAACGAGAGATAAGCGAAAGTCCGAGTCCGAAATACTGGCACCTTGCCCCTACGGACCCTTGCGAAAACAATTCCGCAAGTAGCTGATGCGAATGAAGACACACCATTTGCGTATGTGTGCTCTTGTTGTAACACCTGGGTTTTTTTTTGGAGGGGGGTGGGAGGGTGGAGGTGGGGTTGAACACCATTTCCAACGTCCATTTGGAACACTCACAAGAGTTCTGATTGAGTCTGACGAGGGTCGGATCGATCGCACTTCGGTTAGCCATGCGCTCCAATAAACTCGCATCAAAATCACTTGCCACTGACACCCCACCCCACCGTTACGATGGCTAATGGGAGTTCAACGATGTTCCCACCGGTCCTGGCTCCTGCCCACGCAAACACGCACCTGTCACTGACAGCCGAGACCGGGGTGCCTGGTCATCGCCATCGAACCTGATACCGAAGCGGTACACCGTCCATGGTCTGTTCGGGCAGCAACGAACGAAAGATCCCTCCTTTCTCTCGTCTACGTCCCATCTGGGACTGCACACCTTCCATCACTTCCTTTGCCAGTAATTAGATAACGCAGGACACTGTGAGTAGATAGGTTTGATGGGCTGCAGCAAGTACTTTCTCGCACGTGAGTCTTCGTATAGCCATTTATCAATCGGCAATAGAGTGTGTGTGTGTGTGTGTGCGTGTGCGGTTCATCTTACACTATCAAAATAACGGAGAAACTGGAGCATGATAGGAAGAACAGAGCATCATCCCAGTGTGACATGGTTCGATGGGGAATCGATCAACTCCAAAACAACCACCAAAAAACCCCACACGGCACAAGACATTTGGACATTTTGTGACAACGATGCTACACTTGCTGCTCAGGCAATTCGCCCATCCTTTTAGCTTGCTGGTGACGCAAAGAACCATATTAGAAAGAGAGAGTGAGAGAGAGAGATCCGTTGCCACTTGGACTAATTGAATTGTATCTTTATTTTTCGCTTCCGTGCTTCCGTTTTTCGGGGGTCCCTAATCGACTCACTTCGGTGTGACGTTATTTCTGTAATTAAATTTCCCACTGTTGGGCAGCTGCTCCTACTCGCACCGTTGGTATGCAAGGCGTGTGAACTTTCTCTCTATCTCTCTCTCGCTTCTTTCCTTTTTTCTGCCATTTTTGGCTGTATCCTTTTTTTTTTGGCCGTTGACACAGTAAGACCGTCGACTTTCATCGTCGATTTGGGCCGGCTGCCGCTGCTACTGCTACCGCCAAGTAGAATGGGTTTACATTTAATGGGCTTCCCACAATCTAATCCGAGCGATGCGAGACCGAGGCGCTTATTGCATCGAAACCGGCACGGTTTGAGCAACTTATAGCGCCGGTACACCGTATCCCGACAGCTGGAACGCATTTTTCATCAACTTCTGTAACGGTTCGAATGGCGGGTAATAATCGCATCCCTCGGCTGTTAAATTTCTGATAAATTTCTTGAAAAGGGGATTTTTTTTAATTTTTTTTTTAAATTACAATAACGAACCCTGCAACCTTGGGGCAGGGTGGCATACTAATTAATTTTCTAAACGACATTTATATTTCGACCTTTTGGTTGGTTTTTCTGAAGTACATTTGTTTTTTTACGGAATAAATTTTATGCACAGTAAACGATTTTTGACGTGATTTGGGTCGCTTAAGCGCTTCCACTTGCACGATCTTAAGTGAGAATGTTTCAAGTAATCCTGGTCACGGCACCAACGTTCTTTATAGTGGAATAGACCATCGGTTCATCGGTGGTGAGGGAACAACGGTGCCAGTCTTCACACGACAGGACCGAGGTTCAAATCTGTGGTATCAGCAAGTTTAGTAAGATATTTAGATAGGCTGCGAGTCCTAGAAGGTCGTTAAGCCCACAAGAAGAAGCAGAGGATCCAGCTTACAGCATCAATCAAGGATGCTCTTTCCTTTTCTCTCTCACTCACTCACTTATTGCTATTCTCACTTCATCAACCTCTCATTCGTCATTCGCCTAAGTTAAGGAACTCTCGGGAAGTCTTGGCCCTCCCTCACTTTCCTGTCCGCAAGCCAATCTCGCCTGTTGAAAAGAACCTCCCGCCTCTTTTCAATCAACGCAAATTAAACCTTCGGGGATCAAGAAACCGATTATTGTTTGCCCAATTTCTGTTGCAGCCCTGCCCGAAGCTTCCGAATTCTTCCCAAATCCGTGTTTTCGTGTCGCCATCAAAACGTAACATTGACAGAGCTCTCCCTAGAATCCCGCTACACGCACACACAAACGAATCATCTAACACTCTGGACCTGCCATTGCCAAAACAAACACAGTTCAGTATCGCCGCACTTGCAACAGGCATTACAAGGGTTAAGGCACACTACACCAAGCGGGTTGCTGCATTTGCATTAAACCCTGATCCATACCTGAACAGCCGAGCAAGATAAGGCAGGGACTTTTCTCGTACACAAACACACTACACTCAACTTACGAATCTACACACACGCAAGCTACATCTGCTACATTTGCCGTTCGTTTCAGGGCTCTGTTCAGTGTTCTTGCTGGATGCTGGTATTATAGTTGACCCTTCCTCCCTCCGAAAGGAAAGAGTTTTTCCGAGCTATTTGCAACGTTTGTTTGTTCGATTTTGCATCTGGTGCTCGATCTCGATGTGTCTGTGTGTTTCTGTGCCTGTACACGTGTTTGTGTTGATTTGATTTGTTTGTTTGCTCCCGCACTCTGCACCGAAACTTCGTCGAGCTTTCGAGCAAGGTTCGGCGATCGCTGTGTTTCTTTTATCCAGTGTCTTTATTTTTTTATTTATTCGCAGTGAAGTTGTACTGGTTCAATTTGCCATCTCCAGAGCATTTGCTCTATACTTCCGTTTGTTTTTGCATGTATTCTATAGCTCTTAATATATTTTTTTCCATAAAATCTCTCTCTCTCACACTCTTTCTTCTTGCTCTGTTACTGTGCTGCGTTTTGTGAATGTTTCTTGATTGCAGATATCCGATATCCCCATCCTTCTTGTCGACTAACTGGTCGGTTTTGGGTTACCACCCGAAAGCTGTGTGTAAGTTCACGCGCCAAAAATTTCCCTCATTGGTCCTCACGGACCTCCTCTCGCTACTCGCTACGTAACACCAAGGATAATACCAGTCCGCTCGCTAATACCTCAGCACGGTTCGTTCGGTGATGGATGGTCCCATGGGCATCCTGGGCGAGAAAATCCTTCTAGCGCCGAGAAAAAAAAAAACCCTCGGTCTAGGCGGAGGCTTAACGGGTCTAATGAATCAGTAAGCTAATCGAGGTGATTAGTGTCGTTTGCACTCGAACGCCGAACCGTTGATGCTATTGAAGTCATTTGTAGTCGCCGGATTGTACTACGCTTGGGACATGGCGCGAGAAGTTCACCACAACAAGGAGGAAAGAAAAAACACACGAAGCTACATCTGTTTTGTGTGTAATAATGGGTGGCATTTAAAGAGAATAGGCGACCAGTCGGAGTCGGAATAGATGCTTAAAGCTGAATAATGTAATCCATGGTTTGGAGCTTCCGCTGACTGAATTAGTGTTAGGACTTACCACACGATTTTCTTGCTGATGAATTCCAACAAAACGTCCAATGTTTGATTTACAACGAATTCTGTGTCATGGTACAATCTTCTTTCGGGCTCTTCTGAAACCAGCTCTAGCTCTTTTATATCTGGAATATCTGAAACCACGCAGTTTTTATAGTTTCTAGAGAGCAGAATAGAATAAGCAAAGTCTTCTTCATATAATTCACAGTTGTAACTGATATCAGGAGAGGTTCCTCAGAAATGAAATGTTTTTATACATTTGTCTAGCATTCTATTTTCTATGTACCGTACTGGTCGTACTGGTCCTTCAATTTCTTTTGCAGTTCTGAAGGTGATTGTGCTGGCAAGAGTGATAAAAATTCTCTAAAACTTTCCCATCAAGAGTAGTCCTTTGGAACTAAAACAATTCGGACAAACAATCGCCATCATTAAAGTCACTGTATTTTTAACTTGATCTAGAATCTGAACTCCAATCATCACCAGGGTCCAATTTTTCCGAACCCCACCGTAAAAAGCAAGCGAGCGAAAAAAAGTGTTTCTTTTGCTGATAGGCTCTTTGAAATCTACTTTCGGAAGCTCATGCTGCACCCCTTGATTAGGACCTCAGAAGCAGAAGAAGCGGGAATTAATCAAAGTATCTTCAATGCTCTCGGCCTCTATATCGTCATATTCAATTCAAACCTTCTGTTTGCATATTCCTGTAGTTCCCTCTTGCACTGCTCCTCTTTTGATCTCTCTCTCTCTCTCTCTCTATCTCTGTATGTGACTTTATTTTTTGACTTTCATTTTGAGCTAGCCGTTCCCATTTTCAACACTCATCCCATTTTACAACCACACCTGGCCTGATGGGAGGATATATTTACTCAACACTGTTACTTATTCATGCAATCACCTATCGATTTACAAGTGCTTATCCCCTTTTTTTCCACCTCTCTCCTTCTTTCCGAACAGTACCGTCTAGTGTAAAGCTTTTTTTTTCGTACATAATTTCCTCATCCTCTTCTATGTATCTGCGTGAATGTAAGTGCGCGCGCGTGTGTGTGGATGTGTGGCTGTAGTTAAGTGAGGATTTCCAACAAAAAGAAACAAATACACACTCTTCCAACAAGCACTATCACAGCCCCTACCTCCCATATCCTGCCCTTCTCCCCCATTTCCGAACCTCAGTACTAAAAACCGCTCCAGACGAAGCGCAACTTGCAGCGCAATTCTGATTTAGCGAAAAAATGTCGTGATTTTTGTATGGAAATATCGGTCAAATATCGGCAGCATTTTGACAGAACAAAATCAAGTGTGCGCTTCGTCGTTAAACCAGGTTTAGCACACGACGAGTTTTGCAGTCTGTTTTGTTTCCCCCCCACCTCCCCCCTCTTCTCTTAGCTACCGTTTTGTGTCACTTTACTCCAACCACTTTTGCTATTTGGCTGTAGTTTTGGGGGGTTTTGTTTTTTCGCTGCAAATTGGAATGTTTTTTTGTTGTTGTTGTTGTTGCGTTCGAGTTGAAATTCTCTTCATTCTTTTTCACCCGACCCTAGTTGCACACTTCCCTCAGTTCCCTGTGAGATTTTCTCCCTCTCTTTCCATTACCTTTACCCCTCTATGAACCTAATCAAATAAACAAGCGTTAAGCTTAAAGGAGCTCTAGATTAAGTCATCCCTTCGCTCCATAATGTACAATCAACATGTGTTGTTCCCGTTGTAGCTTTTCGGTTGTTTTTGTTTAGAAGCATTTTGCGAAACATTGTTTCCGTGTAGTGGCTGTTATGGGGGAAGACATACACACACGCAGACACACAAACAACAGTGTGTGTGTGCGGTGTAAGAGTGTTTTTTTAGGAATGTGTTTGGTCCCTTTCGTCCTTGTAATTATGATAGCTATTTGTTTATGTTAATTGAGTTCACTTCTCGCTCGCCACCCCGCTCCCCCCCCCCCCCCCCTGGCAAATCGTAAATCCTGCTCCTTAGCCCGATCACTCGGTCGTTCGATGTTTGTGGTGGTGCCATCTTCGAAGCGCGCTTCGAAGGGAAGTTCACCAGAAAGACGACACGCCACCACTGACGGCCGTCCGGATCGCTCGCTCCTAGCTCGCCAATAATGTCCCACTCTCTCTCACTCTCTCTCTCTCTCTCTCTCTCTCTCTGTCTCTCTATAGTTCTCGTTGTTTATTGTTTTTTGTTTATATGTGCTCTCCAGCTCTCTCTCTCTCTTTCTCTCTCACCTCCACCCTCACCCGTGTTTGTACTCCATCAACCATGGTAATGTTCCAAACATTACCGATTACGAGTAATGTTTATCAATATTATATAAATATTTTTAGCAATATCCAAAGTTTAATGCGTGCAACCAAAAACATTCTACCAAAACAAAACAAAAAAATCAATACAAATTATGCTCTTTATATATTTAAAAAAAAAACCGGAATGCTGTTTGCTGAGTTTGCGTTTGCATTTGGAATGAAGGAAAGTTGTGTTTCACATATTTCTTTATATATATATACATATGTTACTTTAAATTTCTATATCGTATGTTTTGACTACATGATTGCGATTGCGACAACCGTTACAATATATCTGCAACCGTTTCCAGTATGTCTGTGTTTGTGCAAGCAATTTACGTATTCGACGAACGTATTCGAATGTGTTTTTCTTTTTCCATTCGTACATTATACGCTCTTCCTTTTTTTTTTTGTTCAATTCTTTCTTCGTTGTTCTCCAGTTTTGTATCGGTGGTTTTGTATTTTTTTTGTTTTGTTTTATTAAAACTACTATTGTTTTGTTAGTTTATACTTTTCTTCTTCGTTCTTCTTCTCCTTGTTTTCCGTTTGTGTTGTTTTATGTTTTGTTTTTATTGTTTTTTTTTTTAATTTCCCATGTCTTTTTTGTCCTACTTTGATTGGAGTTGTGCAAATGGGTTTTCTTTTTTTTCTCTTTCTCCCTCTCTCTCTCTTTCTTATTTTTGGTACTACCAGTTGTGTGTAATGATTTGTATGGTTATGTTTCCTGTCAACAAGACAATTGAATCTAGAAATTGTGCAACAACCAAAAAAAAAAGATATATTTAAAAAACTAAAACCTGTGTAGCTGTGAGTTTGCGTAATGCGGCCCATCCGTGTGCGTGCGCCCCTCCTACGAGCAGAGTTCTGTGTGCATGTGTTCATCAAAAACCGTTCACGGATGAGAGAATGTATATAAACATCCAAAAACTAAAAAAAAAAACCAACCTTATTGTAACTTATAGCATACTGAGTTGCGAATGTTTATTGGAAAGTGTGTATGTTTCCCGAATGAAAACCAACCAAACAAAAAAACAAAAATAAACAAATAACAGCAACAACAACAGTAACAACTGCATACATAAAAAAACAACAAAACATCAAACAAAAACCAACATAAGATGAACAAACACAACAACTATCTCATCTCTTGCTGCAAAACAGCAGGAAGATAGCAAAAAACCTACCAACACTACTATACAACAGCTACTACCATATACTACTACTTACAAGTATCATCTTTGCTTATTCTACTACCACAATTACTACTGCTACTACCATCACTAGCGCTAGTACAACACACAGATCGTGATCAAACGATGGCAAGTGTCAGTGAACAGAGCAATAAACAACACATAACAAAACAGCATTGTGCATGAACGTCCAAAACTTATGCAACCCGCCCGCCACACAGTAAGCTCCCTCGGTGAGCTGTGCACTAAAAACGCCACAAACAAAACACAAAAACACACCCCTTGACAAAACAGAGAGCATGAGGGCCGGATTCAACAACAAACAAATCGGTGAACGCCCTGCCGGTAGTGCGAAAGATGAGCTGGATTCGTCGACAGATCTAGGCAAGTTCTGCAGTTCTCCGTAGAAGATGCTTTGCGACGCTGTAGTGCAAACACTAGCTTCAACTAGCGCCACAATGCCACTTACTCACAAACACATACACACAAAGAAAATATCCCGAGTGGTGATGGGCATTTGGTTCCTAGAAAATACTTGATTCCGGAATCGGTTCTGATTCCGTGTCCAATTTCGAAACCAATTCCACAATCAATTCCGGAACCAATCGGAAGTTGACGCAGATTCCAGAACCGCTGAATGTGGCCCTAATGTATTAATGCTTCACAACCCTTCTTCTTATTCTTCTTCATCTTTTTATTTGCTTAATGATCTTCTAAGGACATCATGGCATCATGGCAAATTATGGCTTGCTTGATTTGTTCATGCCACCCATCCCGGTGGAATTCGAACTGCAGTCCTGCCGTGTGAAGACACTATCATTTTTAATACGAGGGCTGACAATAAAGTAAGGTCTCCAATTTTTTTTCATAGAAAATGACATTTATTTACAAAAAACGATACACCGTTGGAAAGGCCAAGGTCTTGGTTACTTTTCTACATAATCGCCATTTTTTTCCAACACCTTGCGCATCCGCACGATGAACTTGTCTATGCCGGCAGAATACCACTCTCCGTCCGCCTCGCGCAGCCAGGTGTTGACCTCTTTCTGAACCTCCGCGTCACTTTCAAACTGCTTCCCTCCGAGATGTTTTTTCAGGGCGGGGAACATGTGGTAGTCACTTGGGGCCACGTCGGGACTATAGGGAGGGTGATCGATGATGTCCCAGCCAAATTTCTTGAGCAGGTCAACGGTAACGTTGGCTGTGTGCACCGACGGTCGGCCACTCCTCTCCTCGTCGTGAACATTAGTGCGCCCGGAATTGAACTCGCGGCTCCACTTACGCACGTTTTTTATGTCCATACACTTTTCCCCGTAAACTTCAACTAGTTGACGATGGATTTCAATAGGTGTCACCTTTTTCGCACTCAAAAAACGTATTACAGAACGCAATTCGCACTTGGACGCTGACGCGAGGAGTACCTCCATCGTTGATGGCTGCTCAGCCAAGACTGAGCGGTCGGGGAAGCCTCACCCAGCAGCAAAGTGGTAGTGGGGGAACCAAGGAACACGGCGGTTTTGGCAGATTTCGCCTAGCGCGTGATCCGGCGAAGTTGCAGTGTTGGAGACCTTACTTTATTGTCAGCCCTCGTATTTTAATAAATAAGGCCCATTTGCTTCTTCTGCATTGGCTCGGGAATCTCGAGAGGGAAAGGAATCGTTAGTGAGACCTCTTTGTGAATTATTTCTGATTCTGGGGCTGCTTCTTAACTCCAAAACAGAATCTGATTACCGAGCCGATTTCAACTCTGAACCATAATCTGATTGTTATTCCGCAACCGATTCCGTTTCAATCCCGAACCAGCTCTCCGGAATCGATTCCGACTAGAACAGGATTTTGCTCATCACCAGCCCGGAGCAGTTCAAGAGTCCTAGGCTGTGTGCATGTGTGTAAGTGTGGCACAAGTGCACTCTAGAAGCTCGAGTGACACTTGACACATGTGTTACAATAACAATGGCAGCAGCATAAACCGGATATCACCAACTCAAAGGGGGAGAAAATACCGACACACTTACATAACACACACAAACAGACATCATACACGGATACAGACAGGAAGTGTCTATGCTTTGCGGAGTCTATCCGGGCTCGGTGTGGTTATAAAACACAACAGCAACAGCAACAATCGACACAATGAATCACTCCTTGCCGATCGTGGTCACTAACACAACATATGCGTGCAGTAACAGTTTAGTAACACCACATCACTAACACCATCCTACATATACGATGCATCCTAACAGCAAGTTCAACAAACAACCAGCTCCACTCCACTACTCCAACACAACAGATAGTTTCTAACTCTACGATCCTCTACCGCAACCACCATCACCACCACCACCACCACCACTACCATCACCATAACCACCAATACCACCACTATTACCATTGTAAAACGATTGCCAAAGTTAAAAAAAATTACCAACGAACCACATTAGCCAAAGTTTATTATCCACTTTAAACAGATTTACCGCTGAAGAATTGCAAGTCAATAAAATTACTTTCTCTGTTTCTCTCTCTCTTACCCCACGCCATTTGTGTGACTGAATGATGCATTGACTGTACTGATCGGAAAACGTGTGTGCGTGTGTGTTTGCGTGTGCGTGCTCATGTGTGCATGATGGCTACCCCGGGGTCGTCCGCTTGACCGATCCACAATGGAACGGTCGGCATGTCTGTCCCTCCATTCCCCGTTTTGAACGACACCCCAAAACCCCCATCTGCATCCAATGGCTCCCTTACATCCCTTCCTTCATCCACCGTCCACCACGCAAAATTCCTTCCTATACGCTGTTATTTGTAGGTGGCAAGAACAATCTCGACGATAGTCTGACGCTGCGGATGCACCGTGGGAAAGGTGTTGCCTCGCTGATGGAGTCAACGATACGGGCCCAGAACGCGGTCCGTATGTCGCTGGAAGGTTCGGGCCGAGGGCCTACAACTACCACCACTACCACCACCACCACCACCACCTCACCGCCACCTCACTCGATGCAGCAACCGGCAACGACTGTGTCGCAGCAACCGGACGCACAGAACGGTGGCAACAGTACGGACGGCGGCAGTAGCGGTACCTCACCGAATCCTCAAATTTCGATCTCACGTGCCTCGAGCGGGAGCGTCGTCGTGTTGCCGTGTTCGCGGCCCACCACCACCACCACCGTGTCCGCTCCTGGTTTGCAGATATCGCTGCACAATCACCATCACCATCATCACCATCATCACCATCACCACACGTACCATGAGCCACCGGTGTCAAGGGCCGTCTCGCAACCATCCCAACAGTCGGTGGGCGGTGGACGGCATCATCACGCAACCGGCGGCAGCCGGCGCAAGAGCGTGTTCAAGGAGGCACCGGTCGGTGTGTCCCGGGATCTGTCGCCCAACTCCTCCAAAAAGCTCGGCAAAAAGCATCTGAAGGTGCAGGTGAAACGGTTCCGGATGGAGACGAAGGCGGCCAAAACGCTTGGCATTATCGTCGGCGGGTTCATCTTCTGCTGGTTGCCATTCTTCACCATGTACCTGACGCGTGCGTTCTGCGAGGAGTGTATCAACAGCTTGCTGTTTTCGGTCCTGTTCTGGCTCGGCTACTGCAACTCCGCGGTGAACCCATTCATCTACGCACTGTTCTCGAAGGACTTCCGGCAGGCGTTCAAGCGCATCATCCTCCGGTGTCTCTGCTCGAAGCGGCTCAAGCTGAATCTGCTGCTGAAGAAGAACTCCGCGCACAACAACATGACGAACCATTCGTCCAGCCAGTCGGCGTTTACACCGATCGCCTCGACGCCGCGCACCGAAATTGCGGAGAGTGGGGTGGCCGGTGGGGTGTTTAGATGACGCGCCAGTCACCCGGCGACGGGTACCACGACGGCTCTGCTGGGTGGAACCGGGTCCGCCGTCGGTGTTGATGGGCAGCAGCAGCCGAAGCAGAAGCAGCAATTATTACAGGTCCAGTCATCGGCAGCGAACAGGGCAAGTGTGTCACCGACACCGACTATGGTCGGGTTGGTCGGTGCGGACGACAGTGTGGAGGATGATGATGCACGGCTACAGCCACCGATCCGTGGTGATCAGACGACCGAAAGTAGCTTCGACGATGAGGAAGGCGATGAGGAAGAGGAAGAGGAAGAGGAGGAGGAGCAAGAGAATTGCAATCGTCCGGACACGCGCACAGAGTCGGTATCCACTGTTGTTCAGCACTGTAAAACTTCCGACCGGCAACTGTCACCACTGGACGGCGCACCCAGCAACGAGCGAAGTGTTATACTACTGCATGACATCTCGCCAACGTTGACAGACGATACGGGCCGGGAGGACCGGCACGATACATCCTCCATAACGTTCCTGTAAGCAGGCTAGAACGTGTATCATCTCAACTTCCCCTACCATCAACTACGTATCGGCCGGAACGGCCTCCAAGACACACGTACACAAACACACCGGCATGCGCACATGCACGCCAATCGCCGAGGAGCATCTCCCGGCAGTGGTAGTAGAGGTAGTAGAAGTACTAGCAGTACTACGTATAGTGAGTGAAATGTCAATCAGCAAAGCAAAAACAACATACATCAACACAGGGTATTAGCACGGTAAGCGCAGCAGCATCCTCCGACGGCTCCGGTGTTCGGAGTACGGATCCCGCACCCTCGTTTGCGAGGTGTAGACGTTAAGACAGAACGACGTGTATTTAGTAGCGAAACGGTTGGATTGATTAAAACAGTATTCTTCTTACGCTTGTATGTACGTTGCGTGTTGCGTTGACTATGTACGATACTCAGTGTCCAGGGTTTGCTGGCCATGGTACGCCTTACCGTTACGTTCGGACGTTACTGGCCGCTTTCCCATGCATGCATCCTTCCGCCTGGAAAAAAGGCAGGCGCGGCACTAGTAGCAACAATCCTGACAAAGAAGTTATAATGATTATCAGTAACAGTAACGAGTAAAACTACAATTAGCATCAATAATAATGGATACTAGTAATAACGGTAGCGTACTAATCAGCGTAAGTCGTAGCAAGTAAGCAGAGTAATAATAGTAGTAATATTAATAACGGTCATAATAACAATAAAAACAAAACAACCTCCCGATTGCCATTTTACGTGCGTAACATCAACGTACCATACGCCATCCAGCCGCCATCCAAGTCTGGGAAAGTCTCAGACACCTTTCTCACCTACAGGTAAACGCTCTGATCGTCTGGCTACTCATCGTGCTATCAGTTTTTTGTGTTAATTTTGAATTTGATTTCTCTTCATTTTGAAGTGTTTTTATCTTATTTTTTCTCAAGCCACAGTTTTGACAGTTAGTGTGCTTTAGTGTATGAAGCAAACTCACACGTCAAACATACGTATTTACGTTGCATTTGACAGTAATTTGAAAACTCTTATATAGGCGTTGGTGGTGTGGTTATGAAATAGTTCCAGTTTAGTGCTTGACACGATCAGAGAGCTTTTGTTGGAATTTACCGATGGCAGAAATGTGTCGAAAAAAAGGTACAAAAGAAATATTGTGAACGGCCTGTGCCGTCGGCCAGCAAAATCTTGTTATGAATTGTTGTTGTTTTTTTTTTTTATAGATGAATATCTCAACGACTCGTTGAGGCTCAGGCCCGTAGGTGTTTTCACTGAACATACTCAGTTGTCTTGAAGCTGTCAAAAAATGCACGATGTGTGTAAACCGAGCTTCAAACACAACAATTTGGAGAAATATTGCATTGCATCAGCAGATCGGTACAAAGCCCACAAATCAAACACTGGCGGCTTCGCATGGCGCCATGTTGGTGAGATTTTTTGTTTCCTGGCACGGTGTCAACTGTCAGCTTAATGATGCGTGATCGAGGAATCACGTACCATCGATGAGTGTCAGACTGATGCGATAAGGACATCCTTAGACAGCGTTACGGATCAACAACACATCACGAAAATGGCGCCCGAATGGGAGCGGAAGTACATCGTCCCATTCTTACCGTCTTGCCAAACTCCGACAGAACCAAACAAATCAAAACCGCAAACTCCTCATTAGTTATGCCTTCGTGGGACAAAGCCAAACCCCGAGCAAACACCCGTGTCTTCCGGGTTTCAGGCCGGGCCCTGGGAGCTGACAGACACACTGTTACGCAAAGCACGTCGCCATTCGGTGTCGTCTGTTTTTGGTGGTGGAAAGAGAAAAGGAAAAGAGAGAGAGAGAGAGATAGAGGGAGGGAGGGGCTTTTCCTCTACTACCATGCACACGTGCCTGTGTCTGTCCGCCATATTGTGCTGTTGCGTAGTAGTAACAGCGAACCGATAGTGCATAGAATTAAAAACAAACAAAGGGTGAAGAGGTCTAAGTGGGAAAGGGAAGGGATGGGAAGGGTAGGTGGGTCGCAGAGGAGGAAAAGCACAAAGAAATGGACAAATAAACAAGCAAAACAAAAAACAACAAATCCCAACAGTTGCCACAGAAATAATCGTTTCTAGCTCAGAGCACATGCCGGCTAGCTCTCTATCTCTCTCTCTCTCTCTCTCCCTCTAGCCTGGTAAGAAGAAGGAGTATACTTAAGCAGAGGAGAGAGTAACACACACACAAAAATGGTGGAAAACCAATATTTATAAACACTGGCGCCCCCTAGTGTAGTAAAGGCTTACGTCAAGCACTTAGGACGCGGCACAAGACGAGACGAAACAGAGAGAAAGCGGGCGCGCGTGTGACAGACTAAACAAAAAAGAAACTTGATCATTTCAGTGTAGCTGTTTACATCAAACAGACAAACACAATAAGATAGATGAGTGACGTTCGATGTTACGGCTTCGGTGGTTTATATGTGTTGCCAAAAAAAAAAAAGAAAAACTACCGGCGCCCTCTACACACTTAATCGCTTTCGCAGACAATCAAACAGCAGGGAAAGCCATTAAAACGCGTTGACTTCCTGTTTCTGGTGTGTTGGTAGGGGAGCGTGACCGGATGCTTGCACAACATCATCACCTTGGCGCGTGAGAGGTGACAAACAACAAACAAAAATGGCAGTCCGTTTCTGCCGCTGTGCTTTTTTTTACGTACCAGCAGCACGTGCTAATTGACATTCCTGTCATTGTGGATGTATATGTGCCGGTTTTTGGGGGCAAAACTTGATGCGAAACACCGTACATGTCACCCGTTTGTCAATCACGTGCTTGACTGGGGCTAGTGGTTAGTGGCCGGTCCTGACAGTTGTGGCAATGGTTTCGGCAACACGAATTTTCCAATCCGATGCTCCATAATCTTCACCATGATTTGGGCGACGGCTTTGTTGTGCGGTCATTTCATATTTTATAGCTTCTAGTGTCTTGTTTATTTTCGTGGCGTGGGATTACCGAGCTTTTTACGATTTTCGGTGTATTTGTACGTGTGGTGGAGATTCAATGGCCAGAAGCAAAAACGCATAATCGTAAAGTTTGTGCAAGATTTGTTGGGAAAACACGAATTAGAGGAATTACTCGGTGAGAGAGAGAGAGAGAGAGAGAGAGAGAAAAGGAGAGAGACAAAGGGACACAGTACGGAGATGTAGTGCGATTTAATGGAACGACTCAACAATTTAAATCAAGAAGGGATAAAACAAGCCATACGACGTATTTTTTTATCTTGGAAAAAGAACAATCCCAGAACCTCAGTCAGTCAGTGTTCTGTTGAAATTCTTTTATTTCTATTACAATTCCCGTTCTGTTTTCTGTTGCAAAAGCTCGAACACAAATGAAAGCTTTTTTCCACCCTTATTTGCGATGCTGTAAGTGAGTGTGTATGTGCTTTTTGGTGTGCATACATTTCGGGCGTAGCATTGACTGACAGCATCAGTAGTAGCAGTTGCACGCGCGGTCCTGACTAAAAGCCAGGCTATAGCTTCACTTGAGTTTTTAATACTCCTCTTACTTTCTCCACTCCCCTCCTTTGCTTCCTCCCCTCCCCTCAACACATACACATATGTAAGGAAATGTATACCTTTGTACTGTTTATTCACCGCACAAAACACGTGCTTTGTTGGCGAGCTACAGGCATTTTCAACACAAGCAGAAAGGCAGGAAAGGGGCGAGGAGAGGGGTGAGCCGGTGGAGGAAAGCGGCAGGAGCAGCACAGAGCGCAGAGCATTATGTTTATTATTTTAGCCGTCACGTTCAATCTTCGCTTCGCTCCCGCCACGGCTCAGTTGCTCTTGCACGTGTTGCGTTGCGCCTGTAGTGTATGCAAGGCACGCTCACACAAACCACCGCCGTGTGCCGTGCGTGCGGTGCGCTTCTCGACTGGGTAGGCTTATGGTAAAAATTGCCTGCATCACAAGGCAGAAGCTAAACAGTCGTTTTTTGTTTTTGTGTACCAAAAGCAAACGCTCATTACTAAACGTTTATTCCGATTGTTTTTTTCCCCCTTCATTTTCTCTCTTTCTCTTTCTCTCTTTCTTTCTCTCTCTCTCCTTTCCCTTTCCCTTTCCTATACGGTCGCCCTCGAAATGGGGTTTTGGGCATACGGGCACACACAGGCATGGGCAATCGATTCGATGACAATCGGCTCACGCTACGGATACATCGGGGCCGTGGTTCGACAAGCGCACCACTGCACGAATCGCCGCACAGCAATGGCAGCACGCACAGCACCACCACAAGCATCGGTAGCGCATCGCCCGAGCGGCTGTCACGCTACTCGACCCGCGGCAAACTGGCCGCCCACGGTACCGGACCACATCCGACGGCCCATCACGAGAAGATTAAAATATCCGTCTCGTACCCGTCGACGGAGAATGTGGCCCAAAGCTGTCATGCCGATTCGTCGTCGGCCGGCACGTCTACGGTGGCCGGTGGTGGGGCGGGCAGTTCCGGTACCGCCGGCACGAAGCTACTGTACGCCGTCCACTACTCATCGGCGAACGGGCGCGAAAGCAACGCGTCCCAGATCTTTCGCCGACCGTCCAAAGAGCAACAGATCGGTAGCGTTCTCGGTGGTTCGACCCAGTACCTGACCGTGTCGGAGCAGCAGCAGCAGCAGCAGCACCGGGAGCGTGGCAGCAGCTTCCTTTCGCCCCGGGCCAGCAAACGGATGGGTAAGCGCAACATCAAGGCGCAGGTGAAACGGTTCCGGATGGAGACGAAGGCGGCCAAAACGTTGGCCATCATCGTGGGGCTGTTTGTGCTCTGCTGGTTGCCGTTCTTCACGATGTACCTGGTGCGCCCGTTCTGTGACGACTGCATCAACGAGCTGCTGTTCTCGATCGTGTTCTGGATCGGGTACTGCAACTCCGCCATCAATCCGATGATTTACGCACTCTTCTCCAAGGACTTTCGGTTCGCGTTCAAGCGCATCATCTGCCGGTGTTTCTGCTCGGGCGGCCGGTTCCCGGGCGCGGTCGGTAGTCGCCGCGGTTCGGACATGTCGCAGATGAGGGCGCACGGTGGCCGGACGCCCAGCATCTCGCCGAGCGCTGCCGCCCAATCGCTGTGCGATGATAGCGATCCGGTTGGGGGCGACCTGTCCGACTCTAGATGACGAACGTCGTATGCGCCCAGCATCAGCTCCACCTCGAGTCCGGGCTGTGGAATGATGCTGCTAGCGAACACTGGCAGTGGAGGCGGGGGTGGGGTTGGTGAGGGTCCCTGTAGTTCCGCCGGCGAGCTGGGACATGGTGGCAGGAGTAGTGTTGGCAGTGCGGGTACGGTCTGCATCACTAGCAGTAGCACCACTACTTCCCACACACTGACAGCCGCCGGTCCGAGTACGTCCAGTAGCTCTGTACGCACCCCGAATGTGTACGACATCTGCCATCCGCTCGTGATGGAAAACCCTTCGGGTGGGGGTATTGGGCCACTGCAAAGCCACCCACTTGCTCCACTACCATCGCACAGGGGCCGGCTCGAACCGGACACGTCCCGCAGTTTGCGGCGGCTAAA